>NW_004567128.1:28063170-28089664 GCF_000260355.1 Condylura cristata | reverse complement strand
AATTTTTAACATTTATTTGTTTAGTAGAAGGTGGTATGGGCTAGAGGTGTGTGTGTGTTGAGGGGGTAAGTTAGAGAATTCACCAGAGACAGAGTAGGGAGCAGAACAGACAGATCTACTGAAATATACTGCTGAGGGGAGACAGGAGAGGACCATTGTACCATGTGGGTCTGCTCCCTGGTCTGGGATGGCACTCAGGTGCTGCAGTGGTTATAGTGCTGAGATTTAACCCCTACACCACCAGGGAGCATCCCCCCATTTCTAAGTTTTTGTATGTGTATATTCCACTGGATCTTTTCTTTTATCCAGTGATGATCTCTGTGTTCTACTTTTGTAATTAACATTACAACATTGATACCTCATTTCATATTCTCTATGTACAGCATTTTTCTGTTCTTTTTTTTTTTCTACCATCATAATCATACTTGTTTTCTTTGGGTCCTTTTTATCTCTTGTTCTGGTTTTACATTCTAACATTATCTTGTATTTATTGTACTTATTTAAAGTTTTCATCTGTCTATGTCAGTGACTCTGCTTCAAATATTATATATTACTGAGTGGGGCAGTCAGCTGCCAATGTGGCTCCAATGACCCCTGCCTCCTGTTTACACACAGTGTCATTCCCTCCTTAGTGGTGCTAGGGTTGGTTTGTGTGACCAAGAAAACCCAACAGAAGCAGTGGCTTTTCCTCTCTGAGGTTAAGCTGTAAGACACTGTGGTTCTGACTTGGTGACGGTCTCTTGCCTGCTGCTGGGACCGTGTTGTGGGGGTCTCCAGAGGCTCCAGTGGGGAGAAACCCAAGCCTCGTGCTAACAGCTCTCTGATGCCCCATGCTGGGTCCTTTAGCCAAGTTATGCCTTCAGCCAGCTGCAGTCCCTGTCCATAACTTGACTGGACCCTTGGGGGAGACTGAGCCAAAACCATCTGGTTAAGCTGCTCCCTGATTCTTGATCCCCAAATGGATAATAGGTAGGTTGTTTTAAGCTGCTGACTTGGTGTCATTTGTTACATGGTATTAGATTACTAATATATCCAGTTAATTTTTATCTGGAGATAGTTAGACTACCCTGGCATCTAGTTATTGTGGCAGTGAATTAGTCCCCTGACGTAAGCTGCTGTCCTGGCTGGTAAGACATATTGAGGGAGGGCCAAAGGCCAGAGTTGACTGGGCTCTGTCGCCTGGAATTCAAGGGCTAAAGGGATGTGTGAGGAGATGAGCCTGGGGTTAGCCGGTCCAGGCACCAAAAAACCAATTATCATCCCCTTTTGCTATTACAATACCTGACAATTCCTCTGGTGGTTTTATCTTTAACCCCCAAGAGGAGGCCATCCCCTAGGTGTCACCACCGGCCCTGGTGTCTGGAGGGGAAGAGGTGGAGGACTGATCGCCACTGGCTGCTCATTTCCTCCCCTTATACTAGCCCCTGACACTTGTACTCGTGCTTTAGGTTTCTGCAGGGAGGGGCAGACAAAGCCCTCCCCGAGGCAACACACGGGAGAGGCAGAACCTAAACCACTGACCACCTCACGCTTGCAGTCTCCAGTCTGGCACTCAAAACATACCAGTTAAACACAGCCTTCCACTTCCCCACAGGTCTCATAGCTGTGTGAAATTTCTGGAATTCATGTTTCCCTCTGGGCAACATGAGTCTCTCAGGTTTGCTCTGGGCAGGGGAATCAATAGCTTGTGCAGTTTGTCATCTTGGCAGAAACCAGGGGCCCCCAGAATCCTCTGGACATAGAAGCTTCCAGCTCTTCAGGCTAGTTGGGCCTCCTATTCGGGTAAGACCTCTGGCCCTCAGAGGTCCCAGCTGCTACACACAGAACTGACTTGTCTGGCCCTGCAAGTGGCGAGCTGGTTAATCATGGAATGTACCCTTTCAGGGGCAGCTGGTTACTGACAAGAGATAGCTCAGCTCCTCAGAAGGCCACATACCCCCAAATCTTGCATGGCCCTCCAGGGAAGACATTGAGTCCCTTTGCCACACAATGTATTTTTTGGGCCCACAGTTGTGGAGCCCTCCACATGGATGGGCACAGGGAGAGTCCCGAGCTGAGGACTGGTTAGTTCCCCTTCATTGCTGGGGGGTGATGAGAGCCTTTTAAGGGTGATCTCCAGTTTTATATAGTGTTCTTGGGAGAAAGAACAGGAGGATAGCTGCCCTAGCTGCCTCATCTCTGCCAGACTGCCTAGTGCAGCAACTCCTGGCCAGAACCTGGCATGGAAAGGCCAGGGGGCCCCAGTTAGTTGCTTCTCCCATCCTCTGCCAGCTTGGTGGAGGACAGTCTCTGGCCCATGAGAGAATCTGCCTTCTGAGAAGGTAAATGGGAGAAAGGACCTTTTTTGATCATTAACTTTTAGGTTTGATGGCCTGTGGTTTAATCAGTGCTTGATTTGTTTGTCCCATGAGCTGAAAGCCCAACTGAGGGCTCAGAGCCCCAGACAAGGCAAGGCCCCACGGACCCTCACGCTGGCCCCAAAGCAAGTGACAAGACAAGAGCCTTTGACCCCTGCCCAGCACTGCCAGCATTAGGCTCCAAGACTTATAGGAAAGGGTCTGGCTCCTAGAATCAGCGACAGGAGGTGACTGGCTCCGTGTTTCTAAGTAGCCCGTGCTTTCTGGTCTTTGCAATGACTCTTGCCCTTACTGGTTCAGGACCACTCTCGCTTATTCCTCAGTCAGAGGCCTGTGCTGAGAACAAGTGCTCACAGCCATAATTCAAGACACTTACAGCCCAACAGGCACAGAAAACAGCCTCAGGTCTTCTTCCCACCACTTTGGGCCTGGGCTCACCTTCTCGAAACCAAACTTAGTATCTGCTCTCCCACCAAAGGGGAAGCAGGAACTACCCCCAAGGGAGTACTTCAGCTCCCTCAGGCAGCGTCCCAGGCCCTGCAGAGTCCATCTAGAACCAAACCCAGGGAGGCGGCAGAGAAATACACAGACCACGGTGACCTTCATGTGTGCAAAGTACAGTTGTTAAAAACAAAATAACAAAAACAGAAAAGAGGCTGTGGCCTCCGTGGGGCAGTGCTGAAGCAGAGCCCCCGCTCTCAGACCTGGGGAGAGGGCCCCGCGCCTGGCAGGTCTGGGCTTGGCAGGCAGGGAGGCGGGATCTCACGTGTGGGCCCTCACAGTAAAGAGCTGGTGGGGCTTCTGGGCCGGAGGGGGCCTGATCAAGACGGAGCTGTGGCCTCGGCCCCCTCCTCGGAATCCCACACCTCTGACTGCAGGTAATCAGCAAAGAGCGCCTTGGCACGGCGGAGGACGCGCCCCAGGTGGTGTTTTCGCACCAGGCGGTCGAAGTGCATGGCCAGCTCGTTGTAATCCAGCCTGTTGCGCATGATATGGTCACGGTGCTCCAGCAGGATGGCCAGGCAGAGGAAGAGCATGAATGGGTTTCCCCGGCCAAACTCCTGGGGCGGGGGCAGGCCCAGGGGGGGTGGAGGTGGCAGGGCCTTCCCAGGGTCTTGCGGGGAGTCTACCTCTGGCATCAAAGGGGACCGGGCAGCCACATCGCCAGTGGGAGAGGCCTCCTGGGTGGATGGCGGAGATGAGGAGGATGGGGAATCAGGGCGGGAAGAGGAGGAGAGCAGTGGGTCTGGGGAGTTCAACAGGGGCTCAGAGAGGGACTTGGAGCTAATGAGGGCAGCTGGGTGGGGCAGCTGGACCAGAGGGTCCCTCCTGGGGCCTGCGTTATCCCTGAGTTGCTGGAGGTCATCCAAGCTGGCTTGTCGCAGGAGACGCCCCCCGCCGCCAGGCCCCTGGCTGCTTGTGGCCAAGTGGTCAACAGCTTCTTCGAAGGCATTGGCGCCTCCACCGGCTGGCCGCAGCATGTGCCTCTGTCGCACTGGCCGCCCCCTGTGGCCACCAAAGCCGGTGTCTGCCACTTGGCTGGGTGGCCCCACAAGCTCTACCTCATGTTCAGGAGGGTCAGGGGGCAGCGAACTCCAGGTGACCTCGAGCATGCGGAGGGCATCGTCAAAGGCAAACTCACGCTTGAGCTCAAGCAGCAGCCAGCGGTAACAGAAGAAGAGGTCATCAGCACCAGCTTCTTGCAGGTACTGGTAGAAGTCAGGGTCGGCGTGTCGCAGCAGCAGTTTGAGGTGGGTGAATTTGGTGGCCATGGCGCGGCCGTCGGGATGGAAGTTTGCGGCCAGGCGCTTCATGATGCCACAGAAGCAGACAAAGGCATGGCCTTCGTGGTCCATGACGGCGAGGATGGGTGAGGCCAGGTCGCTCATGCCCTGGCAGTAGGACACCTGGGGGTGGGTAACAGCATAGGTGGTGAGCAGGTCATGTAGTGCCCGCAGGTGCGGGCCGTCCTCAGGCCCAGCATAGTAGGGGTGGGCCCGGTCGGTCCGCAGCACGTCCTTGAGGACTGTGCTGCGGATGAACTCCAGGTCCTCGGGGCTCGCTCGCTGTGCCCACTCGCTCTTCAGCTGTTCGTACTCGCGGCTCTTGCGTTTCATGTAGTCCATCCGCTCGCGACCTGTCAGGCCGTCTGGGTACACATTCAGCAGGTACCGCCACACCACCTGCCCAGGGAAAAAGGGACCAGGCCGAGGGTCTACACGAGCCACCATACTCGGTGCATGTGTCGCCCCCACTCGCCTGCCTTGGGTCTTGGTCCTCCTTTAAGCCTTCCCATTTATGACTCCTTGCCCCCCCAAAGGAGAGCTGGCTGCTCTGGTATGTCTCTATGTGGTCCCACAACATCGTGGTCTGCTGCGTGTCTCCTGAGCTAGTCGTGATACCAAGGAGGCTCACCTTTCTCAGGGAGGGCTCAACTCCCCCGTGATAGATACGCAGGCGCAACTCATCTGGGCGGGAGAGCTGGCCCTCGTGGTCTAGGTAGGTGTGAAACTCAGCATCGCTCAGAGGGGGCTTGAAGGGCTTGACATCTTCCCCATAGGACCAGCTCAGCACCTGTTGGACCTTAGACAATGTGCGGCCCACCTGTGACAGAAGGAGGGAAAGAGGCGACCTCTCCGTTGGATAGGCTCGAGGCAGGTGCCAGCTAGCATGCCCAGAACCCGGGGTGTCAGGTAGGCCCTGCCCTCCAACCACAGCTGCTCCCCAGGGGTCCCTGACACCACCTGAGAGAGGAGAGACTGTGTGAAGGGCAGAGCAGCTGTTGTCAGTGATGACCGTTTCTCAGCCAGCAGCACGTCGGAGCCAATGACATCCTTGGGGCTGATTATGTCCCAGTCTTCCAGCAGTGGGCCTGGGCACAGAGAGCGACACAATGTGACACTGGGGCTGAGAATCCCAGACCTCAGGGCTGGTTCCTCTCCTTTTACTGAAGCCAGGCCCCCACAGAGCATTGGACCATTCCCATTGCCTCTTCCCAGGTCATCCAAAATTATGCAAAAAAAAAAAAAAAAAGCTGAACAATTCCTTTGTGGTCACTGTCTCACAAAATGCTAGGCAAACTAATATTTTTACAATACAAGGCAAGATTTACTGAGTAGTTACTATGTGCCTGGCATGGTGACAAAAGTTTCACCTTTGCAATTTTTTTTAAGATTTATTTTTATTTATTTATGCATACAAGAACTGGGCCAAAGGTGTGGGGTGGTGAGAGGATTCACAAGAGACAGTGGGGAGCAGGACAGGCAGATCTGCTGATATACACTGCTGAGAGGAGCAACGGGTCGGTGAGACAGGAGAGATCTGTTGTGCCATGCTTGTCGGTCACCTCTCTGGCCAGGGATTGACTCAGGCTGCAGTGGCTGCGGATAACTCAACAGTGCTGAGACTTTAACTCCTGAACCACCAGGGAGGCCCCTTTGCAAATCTTAACTGATTTCATGTTCATACCTTCCTGTGAGGTAGGCACTGGTCTTATGGCTGCTCTTTCTTTGAGGAAACAAGGCAGAATCAGAGTAAACAGTTGCCCAAGGCCCCACAGCTAGTGAGTGCAAGAATTGAAATCTGAAGGCCAGACCTGAAGCTCGAGAGTCCAAGGGTTCAGTCTTATGTTCATGCTAGTCCTCCTCCCATGATAGTACAGATTGCTGTTATCTTTCTCATTTCCCAGCGTCATGCCTACAAGGCTTACAACAATTAGTAAGTGGCCAAGATTGTCCAGGTAGGAATGACAGGGCTGGGATCTGAACCTCTTTTACCTTACTGTAGAGCCCAGATAGATTTAGGGAACATATCTGTGGATGAGGAATATTGTGTGTTAGAGGAAATAATGCCATGCTTGCTTTTACCCACTCGGGCCTTGGAACATCAGCAGAAGTCTGTGCTTTCTCTCTCTTCTTTACTCCCCTTGCATTTATTCAGATGTGATGTGGTGGCCAACACACAGTGGTCACCTGAAGGTAAGCTCAAGACATTTTTAAGAGCTGTCAACCTTGGTGCCGAGTCACTAAGCCAACAATGGCAGTGTCGGTTTCCCAACTCTATTGTAGGAAACAAATCAGGGCTGTTTTAAACCGCTGCCACTGCCAGGCAAAAACCACCCCCGCATTTCCATGGGGTCCAGTGCACTTTCTCCTGCAGAGCTGAGAGGGACGCAAGGTCACATCTGGGTGCCACTGTGTCTCTGTGGCGCTCTCACAGGGAACTGCAGTTTAAGGGACCCAAAAGGGCAGCCGAGATCTGCTCCAGACCCTGTCTCCTCTGCTCCTCACGGGAGTGAGCAGCATCTCTGTCTGTCCAGTGTCTTAAGCCAGAAACCTGTGAGATGTCCTCGCTGCCTCTCACTCTCTCAAGCCCCAGGACGAGGGGCTTCTGCTTGCAGAACAGACTTCCACTTCACCTCTCCCCTCTGCCTGGTCCCACATCCGAGCCACCACACCTCCCACCTGAAACTATCTCTTAACCAACGCCAGCTTCCTCTTTGCCCCTCCCTACTTTCCCCCAATAGCTGCCTGACTAAAACAGTCATCAGGGCATTAAAACACTTAACAGGTAAAATGAAAGGTCACACTACCAAAAGTCAAATTAAGGGTGTGAAAGAGCAAACAAGGCACAGGGTTAAAGCCTGATGATTTGGGGGAGAGAAAGGGGCAGGGCAAGACAGCAGGATTATATAGGTATGAAGGAAAATGTCCCTGGGATGGTGAAACAGCTCCTTGTCGTCTTAGAGAAGACCCGTTAACAAACAGCCTGTCCAACAGGCCTCCGTAGTCACATGCTGGTGAAATGCCCAGCTTCTAGGACTGAAGAAACCCCCTGCCAGCTTCCAGACACAAAGAGCAGGCTGCTTACAGCAGGGAGATGGCCAAAATGGCAGTGGAGTTCTGTTCTACAACTCCGAGAGCAAGAAGACCATGTGTCCGTGGCGCCTGTGGAACACGGGGAAGAAGGTCCTGGGAGGCAAGGGCCTGCGGCACCCGAGACAGTGCACACCATGGCTCTCAGGGAGACATTTTTCATCAGGAGCATATATCTGCTCCACGCACCTTGCTGGAGGAGAAAACTGATATTGCTTAAAGCAAATGACCACAGTGGCTCAAGGTGAAGGAAGGCGACAGGAAAGGTAAATGGTGACAGATCCCAAGTTTTTTTTCCTTTTTTCTTTTTAAAGATTTAGTTATCCGTGTATACTATAACAGGGGACAGGCCAGAAGTGTGGGGGTGAGAGGACTCACCAGAGACAGAGAGGGGAACAGAACAGGCAGATCGACTGAGGGGAACAGTGGGCGGGTCAGAAGAGGTCTGCCATACCATGTGTCACTCCCTGGCTGGGGATAGAACTTGTGCTACTGTGGCTGCTAACAGACTCATAGTGCTTTGCTTTGACCCCTTGTGCCACCAGGGAGGCCCAGTTCCCACGTTTTAAACAAATGACAAAGATACTGTCACTGAGAGTTTGCAATATTATGTGTTCAAGATTCCAGAAACAAGCAGCTTACTGTAAAGAAAAGATGATGACAGCCTGGAATTGAAACAGGGAAAATAATTCAAACAAAACCCAGAGGTTAAGGGCTAGGACCAGAAGAAGAATAAGAACTGGAAATGTGACAGTTTTCATTTTAAGGACAAGGGAGGGTGGGAGAGACTGAAGGAAAATAGTAATCTAAAGAGTTCACTGTCCACTGTGTACATGAGAGACACACCTAAAACTAGGGGACCCAGAAAGGTTGAAAACCGAATAACCAGGCAGCTCTTACCACAGGCATCTCCTTTAACAGCCCTTCAACAAGCAGCTCTCTGCCCACCTGTGTCTATGCAGGTGCCTCTCCTCCACTTCTTCTTTTTCTAATAAACATGTCTTTTGAAAATTCAAAATATAAAACAACAAAAATGTATACCGGCAAACAACCTAACAAAAAGCAAGAACAGCAAAACGAATGCAGAAAAAGCATTGCTCAAGGCCAGAAGTGCTACAGGAAAAGGAAGGCATTATGGATCAATTTTAAAAAGAAATAACTCAGTACTGAAGTGGACAACAGCTTTTCAGATTCATCTTGTGGTGAATCGGAAGTGACACGAGACTGTCTATAGGCTCTATATAATCTGCTAAGTGTGAACGCACCACATCTCCTGGAAGAAATATCCAAGGGTTTCATTAGGAGGTACTTCTCCCAGTCCTGCTTGTCACAATACTTAATATATGTGACACAATACAACGCAGAACTGGGGTACAGGCCAGAGGCTCAGGGGTGGTGAGAGGCTTCACCAGAGACAGAGTGGGGAGCAGAACAGGCAGATTGACGAAGTACACTGCTGAGGGGAGCAGTGGGCGGGTCAGGAGAGGTCTGCTGTGCCATGTGGTCACCTCCGGGGCAGGCGGGAATTGAACTCATGCGGAAGTGGCTTTAGCTTCTCAGTGCTGTGCTTTAACCCGCTGCGCCACCAGGGAGGGCCCACAACATTTATTTTTTTAAAAAAATATTTATTTATGCATACAAGGAATTGGGTACAGGCCAGAGGTATGTGGGGGGATAAGGTTTCCCCACCAGAAACAGAGTGGGAGCAGAACAGGCAGATCTACTGAAACACACTGCTGAGGGGAGCAGTGGGTGAGACAGGAGAGGTCTGCTGCACCATGTGGGTCAGCTCCCTGATCAGGGATCAAACTCCTGCTTCAGTGGCTGCAGATAGCTTCATTGTGCTGCAATTTAACTCCTTGTGCCATCAGGGAGGCCCCATTTTTTGACCATAGAATTTTCCCAAACCCTAAACAGATAAATTCTGTGCTATGCCAATCAGATACCTAAAGGGCTTTTCCCTAGACTTGAAAAAAAATATTCAAGGTTTATATGAAAGAATTCACATTTAAGAATAGTTAATAGTTAAAAAAGATGAGTCAAGAAAAAAGATATTGGGACGATGGCAATGTTTGCCTTATTAAAATTTACCACAATGCCACCTTAGATAAAAGTATGGTGTTAGTAGGGCCCTCGCTGGTGGCGAAACGAGTTGAAGTGCAGCACTATGAAGCTATCTACAGCTACCACAGCATGAGTTTGATCCCTGGCCAGAAAAGTGACCCACATGGCGCGGCAGACCTCTCCTGTGTCCCTGATGCTCCCTTCAGCAGTGTACTTGTTAACCTGCCTGTTCTGCTCCCCACTCTGTCTCTGGTGAATCATCTCACCTCCTGGAACTCTAGCCTGTACCCTAGTTCTCATATGCATATATAAGTAAATCTTAAATAAAAAAAAAGTATGGTGTTAGCATAGCAATAGACAAATAGAGCCAAATGATGGAATGATGTAATAGAAAGCCCAGAAATAAATCCAAATGTATGTGGGAATTCAACATATGACAAAAGTGGCATTTCAAATCAGCGCAGAAAAGGTGGCTATTTAATAAATGATTGACCACTTAATAAACAATTTAGTAAACTTATAAAACTTATTACGACTTAAATTATGACATTATTAAAAAAGCAGTTAATAACTAGTTATGCCATTTTTTTTTAAAGATTTATTTATTTGTTCATACAGAACTGGGGTACAGGCCAGAGGCTCAGGGGCGGTGAGAGGCTTCACCAGAGACAGAGTGGGGAGCAGAATAGGCAGATTGACGAAGTACACTGCTGAGGGGAGCAGCGGGCAGGTCAGGAGAGGTCTGCCACGCCATGTGGTCACCTCCGGGGCAGGCGGGAGTTGAACTCATGAGGAAGTGGCTTTAGCTTCTCAGTGCTGTGCATTTACCCGCTGCGCCACCAGGGAGGGCCGAGTTATGCCATTTTTAATAAAGCTAGGTCTACTTATCACAGTGTTGACAGGGTAGAGATTTATATGTAAAAAAGAAAATAAGCCTATTAGAAGAAAATTGAGAATATTTGTATAAACTTATAGATGTAGCTGATGTTCCAAGGTAATAGTACAAACTCAGAAATCTTAAAGGAAAAGAGAGCTGTAAGTGTAAGATGGCATACATATTTTTTATTTTATTTTATTTTTTTAAGATGGCATACATATTTTAATTGATGGGCAAAAAAAAAAAAAACATCACAAGCAAAGCCATCAGACAAAAGATAAACTGGCAAAATATATTTGCAGTACATATGACAAAGAGGACTTGTATCAGAAATGGACAAATTGGTCAAAAGTGTAGACTTGGTAATTTTTCTATCATAGAAGTGACAGAAACTGGCTTCTTCCCCATCCTAATGAAACTGGCTGGGCCATCCTAATGGTCACAGCAGGTGAATGACTGGGACAAGAATGCCATAAATAATATTGATAATAATAGCTCCATCTATGAGACACTTACTTATCAATGTGTATAGCATGATACCATTTATGCCAAACACATACCATTGGTGTGCATAAAGGCATAGGAATGTACTGTGTATCTCCATATGTGGATAAAGGGCTGTGTGTGTATAAATAAAGTACATGCAAGTTTTTACATCAAACTGATCAAAGTGGCTTTCTCGGGGCAAAAGGGGGTTAACATTAGCTATGGTAGTTACCGGAGATTTTAGCATTATTTGAAATGTTTTATTTTTGGGTAATTTAAAATGAGTTTCTCTATACTGTGACATGATGGAGAGGGTGAAGATGAAGACAATGAGGAGGAGGAGAAGGAGAGAAGGAAGAAAGCAGGAAAGGTGAAGAGAAGAGAGAAACAGATGATGAAGGAGAAGATGCTTAGGACCCAAACTTCAAAAAAAGAATGGTGTTGGTGGGAAGGCTCAGGCTCAGATAGATTTGGTAGCTGTTTATTTTAAAAAGGTAGCTGTGAGGTTCTCCCTGGTGGTGCAACAGGTTAAAGTACCACATTAAGAAGCTTTCCAAAGCCACTGCAGCACGAGTTTGATTCCCTGCCAGGGAGATGACCCACATGGTGCGGCAGACCTCTCCTGACCCACCTGCTGCTCCCCTCAGCAGTGTACTTTGCCAGTCTGACTGTTCTGCTCCCCAGTCTGTTTCTGGTGAATCCTCTCACATACCACACCTGTGGCCTGTACCCCAGTTCTGTATACATAAGTAAATATTAAAAAAATGGAAGCTGTGATACAAACACCAGGACACTCAACACACCCAAAGAGTCAAAGAATAGTTCCTATGACATTTAGTCCCTCTAAGAAGTCTGCCATCAAGCTTGGACTTCACCACAATCAAATTGTAAGCCGTGCTAGAATTTTATATAATAGTCTAGCTGGATAGCTGTGCTGGTAAGCCAACTCTCTGTGGCTACCAGCTATGCCAACATTGTAACACCAGCTTTTATTTTCTTAGAACAAAGAAGCTTTGTAAATAAAACTTAACATTAAAAGAAAAATAAACAATAAAAACTAGTTTCTTTAACAAGTATAACTCCTTTCAAGGCCTATTAAACTCCCATCAGAAGTTTAATGGAACGACTAGCTAATCCTATTGAATGAAAATAACAGTCAGTATAAAGAATATTAGTGCAAAAATCTGGAAAAGGAAAATATTAAACATACTGCAAAGCTATGCAATTAAAACAAGATGGAACTGGCTTAGGATTTAGCAGCAATACATGTAAAAGGATGAAGAATTCCAAAACAAACCTGAGTATATGCAGGAATTTGGTAAATAAGATGCCAGTGGGAAAAGAATGGACTCAGAAATAACTGGAAAGCTATTCTCCCTTTAAGAAGATAACTTTTAAAAATGTCTTTTTACCAAACAGATGGGTGTCTGTCTCTGCTTTATTTGTGTTCCTCTCAGTTCTTATACAGTTCTTCTGCAGTTAGGGTTTTCTTCACATGTCTATTAGCCGAGCAGATTTAATTTATTTCTTTTTTAAAAAAGATTTATTTTTATTTATTTATGCATACAAGAAACTGGGGTTTAGGTCAGAGGTGTGGGGGGTGAGAGGATTCACCAGAGACAGATTAGGGAGCAGAACAGGCAGATCCACTGAAATACACTGCTGAGGGGAGCAGCAGTGAGAAGGAGAGGTCTGCTGTGTCATGTGGGTCAGCTCTCTGGTTAGGGGTTGAACTGGTGCTGCAGTGGCTGTGGAGAGGGTCATAGTGCTGTGCTTTAACCCACTGCCACCAGGGAGGGCCCTCTTTTTCTTATTTTTTTAAAGATTTATTTATTTATTCATACAGGAATTGGGTACAGGCCAGAGGCTCAGGGCGGTGAGAGGCTTCACCAGAGACAGAGTGGGGAGCAGAACAGGCAGATCGACGAAGTACACTGCTGAGGGGAGCAGCGGGCGGGTTAGGAGAGGTCTGCTGTGCCATGTGGTCACCTCCGGGGCAGGCGGGATCGAACTCATGCGGAAGTGGCTTTAGATTCTCAGTGCTGTGCTTTAACCCGCTGCGCCACCAGGGAGGGCCAGATTTACTTATTTATGCACATAAAACTAGAGGACAGGCCAGAGGTACGGGGTGGGGGGGGGTAAGAGGATTCACCAGAGACAGAGTAGTAGGGCGCAGACCAGGCAGATGTACTGAAATACACTGTTGAGGGGAGCAGTGGGGAGATAGGAGAGGTCTGCTGTACCATGTGGGTCACCTCCCTGGCTGGGAATTGAACTTGTGCTGCAGTGGCTGTGATAACTTCATAGTGCTGTGCTTTAACCCACTGCCACCAGGGAGGGCCCTCTTTTTCTTATTTTTTTAAAGATTTATTTATTCATGCATACAAGAACTAGGGTACAGGCCAGAGGTGCAAGGGGTGAGAGGATTCACCAGAGACAAAGTGGGGAGCGGAACAAGCAGATTGACTGAAATACACTGCTGAGGGGAGCAGTATTTCTTAACTGAAATAGTTCCACCATGTCCATTTACAAGTGAGGAAACAGGTTTGGGAGTTAGTTAACTGGCTGACCTAAGCACATACGGCCACCCAGTAGCAGAGGATCCAGGGTCTCTGATCATTTCCGCCACCCTTCTCTCTGAATCTTGTTTCTCTCTCCTTCTTTCTCTCATTCCCTTCTTTCCTTTCCTGACCCCTTCTCTCCCTACCATCCACCCCTCTTTGTTGCTCGTCCTGTCTCGGTCTCATTTTCTCAGGGTTGCCAATCTTAACAAGCCCCAAATTTTGTAGAGTCAAATGATTAAGAGCAATGATTCTGAGTCAGCTCAGCAACTGCCTGGCTTCAAAGCCTGTTCCTCGACTTAGTATCTCATGTGATACGGACAAGTCCTGTCCCCTGTGAGCCTCGGTTACCTCTGCTATAACATGGGGATAGGGTCATCTCTACCTTGTAGGATTGCTCTGACACGCCTGCGAATGAACAATCTACATGTACAGTGGTCCCAGTGTTAGCTACCTATCTGTTCTTAGGACAGCAACAAGATGCCTCAACACTTCCAAATGGGCACGAGTTCCCTTAGGTTGGGAACCATGTCTTCTACTCCCTTCTACACCATGACTTTTCGTTTAGATGATTTTCCAATCTACACTAAAGTTAAAAAGAAGAATACACTGAACACCCATTCATCCTTCATCCACTTCCCTAGTTACAATTTTGCCACCTTTGCTTCATCTTGCTCTCGCTATATATAGACACGCCTATTATTTTCTTGCTGAATTATTTACAGACATCTACCCTTTAACACTTAGCTGTGTTTTCCCAAAGAACAAGGACATTTGCCCTAACTGTGAGGCCTGGAAACTTAATGTGCAAGAACACAAAGAAATGAATAAATACTGCATCTGTAATCATATAATCATAACATATTATGAGATTATATGCTATTATAAGTATTGTAATTGGAGCTTATACTTTTGGGGCATTCACTATGCAGCCATGTACCTTCCAGGTATTTTATATGAATCTCTCTCACAATAGTCCTAAGATACCATCTATAGGTGAAGAAATTGAGACCCAGAGGGTGAGCCAGGATCAGGACCTAGGAGACCTGGGTGGGTTCCTTAGCCCACTGTGGGGTTGTGTATGGTGAACGGTGGAGTTATCCTATGGGGAAAGAGTGGGCCCCAAAGCAGTGTCCCTGCCTCCCGCCTCAGCCCCAGTGCTGGGTACTCACTGTCTTCAGTGGGACGAATGTCTACACGCAGCTGCAGGTAAGGTTTGGAGGCGTTGGCAAAGGCCGTGCTGAGGTCCCAGTCGGACAGGAGGGAGAGGTAAGCTTCCTGCCCCAGCCGATCCCGGCCCAGGTAGCTGATACCAAAGTTCTTCTTTCTAGACGGAGGAGGAAAGGCGGCTCTTAGTATTCCTGCCCTGGAGGCCTCAGGGCCAATTTCCAAAATCAGGGGACGAGAAAAGGTGCTGAAGACAAGCAGTTCTGCTTTGTTCCAGTGGAAGAACAGATATACACCTGTTTGCATCTGAAGGGCACATTAAAAACCCGTAAGATGTTGCTCCCCCTCTGAGAGGTTGTTAAAGGGTAGGAATAAGAAGAAAGCTGCTCCCTTTCTTCTCACTTTTTAAAAAAAATATTGATTTATTTATGCATACAGAACTAGGGTATAGGCCCAGTGAGAGGATTCGCCAGAGACAGAGTGGGGAGCAGGACAGGCAGACTGATGAGGTACACTGCTGAGGGGAGCAGCAAGTGATTCAGGAGAGGTCTGCCATGCCATGTGGGTCAGCTCCAGGGCCGGGGATTGAACTGGCACTGAAGCAGCTGTGGCTCGCTTGCAGTGCTATGTTCTAACCTCCTGCGCCACCAGGGAAGGCCTCTTCTTACTTTTTAAAAATGAACTTTCTTAGTGCATTAAAAATAAAGCAATTTGTATATTTGCTAGTTTTTCCAACAAAAATGTTTACACAAAAAGGTCAAATAACAATTTGTTCTTCAGATATACCTATGTAACTGAAAATTAAATCTTTGTAATAACTACTGTGACCTTAGAAGCATCCTAACGATGCATCACTTTCCTCCAAAATAGCCACAATAACCACTACGCCTATCCCCAGAAATACCACTTTTCATCTGTCAGGTTGGTAAAATTTCCAGTTTTCTAGTAACCAGTGTTTGTGAGGGTTTGAGGGAAACAGTTCTTTTATTTACTGTTGGTGAGACTGAATTGGTGAAAACCCATCAGGAGAGCATTTTGGAAACATTCACTACAATTTAAACAGTGCACACCCTTTAACCCACCAATAGAAATTTATCCTTTGACTGCATTCCTCAAACAGTCCCAGGTAGACACATGTGGTTGTTCATTGTAGGATTATTTATAATAAAAAATTCTACCAAACAATGATACAAAAGCCAAAGCATCATGGTGGAGGTGGGTAGCCCACTAGCTGGGGCCCAGCACCCCATCACTCACCCGTTCAAGTCAAAGGCTCGGATGAGAATGTGCTGTAACACATCGAGCGAGGTGATCTGGGGGTCGACGGCGAAAGAGCGGAATTCAGGTGACAAGAAGCTCTCATATTTCTGGGGAAAGAAGACACTGGGTAGGCTACCAGGGGCCATGTTATCAGGTGCAACAGCATGAATGGTAGGAGGCAAGATCAGAGAAGTCATGGGGGCCAGATCAAGGTAGGTGTTCTGGGCCCCAGTGAGGACATTGGTGTTTGCTGAGCCGTGCAAGGGCTCTGTGCGGGGAGGAGACGTGGTCTGAGTTAGGGTTTAACGGGAGCAGGTTGCTCTGCAAAGAACACACTGTGGGGGAAGGGAGGAAGCAGTGGTCCAGTGGAAAGCAGACTACTGCAACAGTCCAGACACCTAATCCTGCATCTCTTCAACTCTGGTTGCCAGTCACCTTATCCAGCCTGGCCCCATTAAATCAGACCTCCATATGGCACCTCTGTTTGCAACATTCTCCTTCTTAAGCCTCTGCAAAGGCAATCTCAGGGTCCCCAGCAAGGGGTCCTATATGAACTGTGAGAGCCTCTCTCCAGTCAGCGGTTTGGAGCTTCATGCTCTGGTACCACCAAATTGTTAAAAGTTACTTTGAACACATCTTGGCTCTAGGCCTTTGTTTGTGCTGGTCCCGGCTGGAATATCCTTCCCATTTTCTCCACCCAGCTCACTTACAGTCAAACACTATCTTTTTTTGTAAACTTCCAACCCTCCGCATACAGCCTGTTCCATTACACTGAAGTGCTCTGTTTACTTTTCTCCAGAATCTACCCTTTCCTCACCCTTCCCAGAACCACCACCCTCACCAGTCACCTTTGCTTACCAGAGCTACTGCAAGTTTTCTTCCTGAGTCCACACCAATGGCCCTCACAATCTGTCCCTCTCAAACTCCCTGATTCACCTCCTACCACTCTTCCCCACTCCAGCGATATGGAAAGTTAAGGAAACACGCCAAGCTCATTCCCACCTCCCAGGCTTTGCCCTTGCTGTTCTCTGCCTAGAACACTCTTCTCCCCATATGCACATGACTGACTTCTTATCCGGGTCTCCGCTCCTTCAGCACCTCTCTGAGGAGGTCCCTATACAACGTTGTCTAAACCTTGTCTAATTCAGTACCCTTTTTGCTAAGTCCAAAGCATCTCATTTATTTAGTTGCTCATCTTCTAGATGAGAGTCTCAGGTCATGGGGGAGGGGGGAGGGAACCTGCACAAAAGTGTACTGACAACACACGTGTTCACTTGACTTCAGCACCTCCTTTCTCATTGAGCAACAGCACCCCTCGTTCCTCAAAATCCCACTCCTCAAATTATTAGGGTCCCTCCTTCAACCCCATGGCTCCTTCCCTCTATTCTCAATCTCCCCCTTACCGTCTACAGACCCATTTCCCTCCATTTTCAGACCCCCACCACTGGCTACATCCCCAAGGCCCCGTGTCCTCAAGCCCTGCGCCGCATTCCCAGGTCCAGCCTCCCCTCCTCCCATCTTTCAGCCCTCAAGCCTCGCCCCCAGGTAACACCCCGTCTCTGGCTCCGCCCTCCATCCTAGGACAGCTGTCGCCAGGCCCTTCTTGGGGAACCCCTGGGCCGGGTGGCCGACCCTCGGCTGTAAACCTCACCTTGACTCGGACCCGCACCACCTCTCTCTCCTCCTCTTCGGCTGCCGCCGCCTGGGCTCCCCCGCCAGGTGGGGGCGCTCCGGTGCCGGTTAAGTCCGAGGGCCCAGAGGCCGTCGCCATCCCGCCGCCACCGCCTCAGGGTGACGGTTGACAGTTGCCCCCTACCCCTGCGCGAACCCCAGAGAACGGGCGCCCGCGGCCCCACCTCGCGCCCGGGCGCAGGCGCAGAAGGCGCCGTGCGGACCCCCCCCCCCACCTCCTCAACCCTCCCACAAGGCTCGGGGTGGCGGTCTCGTCTGCGCATGCGCATAGCGCTGTTGTCTGTAGCCTCTTCCCCAAAGCCGGTGTTAGGTCTGGTTGCAGCCAATGTGCTGGCGCCTACTGAGGTCCCGCCTCCCCTCGCCCGAGGTTGTTGGGCAGTCTACTTCCGGATTCACCTAGGTGTGTGTGGAAGTGACAACCTATTCTGGGGAGACAAGTGGGCAGGGAAAGGAAGCGCGATGACGTCGAGAACCTCACATCCCGCCCTAGTCGCCAAGAGCCTCTGCTGACAGATGATGTCATTGCTTTCAAATGTCAGAGACCCTCGCTCTGAATGAACCCGCTGAACGGGGGAAAAAATGCTTTTCCCAGAATTTGTTCAAAAATAATTTAGCATGAACATTGATGGAGCTATACATTAATGACTTTTACGATTTCTGTCTGTATGTTAAAGAATTTACCCCAAACAGCCATTGTTATGCTCTTTGGAAAGCCTCTTTATTTAAAATTTTGCCTTCATGTCATTTAATATTCACAACACTTTAGGACAGTCCTGTTGTTAAATAGTATGTGTCCAGTAAATATCAGCTGAATGATTGAACGTATCTTAGACTCCTTTGAGGAGCTTTGAATGCAGAATGCAAAACAACATTCTCATTTGGTTGCACAACATCCCTAAGTTTGGACAAAATAAGATTACCTTTACAAATTTGACAAAGGAGTCCTGTAGTCCTGTAAGATACCTGGATTTCAGCTGTTGCCATGCTGGATGGCTGCTACTTTTTTTTTTTTAAGATTTATTTGTACATACAGAAATGGGGTACAGGCCAGAGGTGCAGGGGCAATGAGAGGATTCACCAGAGACAGAGTGGGGAGAACAGGCAGATCCTGGAAGTACATTGCTGAGGGGAGCAGCCAGGGAGACAGGAGAGGTCTGCTGTGCCATGTGGGTCAACTCCCTGGCTGTTGGGGGATTGAAATCACGCTGAAGAGGCTGTGGATAGTGTCTTAGTGCTGTTTCAGCCTGCTGTGCCACCAGGGAGTGCTCAGCTGCTACTATTGATGTTAGATTTTTAGACTGATGCAGTTCTTTTTGGGTATCTTTTAAAATAATGTGTTGCTTTGCTATTAGTATTAGGCATCTCTACTTTCTGAAAGGTTCAAAGGAGAATTTTCTTGGAAAGTCAGAAAAGGTTTATTGGTTTCTTTGTCTTTCCTAGGTGCTGGAGTCAAACACTTCTTAGGGCACTTCTGGGTTTTCTGATGGAAACAAGTTTTCAAGAACCTGCTTGTTACTAAAATTATCATAGAGTGGGATGAACAAAACATTAGCTTGGGCATTGGAGTTTATCCTAAGGGCACTGGAGCACAGGTTTTAGATGGGGAAATCATGTGATCAGATGCCTGTGTCTTGTTTGTGCAGAGAACCTTGGATGGAAAGCTTCTGGAAGCAAGGAGATCAAACAAGAAGTCCTTGCCAATCCTGGGGCAAACTCTTTATTTACTCTTCCATTCAATAAATACAAAGTGTATGCCAGATAACTGAATATATTAGTTCATTTAATCTGTATAAAAGCCCCATGAGGTAGGTACTATTATTATTAGCCTATTACAGAAGAGAGCACTGAAGGCCAGGTAGGAAAAAAGCTTAATGTCAAGGGTGTAGTAAGTAGCACAGGGGGGAGACTGTATAACAGAAGGCGGTGGGGCTTGAGAAGCTGTTCTTGAAAAAAAGCAAAGAGAACAGTAGGCCATAAGCAATGAGGTAATTGATGGATGTGAGGTGAGAAAGTAAAGCACAGCTTTGGCCTTAACAGTGAGGCATTTCTCAAAAGATATACTGTAGGCTTGAGTAGGACCTGGATTTGAACTGAAGCCCTGCTCTATACAGGTCATCTGAAGCCAGTCCACAGGTATTTGCACTTATTATTCATGCTTTGTCACCTCACATTTCTTCAAGTATCCATTTACTTTATGACTGCAGGTCAATGAGGTTAAGGATAGAGACCATGAGGTGAGTGATGTGGGTCTATACGGTGTTGGATATCTGTGGGGTGAATGATGAGAGTTGGTGATATGTGGATGCATGATAGGTGGTTATGAGGTAAGTGATGGGGATCTGTAGGGTAAACGATGGGGTCTGTGGGATGAGTGATGGACAATCACTGGGGTAACTGGGACCTGTGGAGTGTGTTTGTGAGATGATGGATTCTGCAAGTAAGTTATGGGGTGTTAAAGAGTTAATGAAGTGAGTGATGGGGGGAATATATAGCATGAATGAAAAACTATTTGTGGGGAGAATGATAGATATCTAAGGGGTTAACAATGGATTATGTGGGATGATTGATGGTAGAGTTTGTGGCTTATTTTGTGGGGTCTGTGGGGTAAGTGACGGGGTCTTTGGTGTGTGTGCTGGTAGGTCTATAAAGTTAGTGATGGGGTATCTTTGGGGTGTCTTAACAGGAGACAAGAGGCTGAGTGATGTGTAGGATGAAGTAGTCTCTGAGGTGAACAATGAGGCCTGTGGAGTGAGTGATGGCTAGTGTTATGAACCTTATTGCCCCCCCACTTATATTGAAACCTAACCCCGCAATGTGACTAGATTTGGAGATAGGGCCCTTAAGGAGGTAATGAAGGTTAAATGAACCCTAATCCAATAGGACTGTTATCCTTGTACGAAAAGAAAGTAATACCAGAGATAGGGACCCATGGGGGGAAGGCAATCTGCAAGCCGAGAAAGGCCCAGGAGAAACCTACCCTGAGAACACCTCGATCTTGGACTTCCAGTCTCCAGAACTGTGAGACTGAGTTTGAAAGATCAACAGGAGACTGTGGAGTCAGTGATGAGGTGTCTGTGAGGTGAGTGATGGGAAACTGTGGGGTCAGTGATAGGCCTTTTTGAGGCCATGGATTGGAGGGTTATCTGATGATGGGGGAAGGTTATGACTTTGGGAATGGTAGTCTGTGGAATGAGTGAATGATGGAGGGACCTGGGGAGTCAGTCATGGAGTATTTCTATAGTTAGTAATTAAAGATCTCTCAGTGTTATAGTTAAGGTCTTTTATTTCCTGATTAAAAAAAATATTGCCACCATCACAGACCTTCTAGGTTCTCTGGAACCTTTGTCCCAATGGCTCCTGGCAGCAGCTCTAAGGAGCTCCTTTCTTCCCTTCTGTCTTTGGCCCTTTTCATACCCATTCGTCAGCCTGAGTTTGAAAGATCAATTTGCTTTGTCCCTCCAACCTGCGGGAGCAGGACTAGAATCTTCTGGAATTCAGAGAGTTCCACATCAGCTAGTGTGCAAGTCTAGTCCATCGCTCACTAGTTCCGCTTGCTCTTGGCTTTTGTGGGCCTGGCGTCCAGCATGCTCTGGGCACGAGTGAGCTGCTTTACTGAATCAAGCACAAGGATTCCAGGTACCACCAGCCACAGGGAGTTCAAGAAGACAAAGTAAAACCAGAAGTACAGTGGATGGCCCAGCTCCCCATGCTGGAATCCGTCACGATACTCTGTCAGGAAATAGAGCACATCCCCGTAGATCTGACCTGTGGGAGGAAGAAGGGAAGGAGGGAATCCTGTGAAGAGACAGAGCTTTTCCAAGTCATTCATAGTCTCAGGGCTCAGGATCCCCAAATTCAGAGAGCTGAGATTTTCTGAACTCAGGAGCATTCACATCTGCAGATTTAAGGAAGCTCAAAATCCTAGAATTCAAGATAGGTCAGGATTCTGGGACTAAGAGAGAACTTGTATTTTTATAACTAAAGAAAACAAACAATTTAAGAGCCCATGAGGATACAGTTTCATATGAAGGGCACTCAGATTCTGGATGCCAGAGGATCCAGTAGCTTTCCACCATCACGGGTCACCTCACATAGACCCCACAGGAGACTTAGATGGAAGAGGAGAAACCCTGCCTGCTTGAAAATACATGTTCAGAGAAGGATGTGGCTGTTCCAAAACCTCAGCTGTTCAGTCTGAGTCAGCCTGGATGAACATCACTGAGAGAGCCCATCAGTGATGCCTCTATGTCTCGCATCTCCTTAAGCCCTTCCAGTGCCCAGCGTGGGCCCTTTTCCTTACCCACAGAGACCACGAGCTGTAGAACAAAGCGGATGGGTTTCTGCCGGAGAATGGTGAGCACCAACATTAGGCTCAGCGGTCCCCACAAGTAAGCTGTGATGGACTCCATGCATATCATAAAGTTGTCATTCCTGAGGGAAAAGATGGGGGGGGGACACTAGCATCACAGTGCTCTGCTCACAGGGTACCCCATGGTAGCTCCCTGAGTCATCACCACCTTAAGCCAAAAGAGGTCCCCCTTGACAGAGGCAAACACTTACAGGAGGTATCGGCTGTCTCCCTTGGCGTACTCTTTCCCTGAAGCAGACAAGAGACATCACATTAAGAAAGGAACTCAGAGTGATGACAGCCCAGAACCCATGTAAGAAGGCAGATTTTCAGGGCCTCCCTGGTGGCATTAGGGGTTGAATCTCAGCACTATGAAGCTACTGGCAGCCACTGCAGCACGAGTTTGAACCCCAGCCAGGGAGCTGACCCACATAGCACAGCAGACTTCTCCTGACCCGCCCGCTGCTTCCCTCAGCAGTGTATTTCGATCAACCTGCCTGTTTTGCTCCCCACTCTGTCTCTGGTGAATTCTCTCACTCGTCCCCATATCTCTGGCCTACACCCCAATTTGGTTGCATAAATAAATAAAATAAATCTTAATGAAATAAAATAAAACTATACTGACAGATACACAAGGTATTACAATTCAGGTCTAGCTTTAAAAAAAAAAAAAAAAAGGCAGGGTCCTCCCTGGTGACGCAGCAGGTTAAAGCACAGCACTGAGAAGCTAAAGCCATTTCAGCATGAGTTTGATCCCTGCCCCAGAGGTGAGCCACATGGCACAGCAGACCTCTCCTGACCCGCCCACTGCTCCCCTCAGCAGTGCACTTCATCAGTCAGCCTATTCTGCTCCCTACTCTGTCTCTGGTGAATCCACTCACCACCCTGTACTTCTGGCCTGTACCCCAGTTCTGTATGCATAAATAAATAAATCTTAAAAAAAAAGAAAATCTTATTTATGCATGCAGACAGTTCTGTATGCATAAATAAATAAATCTTAAAAAAAAAAGAAGGCAGATTTTCTAACCTCCCCATGCCTCAATTTCCTCATCGGTGAAATGGGGCATCCATGTTTAAATTCCAGATGCTCATATATGTCATATACAAGATCTTGTATTATATACAAGATAATGTATCTGACACAGAACAATAAAGTGTTGCTGTGATTGTCTGCTACTCCAAAATGTTTGTGTAATCAAAGGAGACAGATGCAGATGACTGTGTGAGTGAAACAGTGAGTGAGTGACTGAGTAAGTAAGAGCACAAGCACGAGCATGCAGGTGATCAGATAAGTAAATAGAAGAGGGGACAGAGAATCAGTAGGGGATATCACTCAATGTAAAAATAGGTGGGAGGTTGGAATAAGTTCTTCATACAAAGGGATTCCCAAAGAAGCACACAAAAGGTGCTCAAACTTTCATTAGTTGTTAAAGAAAAGTAAAACTGTAATCACACATCACTCACATCCACTAGCAGGATAAAAAACTTAGAACTCCCTGACCACACCAAGTGTACGCAAGGACAAACTAGAACTCCTTACACTGCTGGTGGGAACAGAAGATGGTGTAGTCATTTCTGAAAACAGGTTGGCAGTTTTTCAAGTGAAACATACACATACCATACAAACCAGCCATTCCACTTTTCCATGTTTACTCAAGGGAAATGAAAGTGGATGTGCACATACAGACTTGCATAAGAATGTTCCTCGCATCTCATCCACTAGGTCAGAAGGATTATTGTTTGTAACAGCAAAAGATTGGAGGGATTTGTCCATCAGTACTGTACAAGTGAAATAATTCTGTAGTATCATGCTTCGAAAGCTCTGTGACTTCATTAAAAAAGCAAAATTCAACAGTGTATATAGCCTTTTCCTATTATGTAAAAAAATAAAAATAAAAATAATGATGACAATAAACAACTGTATGGTATCTACTATCTGTCAAATCTGTTCTAAGTAACATACATGTACTACTACTATCCGTTTTTTACAATTGAGCAAACTGAGGCTTATGTGTGTAGTTTATGTATAAATAAAATCCCTGGAGGGAAAACATAAGCAATTATTAACAGTGGTTAATAATCAGGGAAACTTGGTAGATTTTCATTGCATACTTCTTTAAATGACTTATTTTTTGACCCTGTGAATTTATGTGCTTCAAATGCATATAAATTAAATGAATTTAAACAAATGAATGGGGCCCTCCCTGGTGGCACAGTGGGTTAAAGTACAGCACTGAGAAGTTAAAGCCATTTTAGCACCAGTTCCATCCCAGCCAGGAAGGTGACCCACAGGGGGAGGCAGACCTCTCCTGATCCGCCCACTGCTCTCCTCAGCAGTGTACTCGTTGATCTGCCTGTTCTGCTCCCCACTCTGTCTCTGGTGAATCCTCTCACCTCCCCTGCACTTCTGGCCTGTACCCCAGTTCTGTATGCACAAATAAATAAATCTTTAAAAAAAAATGAATGGAAGCGGGGTGGGTGGCTAAATAGCTAAGCCAATCCCTGCCCAGGAAGCTCCCTCCTACACATACCAAAGAACTTAGAACTTACAGAGTTGGGACAAGAAGGCTTGATCTCCAAGAAGGTCCTCATGGTAGACGATGAACCAGCCCTCAATCACCATGTGGATGAACCCACAAACTGCAAACCAGCACACAGACAGTCGCCGCCAAGTCCCCAGTGGGACGACTGCAGCTCGACCCGACAATAGCCATGTGGTCACAAGTAAGACCCCAGCGGTGGAGAAGAGGCCAGCCAGGAGATGCCAGGTGGGGCGGTCATTAGGCACGAAGTTGTCCAGTTTCAGTTGCCGAGGCCAGTATGGGTGCAAGGGGCTGGAGCTGGTGGCCATGTCTTTGTGGGCCGGTGACTGTGCGTGGATAGTAGAGAAAAAAAGGAACAGAAAAACCTAAACAAAGAGAAAGCACAGAATGAGATTTTTAAAAAATCAAATCCAAATAGCTTTTTTAATCACAAGAAATGTTAAGTGGACTGAACTTATCAGTTAATAGACTATAAAGGGCACGGGTAGCCTGAAAGCTTGTCCCCAGCAAAGGAATCAGACCAGATCCCAGTCCTTGGGGGGTCACAGTTTGGTGAGGGGAGGTGGATCCGGAGCTAGTCCCTGCTCTCCGGTTCACGGTCGGCAGGGGGTGACCCAGGGATCCGGCAGGAGTCAGTGCACCGTTTATCTGAAAGCTATTTCCTCCCCGCAGTCCTGGAGACTACAGGACGGAAAAGAGAAAACTATTGAGAACTATGACCCACAGTTCAGTGACTGGAAAGGCAAATCCTTCGCGCAATAGCACAAAACGCCTCTAACCTCCAAGAGAAGAGTAAAGTGCAGGGTAGCGGTATTGCGCGAGGCGCCAAAGAGGAAAAGGAAGGTCAAATACAGAGACTACCAATCAGAAATAGAACTCTTTGATCCAACTGCCCAATGAGAAAAAGGATCTTCTGTTTATCTCCCCGCCCCCTTGATCGTGCAGTGGATGGGTGGGGGGGTGTTATCGCAGGAGTGTAAGGGTGGTAGGGGGGAGAGAGAAACACACAGAGACAGAGAGCAATGAGAGACCGGGAAAGGGAGTGGCAAGCTAAGCGGAGAGTACTCACCAGCCTGCGTGTTCACAGCGGCCTCTTTCACCCTGGTCTGGGACTTTCTAAGCCGGCTCACACCGTCAGTAACATCCCTAGTTCAGACTCTCCACCTCACAGGGCCACGCCTTAGGGAGGAGGCCAATGGAGGCGCTGGGGAGATGGTCAGTGTCTATCCCAACCAATGGGAGCTCTCTGTGTGCCGCTGGCCCCGCCCACACGCGTGGTGCCATTTTCGCTGTTGGCTGAGACCAAGTCAGGAGTCTGATCAATGAACCGGAAAATGTTAAGGTATTTCATCACCCACCTCATCTGCCATCAAACCAGACTGTGTTGTTTCCTCTCACTTCAATCCTTGGTTTCTAGGCGGGGCAACCGCTCATTTCCTAGATCCACCTTCAATCCTAATCCGAGGAAATTGTTAATATGACAGGCATATCACACCCTACACACTGCACTTCCTCCTTCTTTCCTAACAGCAGCGGTCATCCTCACTTGTCCGGACTTCAAGTCAGAAGAGCCAATCAAAACCCAGGTACTGCAGCTTTGCCGACTAACTGGCACGGCAACTCTCAGTCTCCCAGCTCCAACTCTAAAGAGCCAATCAGAACTTTATAATTCTAAGCCAATGGGCACCCAGACCGAGCAATCAGAGTCGGGCTGGACCTCCCATCCAATTAGAATCCACAATATCGATCCTAAGGACATTGACCACCAATTTTTTTGTTTCTTGATTTCATTCCTCCCTGTCCCAGTTAAGGCAATTAATTATACTAGAAAGGCTACCTCAATTATCTGGACAGTAGTATTGGGCTCTTCTCACCCCCAGCTCTCTGATTTGTCCTGGTCCCACTCAAACCAAACAATGCCATCATAAATTAACAGTGAGCCAATCATAACCTGCTCCCTCTTCATGGTTTCCAACTTCCAAACCTTTATCACTTTTGTTCCCCACTGAGCAGTGAAGAAAGAGCCTTTTCGATATTTCCTACTTTTATTTGACAATAACAAACTGTATATAAAAAAGGGAGAAGAAAGGCGGGGAGGCCCTTGATCTCCCCCTCTTTGCTGCCCCAAGCATCCCCCATCATCCCTAGACTCCAGCAGGGACCACCCCCTTCCCGCCTTGTGGTGGGGTGGGAATTAACAGGCATGGAAGTGTGTGTGTGTGTGTGTGTGTGTGTGTGAGTCAGAGAGAGAGAGAGAGAGAGAGA
>NW_004567128.1:28024212-28063070 GCF_000260355.1 Condylura cristata | reverse complement strand
AGAGAGAGAGAGAGAGAGAGAGAGAGAGAGAGAGAGAGAGAGAGAGAAATGAGAAAGAGAGAGAGAGAGCAGGAGAGAGAGTGAGACAGCAAAAGCGAGAGGGAGAGAGCACTCCAGCCCAAGAGAGCTTCAGAGAGAGTGAGCTGAGAGGGAGAGACAGAGACAGAAAGACAGACTGAGACAGAGAGAGAGTGTTGGGGTGGGTCAAGGATGGAGAGGGGTCAAGAATTAGAGATAGGGCCTTCCCTCATCCCCCTTCAGAGCTGGCACCCTGAGGAGGGGCTTTGAGGGAGTGTGAAGGTCCACAGATGTGCCTCAGCCTATGAGACGGTAGAAGATCCAGCATCCAAAAGTGACCCAGTGACTGGCCCAGCTGAGCTCTGACCACTTGTGGACAGTGTATGCCATGCCATAGCCCTGTGGGAGAGAAAGAGGTGACAGTCCTACTCAGCAAGAACAAAGGTCTCAGGAGAACCCATCCTTTGCTCAACATTCTGGGGGTCCTCAGAAAAGAGACTGGGTATACGAGAGGTAAACACATTTAGTCTTCTTTTTGTGTTTTCTTCTTCTTCTTCGAAAATCATTAAAAAAAAAAGACAAGGCAATCCTACTCTAATCCGTATTCTCCCTGATAGAGAACTCGAAATTGATTTTTTTTTAAAGACAAAAATTGGCAAAGGAGGTGGATAAGCCATTTTCAGTAAAGGAAAAAATGAATAGTTCTTAAACATAGGAAAAGACACTCAGCCTCAGTCATTATCTTCCTCCTATCACAGTGGTAAACATATCCAGGAAGTCTGAGAGGAACTCAGTGGGTGGGGCGACAGGCCTGGTCTGCACTGCTGGTGCGAGGGCAGAAAGGTAAGTCTCCATTGCTGCCCCAGGACTACATCCTACAGTTCTGTCTGCATCCGTGTGAATTACAGGGGTCTGAGGGTATTATTCCCTGCTGTATCATTTGCAATAGGAAAGGACTGGAAATCACCTGGCTGTCCGCCTGTATGGGACAAACTATACTGACAAAAACTTAGTGGGAAAATGAACGAAAACTCTGTATACTGATGTGAAGGCTTTGCAGGAAGGATTTGAAAGTGTTGACAGGCAGAAAGAACCATGTCATTCATGTGTTAGGGTAAAAATTGGGGGGGGATGGGGATGAAAATAATAAATTTTATATTTGCTGGTTGGGTCAAATTTTGGAAGGATATATTTTGAACAATGAATAAAAGTGGTTACCTGTAGGAGGACAAGGGGTAGTGAGAGAATTAAGATTTTCTCCTGAATACCTTGAATGCAGTTTGGTTTTTGAACTATGTGATAGGCACTAGCTATTTTTAAACATTTTAATAAAAATAAAATAAAACAAAAACTTTATTTAAAAAGAAGCACAACCCAGATTTTGCACACTCAATCTGAAGAAAAATTAAAAATTTTTTTCATGACAAAAATCATATAAGTAGAGCTTCTTTTAGGTATAAGTGAAAGTTATTGAACTGTATACATTAAATGAGTGAATTGTATAGCATATGAATTACATTCCAATGTGGATGTTAAAATAAGAATGATCACAATTGTTCCAAATGTATACAAAGAAAAAAAACTTTCTATGTTTAAAAAAAAAAGAAAAAGAAAATGAAAGGCTTTGATAAATACTTAACAAAACATGTTCAGGGTGTATATGCTAAAAATTGCAAAATGTTAAAAAAAAATCCAGCAAATGTAAATAAATGGAGACACACACAAAAACACAAACCAAAAAAAAAAAAAACCCAAAAATCATACAAAGTTTTATTTCAACTAAAAACTTAACTAAAAGAGAAGCAAAACCTGTATCCTGCAAGAGCCATATGAATAAACATTTCCAAAATCATGTTTCATTTAAAAAGGAATAAAATCTTGGAATGTGCACGCTCCATGTGAATAAAAATAGTACATAAATTTTTATATAAAGTATATAAATTTTTGAAGTAGAATCCAGAGCGTGCACACTCAACCTGAGTAAACATGAACTATTTTTAAAAATCAAATAAAGTCAACTTGCAATTTAGAACTCTTACCTCAACAAAAAATGACCAGTACTTTTCAAAAAAGTGAAACTTGGGTTTTGTACCCCATGGCTATAATATAAATGTTATAGTTTAAAAATAAACATAGTTTTCATACTTCCCCCAAATGAAAGACCCAACTGTGTGAGTCACCCAGAGGTGCAAGGACTAAGGAACACGGCTGCACAAGCTAGAGACAGGTTTCCATGAGCTGGCAGCACCATCCCTTGGGAATCCCTAGCCCAGGGCCCCACCTCACCTGCTCCTCTGTGGTGTCATCCACATCGACATCAAACAGGGAGCCCAGGTAGGCCAGGTGGAAGATGGCTAGGGCCCCAAAGAGCAGGTTTAAGGCTCGCACCCCCAGGCCCTGTGGGGGACAGATGGATACACTTGGCGCTTGGACCTGTATCTCATCCCCACCTGGGGAGGGGGGCCCAGGGAGATGTATCAGACATGACCCCGAGGGTCCAGCAAGGACGATGACTAGCGCATCCCCCGGGGTGGGAGGGATGGTTTCCATCCTCCCAAGGGAACTCCGGGTCTCTAAGGACGAGGGTACGTTAGCATGAGGGCATCCAGGCTGGGGGAGAGCACCCAGGTAGAGAAGGAAGAACACTTAGGTTTTGAGTCAGGGGTTATGGTGGTAAACACTGATGGTCAGGGGGAGCCAGATCTAATTGTCCACACTTCTTGTCACAGAATGAAGAATGAAAGCGAATCCCTGCCATGACCCGCAGGGCCTGTGCTTCCCTCCCCCATCGCAGGCCCTTTACACTGATCGTTCCCTTTGTTTGGAATGCTTCTCTCCCACACCTCCTTCAGTTAAAGACCTCAAAAGTCAACTCCCAGGGCCTTCCTGGTGCTGCAGGGGTTGAAGTCTCAGTGCTATCAAGCTATCAGCAGCCACTGTGGCCTGGATTCAATCCCGGTCCCCGGGAGAGTACCCACATGGCGCAGCAGACCTCTCCTGTCTCCCTGCTGCTCTCCTCAACAGTGTATTTCAGTCGATCTGCCTGTTCTGCTCCCCACTCTGTCTCTGGTGAATCCTTTTACCTCCGGCCCTGCACCTCTGGCCTGTATCCAATTCTGTATGCACAAATAAATAAAAATAAATCTTAAAAGTTACCTCCCTATTTAAAGTGACAAGTGCTCTCTGATACTTTCCATCCCCTTTTCCTCATGTAGTTTCTCCTTAGCATTTACACCAGCCTAAAAAGCTATTTTTCATTTGCTATCTCCCCTGTGAAATGCTTGTCCCTGAGGACTGGAACTTTGACCTGTTTGGTTCACCACTGTGTCTCCAGTGCCTAGAACAGTGCCTGCTACCACCAGGAGCTCAGTCGATGTTCACTGGGGAAACCTATGCCAGGTGTGAGGCTAGTAGATGCTGGATAAGTTTGTTAAGAAAAATGAATGCCAGTGAGTAAAGGTGAGATTATGGGGATGGCTCAGGCTCTGGAAGAGGAAGGTAGGCACTCTGAGATAGACTTAAGATGGAGACGGAAGTAACATTTTTGAGGGGAAGTGTTGGGCACCAGGTTGCCCAGGCTGAACCCTCACCAAGCGATGCTGGTGTGAACAATCTGGTGGGCACCGTTTCGACAAGACACAGGCACTGAGGATCCGAGCCAGGCGCTTTCGGAGGACTGGGTTGGGGGGAGAGGTAAAGGGGTCAGGTTAGCCTCAGGGGATGATGATTCCAGCTGCCCTCCCCAACCTCCCATCCCACGTGCTGGGCTGGGCCCTGCACTCACCGTGTTCCACGTAAGTGATAAAAGCCAGGGACAGCAGCACAGCAGCCAGGTGGAAGCTGAAGCCCTGAGTTGGGGGGGGGGAGGGGGTTGGCAGAGGGCAACGAGGGAGGAAAGAGGAGGCCCTCCACACCCATCCAGCTTCCTCCCTGCTCCCCTTTGTGCCCTACTCACGTGCAGGAGGGCGCTGGCTGCGTAGGTGACTAGCACCGCTGAGAAAGTCCCCAGGCGAAGGGCATTCTTGAACACATCTGGAGGGGGGAAAGGTGGGTGAAAAGTCTGCTCCTAGAGGGTCAGAATATGGGGGGGATACCCACAAACTGTTGGAGTGCCCAGATAAAGTCTTTATGATGGCCTCAAACTTCCTGTGTCCAAAACTTAGTTCCTAACCTTCCCCCACAAACTGCTCCCCTCTCTACCTCCTCAGTTTCAGTCACTGCCAACTGCACCCTTCAGTTCCATAGGGCAAAATCCTTGGAATCACCTTTGATCTGTCCTCCCCTGCACTACCATACCTAAACTTTTAGCAAATCCTGTCAACTCCACCTTCAGACTTTATCCAGAATCAGATCTCTCTTCTCCCAGTCACTGCCACCACCACCATTGCTGCCCACACTGTGGAGTGGTCTCCTCACCAGTTCTTCCCTTATCCTCTCCCCGTCTGTTCTTACAGCAGCCACAAGGTAGTGTCACAGCTCAAGTCAGCCCACAGCCCTCTTCCGCCTGAGACCCTGCCAAGGTACCATCTCTCACGGAGAAAAAGCCAAATTCTCCCCGTGGCCTGACAGGCCCCACAGAACCAGACAGCTGTCACCTCTTCAACCTCACCTCCTGCCACTGGTCTCCTTGCTCACTCTGCTCCCTCCACACTGGTCTCCTTGTTGTTCCTCAGGCATGCCAGGCTGGCTCTGCCTCAGGGTCTTTGCCCTAGCTGTTCCCTCCATGGTTACACAAGCACTCTGCCTCCAAATATTTGCATGGTTCTCTTGCACTTTCCTCATGTCTTTGCTCAAAAGTTACCTCCTCAGTGACACTTGCTCTGGTGAATTTTTAAAAAATTGCCATCACCACCCTTCTTCCATTCCTACCAACACTCCTGGATCACCTATACCTACTTCATTCATTCATTATTATTATTATTTTTTTTTGCCACAGCATGTATTGCCACCTAAACTGTTGTGGGTTTTTCCACTCTTATTTATTACCTGCCCCCCCCCAAGAATGCCAGAGCCACAAGGGCAGGGATCAGGGTGCTGCTGGTCCCTGTATGTAGTATCTCCAGTGCTTGGCTTGCACATAGCAGGCGCTCAGTAAAGGTTCGCTGTGTAAGGGTCTGAGCTAAGGACTCCCAGCTCTCTTGGAGGGAGGGATGACTTGGTGACTCACAGTTATTTAGCCAATAAGACATGGGCAGGTTCCAGCTTGTGACAACTTCCACCATGGACCGGGGAAGCTCCACGTTCAGTGGCTTGGACACTGTCAGGTCCCTGTGGGCAGAAGAGACATGCACACTCATTTATTTGGCATCTCAACCCATATGGCCACTACACTTTGGTCTTGGTTGTTCCCTTCCCTGGGAGTCCACTTCCACCTCCCTAAAGTTCCTCTTGGGAGCACCCTATGGGAGAGGCACCCCTCAGCCCTCCCCACCATTCCAGGTGATCCTTCTCCTCGGTGAAGCCAGCACCCGCCAACGTGGCCGTGGCCTCGGACAGAAAGCCCACGAAATAGTTGCTGAAGTGGAAGGAGACTGCACTCTCGTAGGCTCGCAGCCACCTGGGGAGAAAGGAGCAGGGGAGACAGGCATCATGCCCAGACCCCAGCACCAAACCCCACCGTATCATCAGCATTCCCGGCCCCACTCTGTAGACTCACCTTACCATGGCGCCCCTAAGGCCCCCAGGGGTCAGGAAGGCAGCAGAGAAGAGAGGAAAGAGAGTCAGAGAGGCCCTAGAGGCTGGCTGGAGTTGTTCATGGACAAGACAGACAGAAACGTGGCGACACAAGAAGTGGACTGATATTCACACACTTACATAGACAGTCGATTAGTTTCATGTGACTCAAACAGATGTGTGAGCGGCCCTATAACAGGACATGGTCTACAGCCTCACGTGGCCAGACAGCCAGATGCTGCCACCATCAGTGGCTGGATCTCCAGCCCTGCACTCTGAACAGCCATGTGACTGGACACGAATCCTATCAGACTCCCAGCCTCATAGCTCTCAAACCTGACTCAGTGACCACAAGACAGACGAAAGGTCCTTTATGTAGGCACAGAGACCACCAACACCCTGTTACACGTGCATACACAATTCTACACTCAAGGCGGTCCCCCTGTCAATACAATCAGACACAGTCAAAAACAGGCAGCGTCCTGCTCTGGAAAAAGTGTAGGCTCTGGAATCAGGCCTGGAATTAATGCCTGGCTGCTTATCTGGGTTACACTGGGGAAGTCCCTTGACCTTTCAGAGGCTCATTCAGCATCAGATACAATCAGTGGTCAGTGAGTGGGGGAGGAGGTCACATAAACAGCTGGGTGAAATCCTGAAACGGGTGGTTCAGTCCTGCAGATGGCGATAGGCCCGCAGTGAGTCAAGACCCCTCCGTTAGACCACACGGAGCAGCTGGGGTGGGGTGGGGGGGCAGATCCACAGGCAGAATCAATCAAAGACGGGGACCCAACATGACAGTCAGACCCATTCCCAACCAGAGTTACAGACAAGCCAGACTTATCTTATCCAATGACAGCCACACATTCCACTGTTGACAATGGCACAGCCAGCCAGCCAGAACTCCAGCCCCACACAGGGAGTCCGTGGCCGATCGGCAAATAACCAATACACGCTCCCAGCCAGATCCCAGACTGGTCAGCATCACCAAGCAATACACAGCTGTCCCTTCCCATTGCAGTCACGTAACTTGTTTCTAATGGTAAAACAGAGGGACAGATGGATAGTCAGACAGTCTGTGTCGGAGCGCCAGCCGTCTACGGAGCCACAGAGCCAGTTTTGGTCATACAGACGCCGGTCTCTGTCTAGTCACAGGGTAGATGGTCAGACAGACTCAGACTTACAGAACCGATTGGCCACAGACCGCACCCCCACCCCCCCGTCAGCCCCACTCGCCCTCAGTACCTGCCCTCATTTACCTGGCTTTGCGTTTCTTGCTGTAGTAACAGAAGACAGACAGAAGCATTAAGAGACAGGCTCAGAGCTGGGGAGACCCCAGGTCCCTACCCAACCCCAACACTGCTGGGCGGAGGCCTGGAAGGCTGTGCTCACTTGCGCAGGAGGCGGTCACCATCGAGGGGGATGAAGTACGGGAAGAGGTAGGGGCCCACACAGGTGGACAGCACAAGGCACAGCAGGGCCAGCGCCAGGCTCCGGGCTACCTTCTGCAGCCATTGGCGGCTCTGTGGGGATCAAGGCTCCATGAGCAGTGCCCCATGGTGACTCCCACAGTCCCCGCCCACCTGCCCACCGGGACCTCACCAGTGGGTGGCCTTGGACAGCCTGCAGGTAGCTGTGGAAGGATATCCAGGGCCCAAAGACGATGGTGCCCACGAAGTAGAGGTAGCCCATGAACTGCACGGGCGAGGGCACCGCGCCCACCTCGCCCCGGTCCAGGTCGAAGCCCAGAGACACCGCCTTCATGGCCACGATCATCTGGGCCCCTACATGTGGTGCCCGTGGTCACGTGCAAGGGCAGAGAGCCGGTCAGCATGGAAGGATGGGAGCACCAGGTGAGAGGTGGTAGGAAAAGAGGCGTACAAGGGTGGACAGCTAGGCGCAGTACCAGACAGGCAGCTGGCCCCAGTACAGGCAGACGCCCTTAACTCAGAAATGGTCAGACAGACTGGGGGGAAAGTCATGGTAGAAAAAGACACAGATGCAAGGGGAATCTGAGGCCTGAGTGTCCCAATGAGTGGGCAGACAAAGGAGAAAACGGGGCAGAAACGTCGGAGGGGGTAGTTAGGAGATTCGGCAAGGGCAGGTGGGAGGGCCAGGGCTGCCTACCTCTCATCTTATGCCATGTCACGGTGTCCACCATGTGCATCTCACTGAGGAAAAAAGGTGGTGGTCTTGGCCCCGTCACCCCCACAGCCTCAGTGACCACAGAGGGGAGAAACCAAGATTCAGAGAGGGCTATATTTTCCCCTTGCCGGCATAACCTCACAAAGGACTAATTCTCCTGGACTCCCTCCTCCAGGGGGAGCCCAAGCCCAGCCAGTCCTGGACAGCCTTTAAATATAACAGTCTCCCAGATTTGTTCCTCCAAGAATACCCGTGTCCTCCCTGTCCTGGACAGCCTCGTAAGGAGAAACCCACTCGCCCTTCTGCTGACAGTGTGGCGATGAGGACGCACCCCATGAGTAGGTAGATGAGGATGGTGACGGAGAGGAACACGCCACGATGGGAGGAATGTCGGCAGAGGAACAGCACGAGGTAGCACAGGAGGCTGAGCAGCACGACCCAAACCATGTGCAGTTGGAAGAAGTGGTAGAGGCTGAAGAACCCGCCTGCTACGGTGCTGGCATGCTTCAGGTAGGGTGGCAGCCCTTGGAGTGAGAGAGACAGAGAGAAAACAAGAGCAGGAAGTTGGGTGGGTGGGTAGGAAAGGAGGGCCGTCTGGGCAGAGGGCACAGTCTGGGCAATGGCCTGGACTGGAACGCCGTAGGAGTACAGGAGACCCAAAGCAGGTATTGGGGCGGTGGAAAGGTGGCAGGGTCTGGGCTTAGGGAAGAGCTCTCTCTAAAGGACATTTTGGGAGCCCTGCCGGAAATGTGAATATCAACTTATATCGGATAATATTACTGCATCCAGATTCAATTTCTTGCGGGGGCTGATGGTGGAGGCTGTGGTGTGGGGAGGGATGTCTATGATCTGGGGGGCACACGATGAAGAATTTGGGGTGATGTGTCATAATGTCAACAGGTTATTCAAGTGATTGAGAACAAAGAGACAGACAGATACACAGATAAGGCTGACACGACAGCATGCTGACAGCTGGAAAATGTTGACACATGAATGAATGTTCACTTCAATTTCTCTGTAACTTTGAAATATTTAAATATTATAAACCTGGGAAAAAATAAAACATGCATTTAAAGTAAAAGATAAAGAAAAAAGAAAGTGTAGAACCTGGAGTCTCAGATTTCCAGAAATCTCAGCATCCTATGGGAACGTTGGGGACCTGGAATCTTATCATTTGGATACAGGCTTTCCATGGTTGTGGAAACATTCCAGAATTCTAGAATTCGGAAATTCCACTAGGCCAAGTCTAGAAATAGCAGTATGCGGGAAGCTAGAATGTGAGAACTTCAAGTTGTAAGAATCCCCAAACCCTGAAACATGGTACTTTGCGATTCGCTAACCCTTTGACATCAGCATCCAAGAATCTTACAACCTTGGGATGTAGACATTTCAGGGTTGCAAGCTCCAGGAATGTCAGCGTTCCCGAATCCCAGAACCCAATAACAGTGAAAGGCAGGGCAGGATGTGGTTTGGCATGGTGTGCCCTGGGGTGGCTGGGCATAGTAGGACGTGGTGTAGTGGAATGCTGTTTGGCTTGGAGGGATGCAGTGGGCTGGACATGTGGGAGCCTGATTTGGCAAGACGTGGCAGGATAAGGTGTGGCTTCATATGGATGAACGTGGCAAATGTGATATTCCTAGCGTGGGTGGCACATGGGTGGCAGGCACTTACCAAGCCTCCAGAGGAGGCGGCAGGCGAGGCAGATAGCAAGGAGAAGCCAGATCTGGTCAAGGCCCTGCTGGGCAGTAGGCAGGAGACAGCCCTGCAGCAGCTGCTGGAAAAATTCCTGGCGGCTGAAGGTGGCCATTGCGGACCCCCACAGATGGATGGACAGATTGATAGACCTGCCAAAGGGGGACACAGAGGGAGAGAGGATGTCCATGGGGCAGACCATGCTCAAGAGATGATTGGTGCTCAGATTTCAGTATGCCGCCCACCGTCCCCCCCCCCAACCGATTTAGAGACACTGGTGCTGGCAGGCTGGGGGCCGTGGGAACATCAAGTACATCAGACTGAGCAGCCAACTATGTGTGTGGGGTGTCCTGTGTGCACATTTACAGCTCATGACCTGTGGTGAATGAAGGACGGGTATCTCTTGTGAGCTGTGAACAGTCCGGGTCCGATGGTCATTGAATGGTATACATTCTAGGCCCTTATATCAAATCGGGGACTCCCTGGTTTCCATGGTAGAGTCACTCTATGTGGAGGGCGGAGAGGGAGATCCTGTGACACTTGGGGGCCGTGTGCATCTATCCTTGTAAGGATGTGGGGGGTGTCCTGTATCCCCCGTGCACCCCATCTCACCCCCACCCGATCCCTCTCAGCTGCCAATAAAGCCCGGTCCAGGCCCGGGAGCTGCAGGAAGGTGGAGGTGGTGATAGGGGACATCGCAGGAAGGGGAGTCGGAAAGGTGATGGAGATGGGGGGCCCAGGACACGCGCTGCAGACCCGCACGGGGAGGCCGGCTCAGGATGGGAGCAGGGGAGCCGCGTGAGCACTACTGGCGACCTACCTGGCAGGAAGGAGGCCACGGTCCTGGGGGCCGGGGACGCGCCGCCGCCGCCACTGTCGCCGCCTCCACCCGGCAGCCTCCCCCGCAGGCCGCAAGGCCGGGACCAGCTGCGGCTCCCAAGGCAGCGCGGAGAGCGGGCCCTTTAAATCCGGGGGGAGGCCCGGCCGGCAGGCTCGGCCAATGAGGCGGCAGGAGTGGGGCGGGGACGGGGGAGGAGGGGAGCGGGAGGATCGAGGGAAGGAGGAGCGCGAGGTGGAGAGGAGTGAGGCGCGGGAGGTCCGCGGCGCGCACACTGTCCGCGCTCGCACCTTTCTAGCCCCTGGGTGTTTCAGCCCCGAACGTTTGAGTCCGGAGGTTGCAAGAACAAACCTTCGAATCGCCAAATCCCTAATCCTAGGAAGCTGCGATGGGGAGCCAGGCGGGAAGCCCCCAGTCTCATTCCCCCAACTGCTCACCTGCGCACGTCCGCTTGCCACCGTGGTGTCCGGGTTTCACAGATGGGAAAATAAGCCGCGGTCTCTCCTTCCCCATCCCGTGAGGGAGCTACAGGGATTGCTAACCCTCCCCGCCGCCCGAAACATTTATGAGAACTGATCGTGTCTCCTAGGAGCGTGACTTAGGTACCTGTGCTCCCCCTAGAGACTCCTTGTGAGCCTTTGGCTTGTGGCTGAGAACTAATTTGCCTGCTTAATTACCCAGCGTCCTCACCCCAGCTTTGAAGGCGCCTGCAGTCACGAGGGAGAGTTCCGTGTGGAGCAGGAGGCTAGTAGAGAGCGCGGGGAGCACTGCGTCCCCGACAAGAGCTTGTACTGGGCGCCGCCAGCACGACTCTAAGGATTTATGCCGCACCTGCTGTCGGCCTCCTCTTCTATCCAGTCTCTGGGCTCTCCACTCGGTTTTTGGGCTGATCAAGCCCCTATTTTTCCAAAGGAGCGTTTATTGGGCACATAGTACGACTTTAATTATGTGCAAGGGAGGAGGAAGCCTAGGTCGAGCTGGACCCCACCGTGACCTGGGGAGTTAAGGAAAACAAAATTAAAGCCGGAATGGACGTGGACAAGCCACGTCTACTCCCGGGACCTCAGCGTCAGTTTCTGTTATGCGAAGAAGTGGGGTTAGCAGTTCTTTGCTTGGGAATACCGATGGCACTGGAAGAGAAATGAAACTCTCTTTAAGAAAAAGTTAACAGGAAGCTAAATGGAGTTTTAATTCATAAATGAATATGTATTACAAATAGGAAATATTTGACACAGTTAAGACTCATATAAGAAATAATTACAAAGGCCAGATGTATGAATACAAATTTCTTAATCCTAGAATACAGGCCATTGATTTTATGATTTTATGAATTAGACTTCATTCTAATTTTTCCCCCTCAGTGTTCAAACATATTTCAGTAGCGCCAACAGTATCTTCAGCACATGCCAGAAATATTTCCCGTATTGCAAGACCTGGTGTTTAAAACCAGGTGATCCTAACTACGCCTGATCCTGAGCTTCCTACACTCGTCTCCATCTAGTCTTTTGATGTGTGTGACAAAGAGCTGGCATCTAGATTCTAGGACATATGAAAATCAATAAGGGAAGCACAAACAATACACTTGAAGATGGACAGTGGACAATTCACAGCAGAAGATACTTGAAATGGCCAGTGTGTCTAGCACACGGAAAGACGATCCAGTCTTTAGTTATCAGGGAAATGCAAGTGAAATAACAATTAACCACCATTGCACATCACTGGAGAATGGACACTCCATAAATGCCCACTTTTAAAGCCTTTGTGGTCACTCTGGTTTCTGGAGTATTTTATAGTTTCCCTACTTCCCTGTTTTAAAGAGATGCAAGTTAAAACAATGAGATTGGATTTTTCGCTTCTTATGTTGGCTAAAATAAATGTCAAATTTTCATACCAACATTTCCTTTTTCTCTCTTCATAGCTCTATCCTCTATTAATCTCCACTTTTTTTTCCTAAACTATTTGATCGAGGTGGTAGACATAGTGCCCTTTCAGCTAAATACTTGAGTATGCATTTCCTAAGAACAAGGAACTTCTCTCACATTCCTACCTACTGAGTATGAAGTTTCCAATTTCTTCACATCTTCACTAACACTTGTTATCTGACTTTTTAATGTTAGCCGTCCCAGTGCGTGTACCCATACTGTCCTTTTATAGGAAAAGGAAATCCTAGGTCACAAGAATGATTCTGTTATCAGGTCTTTTTTTAGTCTCTTTCAATCTGGAACAATGTCTCATTCTTCCCTTAACTTTCATGATCTTGATGTTTTTGAAGTAAACAGGTCCGTCAGTTCTTTGGAAGAATGTCCTTCGATTTGACTTTATCTGATGTTTCTTCAGGATTAGATTTGGATTATGCATTTTGGGCAGGAATTCCACAGAAGTGACTCTGTGCTCTTCTCAGTGTATCCAGAGGCCCAAGGAGGTATTTTAATTCTCAAACTGTTGGCATTAGCTTTGATCTTTTGACTGAGGTGGTGACTTCCAAGTGTCTCTACTTGGAAAGCAGATTTCCCTCTTGTATTAGTAACCATCTTGTAAACTGATACTCTGAGACTATGTAAATCTCCCAGTTTTCCTTAAACTTCTACTTATTAGGTTAGCATTCATTGGTGATTCTTGCCTGAAGCAATTACTACTATGATGGTGGCCAAATGGTGATTTTCTTTTACAGGTATGGCTGAGATTTTATGGTAAGGAAGTGCTTTCCCTTTTTCCCCAAGTTCTTATTTATTTGTATCAGGGTGAGATTCATAGATTCTTCTTTTTAATTTACAAGGCTAAAATCAACTACTATCTTTATTTGTAAAAATAGTTTAATTGTGATGTAATTTACAGACCATAAAATTCACAAGTGTTATTTGTACAACACAATGATAGTTAGTATATCTAGCAATGTGTGTGAAAGTCACTTGCAATCTAATTTTAGGGCATTACCCCCGAAAGAAGTCTTGCGCCCCTTAGCTAGCGGTCACTTCCCATCTGCCCCGACAGCCTTAGGCAGTTGCTAATCTCTTTAGATATGCTTATTCTAGACATTTCACAGAAATGAAATCATACAACATGTAATCTTTTGTGTCTTGTTTCTTACTAAACATCATGCTTTTTGAAACTGTAATGAGACAACACATAACAAAGTTTACCCCCTTAACCATTTGTAAAGTGTATCGCTCAGGGGCATCAAGTACATTCAGTGGTTGTACAACTAACACCACTATCCATCTCCAGGACATTTTTCCCCTCCCGAACCTAAATTCTCTACCCACTAAACACTAACTCCTGCTTACCTTCCCTCATCTCCTGGTGCTACCAGGAGCTACCATCATTGTTTATTTAAATGCTCACATTGTTCCAGATTTGACCAGTGGGGTCAAGCTGGCTCCTGTGTCCTTTTGACATGTCTCCATCATTTTTTTTTAATACATCCACTTTTGTGTTTCTGTGAATTTGACTACTGTAGATACTTCATATAAATGGAATCATACATACAGTATTTGCCCTTTTTTTTTTTAAAAAAAATTTGTTTTATGCATACAATAGCTGGGGAATAGCCCAGAGGTTGGGGGTATTAGTGAAAGGATTCACCAGAGACCGAGTGGGGAGCAGAACAGTCAGATCTACTGAAACACACAGCTGAGGGGAGCAGTGGGTGAAACAGGAGAGGTTTGCTGTGCCATGTGGGTCAGCTCCCTGGCTGGGGATGGAACTCAGGCTGCAGTGGCTATGGGTGGCTTTATAGTGCTGAGACTTAACCCCTTGTGCTACCAGGGAGGGCCAGTAGTTGCCTTTTTGTGACCGGTTTATTTTACTTGACATACTGTCTTCAAGGTTCAACCATATTGTATCATGTGTCAGAATTTCCTTTTTAGGACTGAATAATATTCCATTGTGTGAATGTAACAATTTTGCTTATCCATTCATCCATCAGTGGATACTTGGATTGGTTACACTTTTTGGCTATTGTGAATAATGCTGCTATGAACATGGGTGAAGAAGTATCTCTTTGAGTCTCTGCTTTTAATTCTTTTTTTTTTTAAAAATTATTTATTCACACAGAATTGGGGTACAGGCCAGAGATGCGGAGGGTGAGAGGATTCACCAGAGACAGAGCCGGGAGCAGAACAAGCAGATAGATGAAGTACACTGCTGAGGGGAGCAGTGGGTGGGTCAGGAGAGGTCTGCCTCGCCACGTGGATCTCCTCGGGGCAGGCGGGAATCGAACTCATGCGGAAGTGACTTTAGCTTCTTAGTGCAGAGCTTTAACCCGCTGAGCCACCAGGGAGGGCCCTTTAATTCTTTTTTAATTCCAACAGTGTACAAAGATATCCTCACCAACAGCTGTTATTATTTTTGTTTGTTTGTTTTCTTTTTGTATAAGTAATCATTTTAATGGGCATGAAGTGGCATCTCATTGCAGTTTTGACTTGTATTTCCCTAATGATTGATGATGCTTAGCATCTTTTCATGTTGTTATTAGCCCCATTTATGTATATTCTGTGGAGAAATGTCTTTTGATGTCCTTATCCCATTTTAAAATGGAGTTGTTTATTTTTGTTGTTGTTGAGTTGTAGAGGTTCTTCATATATTCTGATTAGTTCTTTATCAGGTATATGATTTGTAAATATTCTTTCTCATTTTCTGTGATGCTTTCTCACTATGTTATTGTCCTTTGAAGTTTTAAATATTGACATAACCAACTTACCTATTTTTCCTTTTACTGCTTGTGCTTGTGGTGTAATCTCCAAGAAATCATTTCCAAATCCAGTGTCACAAAGGTTTCCCCAGTGTTTTCTTCTAACAGCTTTATAGTTGTAGGTCTTCATGTAGATGTTTGATCCATGTCGAGTTTGGTTTTTTTATATGGTGTGAGGTGAAGGTCCAACTTTACTCTTTTGCATGTGGATATTCAGTTTTTCCAGCATCCATTGTGGAAAAGAACCATCATTGTTTATTTAAATGCTCAGTTGTTTCCAGATTTCACCAGTGGGGTCAAACCTGACTCCTGTATCCTTTTGACATGTCTCCATTGTTTTTTGAACACATCTTTCTTTTGAATCACATCAGGATGTTTCAGATTTATCTTGTACTTTCTCAGTCCTGGCCCTGGCATCAGCCACTTCCCCCAAGAAGACTCGTTTTCTTTTAGTGGAGAATGGCATTTAGAAAACCAAGATCTGGGCTCTAGAGTGCTCAGTGCTTCCACAGAGTTGCTGATTCTAGGCCTTCTCAGTGGACTGAGTTAAGACATAAACAAGGGTACGAATGTGTAGTGAACTCATAATACATATGATTGTACATACATACACACTCTATACTTACTATACTAAAATCCCTGAGTTCCTGATGACATCTACAAATCTAGTTCTATGCCAGAGAGTACACCCTAGCCTTTCTCTTTTCTCTATTTGTGGTTTCCTTTTCCACCAGTGAGAAATCTGACTCTCATTAGCCCCAAGAATTTTATTTAATCACTCAATCTTAGGATGCATATTCACTAGTTTCAGATTCACTAGCCACCACTATGGAAGACAAGTCTAAACAACTAGAGACCAGTATTTGTTACAGTCCCTTTTGCCTTTAGCCTGATTGATGCTGCGTTCGAAAGTTACAGGGGTTAGGTGGTTCATTCTTCTCCCTGGTACCCTTCAGTGAGACTGTGTTCTGAATACAGTTAAGGCTCGTGTGTTTCTATTTATATTCTGTATAGGATTTTCCCCAGCCTGGTTAATTTTATCATTAATTTTTAAGAATGTGAAACATTACCATGGTTTCAAAAGTCAGAACTGCACCCACATGCATACTCAGGAGAAGTGTCCTTTCCTTGCAGCAGGCTTGCACTCAATCCTTCCAGGCAACCGGTCTGTTTTTAAAATTTATTTATTTATTTATGCATACGGAACTGGGGTAAAGACCAGAGGTGCAGGGGTGGTGAGAGGATTCGCCAGAGGCAGAGCGGGGAGCAGAACAGGCTGACTAATGAAGTACACTGCTGCGGGGAGCAGTGGGCGAGACAGGAGCGGTCTGCTGTGCCCTGTAGAACTTGTGCTAAAGTGGCTGCAGCCTGCTTCACAGTGTGGTACTTTAGTAACCCGTTACCAAGCAGGGAGGGCTCACTGGGCAACCAGTCTTAACAGTGGCTGGTTTATCCTTCCCATGTTTCTTTTTGTGAAGATAAGCAATTGGACGTATGTTTCTTTATAGTGTCTTGATTCTTACAGGAAGGGTTGGATTGTGTAGTCTTCTTTGCACTTTGCTTTCGGCACTTACCAGTATGTCCTGGAAATCACTCCTCCTCAGGTCCTCAGATTTCTTCCTTGATCTTTTTACAGGTGCATAGGACTCCATTGTGCAACTGTGCCACAGTTTATTCAACCACTGCCGATGTATAGGAAGTGGCATTGCTACCCATATTTTGCAATGATCAAGTGTGCTGCCAGGGATAACCACAGGCGGATGTATTTTCACATTGTGGGACATGTATATTTCAGGCAAGTTACTGGAAGAAGGCTTCCTGGGGAATAGGGAAACCAGTATGCATTTTTGTTAGATGCCAAATTCCCCTCCTGGGGGCTTTTAACAAAAGGACATTTTAAAAAGCACAAAGGAGAAGGAAAAACTGCTATTCACCAGAGAAACCGAACAGCTTTTCTTGCTGCCATTCAATAGCCCATGCTGGTTTTAAGACTGAGAGATTTCATTTCACAAGGACTGGTTTTTCCAGAGGGATTCAATTTCACCAACATTGTTGGAACCTCTCTTGGGTAGCTGTGCCGGCTCCCACATGCCCTGGTACTGTCGTGGGAGCTGCCCATTTTGCAGACAGCAGCTGAGGTCAGATGTGGTTAGCTGCACGAAGGGCCAGGTCTGGCTAGGCATCTGTGATTCAGAGTCTGTCAGCTACAGGCTGTGTTTGAGATTGAACATTTGTTTCTTTGTGGGATGCCAGATCTCCCAGGAAATCTGATTAAAGCCCTCTCCTTAGGAACACACAGAGAGAGAGAGAGAGAGAGAGAGAGAAACAGAAGTTGGCCTGGCATTCACAGCCAAACCTTGGTGTCCTTCTGTTAGTGGGGACAATTTCACTGAACTTCAGACAGTACCACTCTGTGGTACCTTGATGGGTCAAGACCAAGACCCATAGTCATGTCTGAACAGAAAAAAGACACAATGTCCACCCCACACAAACGACTGCTTATTTATGCCCACCCTAGCCTTTCCTTTTTCTAGTTAAGATTTTATTAGGGTACTCCATCTTTAACTTTCTAGTTAAGGATTTATCAGAGAATCACCCCATTTTGAATCCGGAGCAAAGCCTACTCCTTCAACTCCCCTCAAGTCACCTACGTCTAGCCCAAACCCTAGAAGTCCTTTCTTTTTTCAAAAGATTAATTTATTTATGCATACAAGAGCTGGGGTGCAGGCCAGAGGTGAGGGGGAGGTTGAGAGGAGTCACCAGAGACAGAGTGGGGGAGCAGAACAGGTGAAATACACTGCTGAGGGGAGCAGCAGGTGATACAGGAGAGGTCTGCTGCACCATGTGGGTCAGCTCCCTGGCAGGGGATCAAACTCATGCTACAGTGGCTGCTGATAGCTTCATAGTGCTGAGACTTAACCCCTTGCACCACCACAGTGGCCCTACAAGTCCTTTCTAACACCTTCTTACTGAGATATTGTCACAGGGGGAGGCCCCCACAGTGTGTACTCTCTATTGTTGCAATGAGCAATACCTCCAACTTGTTTAACCACAGGTGTATTCCTCTGGGCTTCTGGAGGGCTTTGCAACACTTTCAACGTTTGCTACAAGTTCAAGAACTCTTTGAAACTCCTAACAAAGTAGCCTACAGCATCAGTAACACCATTAAACAGGTGGAGAAACTTAGCTCTAGACAGGTTGTGACTCCCTTAAATTCCCCTCATGAGTTGGTAGCCAGATGCGAACTTGAAATCCAGCAGCTGATCTCACAAGGTGAGGTATGTGTAGCGGACACTGGACCTGTCCTCTAACTCACTCCAGCCCAACCAAGTCCCAACAGGAGTTGGGTTGCATGCTCCCTACCTGAAGACTGAACTCTTGGTCAGGACACACGCGCGCTTGCCTCTGAAGGATGACTTCCTTCTCTCCTGCTCTAGCTTTCTCTGTAGAGTAGGATCTCAGGTTGAGGTGAGGGGTAAGAAAACCCCCGTACCTGGGTTGTCCGCAAGGAGGCTCAGGGAGTGAGAGCTCGGCCCAAAGGGGCTTCATCTTTCCTGGTCCAGCTGCTGCATGACTGAGACAGGTCCTTCACAGTCCCTGTCACCACACCTCATTCCCATGACCCATTTTACCCATTTTGCTTTGCTTATCTCCCTGCCTTTCCTGTGCTGCATCTCCTGCTTGGAATGCCCTTCTCCCCCTTCCCATCCTTGAGATCTTGCACTTTCCCGTCAAGATCTAGCTTGCCCTCACCTCTGGGGTGGGAGAAACCTTTCCCACCTCCTGCCTCTGGGATTTCCACATCCTGGGTAGATAAGGCTTCATCAGAGGCCTAACACACAGAAGCACCTGTCTCCTCATTAGGCGGGACCTGCCTCTCTGTCCCTTCGGGGGCTCCTGCTGCCTGCACTGGGCTAGGCTGGGATTCTAGGCAATGTCTAGCAAGTGTTGCCTAAAAGATGATTTTAACCAGCCAAATAGTGAGGGTGAGGGTGAAAATGAGGGCAGGGTGGGTGCTGCTGACCTGTGCCTACCTAGGTAGTGCCTGGGTGGGGACTCTCATTTAGGTGGGAGCAGCAAGGCCCCCCACCCTGCAGTCCTGTTGCACTAGACTTCTGTAAGTTGCTGCTCCTTTTCATCCCAGAGCCAGCTGGGGTCTCTCCATAGCTCCTGGTAACCCAGTGGCTCTCAGCACTCTAGCACCCCTACGTTAGAGCCTTCTGGCAGACTGTACAACCTCACATTGACCTGTCTAAGCTCTAGGCTTTCCCTGACTGGGCCTGACACCTGGAAGGCTGCAGCATGGGGGTCTGTTCAGTCACTGAGCCCTGTCCCCTGCCAGTGGCTTCCTCCCCAGGGCATATCTCTGATTGGCTTTCTGACTCTTGTTCCCTGCCAAGAGGTCTAGGATGATTCTTCCAGGGAAAATTCACTCCACTCAGGAAAATTCAGAAGCAGTGTCCCTGAAGGAAATTCTTTGAGCCCCAGCTGACAGCAGCCTCCATCTCCCACTAGAGAAGGCTCAGCAGCACCATGGCCTCAGCCCAGTCATGCATCTACACCCTGCAAGCCTGTGAAGCCAGCTCCTTTAGGATGCACCTATGTAATTATCCTGACCATGTGGTGTCTCTGGCACATGTCACCAGAGCGTATTGCATGGACCTGGGTTCATGACCACATCTGCACACCAACCAGCTGTCTGTGTATCCATCCATCCATGCATTCATCCATGCATCCATCCATGCACGCACCCATGCATCCAAGCGTGCATCCATCCATGCATCCACCCATCCACGCATCCATCCATGCACCCATGCATGCATCCATCCATCAGTGCATGCACCCAATGCATGCACCCACCCATGCATGCATGTACCCACCCATGCATCCATCCATGCATGCATCCATCCATGCATCCATCAGTTCATGTGTCTCAGGGACAGTTCCTATAAAACCTCCTTCCTAAGGCTTGGAGTCTTTTCCTTCTTAGAATTGCAGTTTGGGCTTCACACTCATGCCTCCACGGATCCTGCAGCAAGGGTCGGTTAGCCACCAAATCTTGGACCACACTTTCTGATCTGGTGCTGGTCTTTTGCTCAAATGTCAACCTGGGCTGCCCAGGACCAGGAATTAAAGGGCCTGGCTCAACTTTCCAATGTCAGCCCCAGCCTCGGCCCTCCATTCACCTTATGTTTCAGCTACACTCCGCTCTCCAGCACCTCCCAGAAATCACCCATGCTGTTCCTACTTTCAGGCATGCCCTTCCTCCTCAATTTGGGTAAACACTAGCAGGTCCATCTGTCATCACTCAGTTAAAATGTCACTGTCATAATTGATCACAGAATTATGCAGTGAAATATGTATGTGGCTGTCCCCCCAGCCAGACTGAGAGGACTTAAAAAGCAGGGGGTGGGAATGACTCATTTATGTCTCCCAATGCCTGGCACACACCGTATCCACAGCAGTCACCAGTTATGTGGGTGGATGGATGAGTGGTGGGTGGTGTGCAGGTGAATGGTCGGGTGATGGCTGAGTGGGTAAGTAGAAGAGGAGGGGATGACTATTCTAATATTCTAACCTGGTCCATCTTCTTCCTGAAGCTTCCCCTCTGGCCCTCCCACACAGAATTTATCTACAATCAGCCAGAAGAGTAGTCCTCCCCCTTTAGAAAGATCCTCAGTGTTAGAAATTGATGCTTGATGAATACACACCTACACAACCCCTTTGAGCAGAGCTGAAGTGACAGGCTGACAGCTGGACAGACAGATCCCTCAGAGGAGGGGAATAGAAGAGCCTGGATCTCTCCCATGCCTGGAAGGGCCCTCTGCCTCAAATGGAGACCTAAGATGGGAAGGAATTTTTCTCTCCTCCTGGACCACCTCTGTACAGGTAGGCCCTTTGTGTTCTTGCACGTTTTCCTCCAAATTTTCCCTGACATTTTGTCACAGTGCCCTAAATCCCACCATTAGATTAAATCATTTCCAGCAAGGCTTTGTCTTCCTCAGACAACCTCTGCTGCAAAAATGTTTAGCTGCTTCTGGGAGATGGTGACGTTTTAGTAAAAACTAGCTTTTAGTCTAACCGAAGGCAGAATTTCTGGTAGCCGAGGGGGAACTACTGCATGAAACTGAACATGCCCAAGTGGTGGGCAGAGAGTGAGAGAGTGCTTAGGGATGCCTGCGGTTTGTATTTTACTTTATTTATTTATTTATTTTTTGGTAACAGGTTTATTAAGGTATAATTCACACACCATATACTCATCCCTTTAGTTTGCAATTCAATAATTTCAGTATATTCAGTTTTTAAGATTTTTTTTTATCTTCTTACATGGTGGGTCATCTTTCTATAGCTATTGTATCCTAAGGTGGGGCCTCCCTCCAGTCACCACACACATACCTCAGCCCAGGCCCGGGTCTCCCTCCTCGGCTCCCATCACTCCCTCTCCTCCCTTGCTGCAAGCCGCAGGTGGGTGGTCGGCCCACCAGCCTGGTCTCTGTCCTGGAGCCTTGTCCTTTCCCTGGCTGAGGCCCTGGGCTCCAGTGCTGCGCATACCGGGCTGCTCAGGCCCGGGGGACCTGGGAGGCAGGTAGCAAGGCGGAGCCGCTCAGGAGCCTGGAGGGCAGCTGCGTGGCTTGTCTCCCGTCTTCTAGAGGCTGGAGCTCCCTGTGGTGGAGGAGACTGTTGGCTGTTCCGCCCCGGGTGGGGATCCACCCGTCCTCATCCACACTGGCTGTCCTCATCTGCATGACCTGCCGACCGCCGCGGGATGCTGCGTCTGAGCCTTTCAGTTCTGGTGTTAAAGAAGTTCCCGGATGGGGACAGGCTCCAGGAGGTGGTGGGTCCAACTCCTCGGTCTCCTTTCATGCTTTCCAGTCCTGCCTGGGTCCCCAGCCACAGCTCTGAAGTGCCCCTGCCCACCCCGACCTGGAAAAGAAGGAAGCGTCATCATGTTTGCTCGCATTCTGGGCCAGGGTTTTGTTATCAAGGCCAGGAGACACTGTAGGTGGGGCTCCTGGCTAAGTGGCCACCCAGTGGTCCCAAGGTCTTATCTCTCTGGTTCCGACCTACCGTGCTCTGTCTGGGTCCTCCCCAGCAGGGACCTGTGTCCAGGGATTTGATTTGTCCCTCCTGTCTCCTGAAAGTCTGCAGTAGATGTGCCTGAATGATGGTGTCTTGCACCAATCTTATTGAAGTGGGAGTCAGATTGGAGGGGGGCCCCCGTTTGGCCTGTGCTCTGGCCCCCACCCCTGCTACAGCTTGGGTGTGCTGGGGTCCCCTGACCAGGAGTTTGATGTAAGGGTTTGGGGGTAGCCTCCTATAGGAAGCAGGTATTCTTTTTTCTAATATTTATTTATTTGTGCATACAGAATTGGGGTATAGGCCAGAGGTGCAGGGGAGGTGAGAGGATTCACCAGAGACAGAGTGGGGAGCAGAACAGGCCGACTGACAAAGTACACTGCTGAGGGGCGCAGCAGGCAGGTCAGGAGAGGTCTGCTGCACCATGTGGGTCACCTCTGGGGCAGGGATTGAACTCATGCTAAAGTGACTGAAGCTAGCTAGCAGTGCTGCATCCTAACCTTTTGCACCACCAGGGAGGGCCAGCAGGCAGGCATTCTTTTTTTTTTTTTAAATACCTTATTTTTACATCATTTTGTGCATTTTTCCATCTCAGTTGTAATCCCTGTGGGCTTCCCATCACCAAATCACCCATGTCCCATCACCATAGTCCAGTACATTTCCCTCCCCTCACTGTTTTTGATCCCATTCCCCACTCCACCCCACAAAATGTCTCTGGTATATAGCTGTTCATCATTTTCATTATTTTCTCACTGGAAGCAGGCATTCTTATGGTACACTTAGCACCCATCCCCTCTTCTGTGAAACACCACCCTCCATTTTCCTAAGACTATACACATCTTAGCACACCCCAGTGCATGTGATTCTTATGGGGCTAACAGCCTCCCAGCCTTACTCTTGCCCAAAGCTCCAGGAGTGGACCCAAGGCTGAGCGGGGCAAACTGTCATTGTGACCACAGATCAGGAATGGGCATGTGACCCAAAACAGGTGCCACAACCTAGAGCTGGGGCTCTGGGGGAAGAGGCTCCTCTGTCCCTTGGGGCTGCTAGCCCGGTGAGGCAGCCTCCACACAAGGAGAGCCTGCTGAGGGCGACAATGTCAAAGAAAAGACAGTGTCAAAGCACTGACTTCAGAGAGAGGTGGTATCCTTCCACACTGTGGGCCTGCCCCAGGCTTACTATGTCTGGGTCTCTGCAGTCACCTGAGCAAGGTGCTTTGCCTTCAGCTGGTTTGGCTTGTGCTTCTACTTTTACCCCTTACAGATCACAGAGCACACCCACCTTCCCACCCCTCACAACCCGGTGGGACATCGTCTCATCTTGAAAGTTGGTCCTCTGAGGTCAGAGCATGCCAATAGCACACCAGAAGTCAGGTCCGAGGCTGGGTCACTGAGTCCACCCCCAGCCCCTATGTATTCCCTGGGCATGTCTCAGGAGGGACCTGGAACAAACAGTCCTCACTATCCAAGAAACTTGGGGACCAGGGCTCTTGGTCAGCTCTGCCACTCAGCACACTAGGTGGCTTCTCAAAATGTGGAGGAGGGTACCTTCCCCTTCTTGCTTGCTGTGTTTCACACCAGAAAGCAGGGCCTGGCCCAGGGGAGTTTTGGTTTCCAGCTGTTATGTTCTTGGAGACCATCTGTTCTTCCCTAAAAGGTGACTGTGAAGATCCTCAGCAACCTCTAGCTCCAAAATGCCAGTTGGGCAGATGGGAAAACCAAGGTCCAAAGAGGTGATGTCTCCCTAGGATGCAGTGACCCTTCAGAAAGTCACTTTTTCTCTTCTGGGCCCCAAGATCCTCTGGGTGGCAGTATGGGGATGCCAGAGAGAGTGAGCCTTTGTGTCCCCATTGGTGGGGGATCTGACTCACCATCCATCAAACAGGGATCACTTGCTGGGCGTCATAGCCAACGATGGAGTCACTGGGGGCTGGTCTAGAAGGGGTCCCAGGCATCCTTTCCACAGACCTGCCACTAGAAGTTTTGCAAAGCAATAGAACTAATGACTGACAGCTGATTTATTGAGCATCCGACTCTGTACTGGGGTATTTGAAGAGCTTCATGTCCATTGTTGCATTAAATCTTCCCCATACCAAAAAAAAAAAAAAAAATCTTCCCCATACCACTGTAAGGCAGGGTCCAGAATTTCCTTCAGAAACAATCTGCCCCCCAAATAAAGCCCTGCCCAAAGGCGTCACCAGCACAACTGCCCAGGAGGGCTATGGGGGCATTTCAGCACCTGCATGTACTGAATAGACCCACCCAGGGCGCCACTAGCCGGGAAGGCCTGGGGTGGTGAGCTGGCTAGATCTTGAAATCTGGATCAATTACAGCATAGAGGTGGGAAACAATGTGTGTGTGTGTGTGTGTGTGTGTGTGTGCGTGCACGCATACTACAGAGGTCACTCTGCACCCCCAGGTTGGGGTGTGGCATAGTTCCCCATTCCATATCTTGTGCAAAACATAGCCCCTCCCTCCAGGAACAGGAGACCAGCATTCATCTCTGCCACCCAGCCCCAATTCCTGAGATCACTTCAAGTGAACCCTTTCCCACCCCTGGGGGGCTCATCTGCACTCTGTACTGAAAGATGCAGTTAAAGAATAATTTCCAAAATGGCAATGACTCATACAAATATAAAGTGAACATGGGTTCAAAGAGTTCACTTACAGCTTTTGTTAGTAAGGTAACTGGTGAGGTGTTGCAATCAGCTCAAAAGAGAATCTGCAGAATAAATAGATACAAGCTAAGAGGGATACTGAAATGAATTTGCCAATCAATAGCTGCACTGAAATATTTGCAGTCATCTTTTCTACATGGTAGAAATCAGTTATATGTCAACAAGACAAATTTATTTACCCTTTTCCTCCCTGGCTTCCTGAAGCTCCGCGGCATCTCGGATGACACAGTAGCCATCTGGACCGGCGAGCTCATGACCAAGCGGCTGCTTCACGGCGGTCCCTGTCGTCCTTCCCTCTGGGAAGGCGACGATCCCAAGACAGAAGCTGGGGCGCGAGCTCACGCGTCCAAGGCCACCCCGGGTCATCTTCGTATCTGGAGTCAGAACCCACCTCGGAGGGGGCAGGGCCCGCGGCTTTGGCGCGACTCACGCTTCCTCGGGCACCGCCAAGAAGGGCGACCCCGTAGCCTTGCAAGACGTGGCGGTAGGGGAAGAAAAAGACCCCAAGCAAGGAGCGAAAGGAACGCACGGACAGCACGAAGACAGAGGGACTGCCAAGGCCAGCGTGGGCGCTGCCACAAGCGGAGACTGGACAGAGAAGGAGTAGTCTCCGCAGCGACTACGGAGAGTGTGCAGAGTTTTCATGAGAGGATTAATAATAAAAACTTGTATGTGTCTGGCTGCTTGAAATCGTGGAAAAAATTCAGGTTATGAATTGCATATTATGAATAGGACTCATCAGCACTGCACGTTTTCAAAAGGGCCCAGCCAGAGACAACAAAGAGATCCCCCAGCAGAATGGCGTCCCACGGACAATACCTGGGGAGAGGGCTGTCAAATGGACAGATTTTCTTGCAACGTATAGGATTGAAGTAGACATGGCTGAGGTGTTTTCCAGCTCAGAGGCACTTTTGGGCTGAGGTGTGCCCAGCCCTCAGGGTGATGTCCACTTTCTGAATCCTCTTCTGGTTTCTTTGCCTTTGAAGACCTGGAAACCGAGGGTGCCACTAGCTCCCAGCTCACGTAGTATCTCTGTGACTTTCAGAAAAGGGCGCCCCTTCCTTCTGATGAGCAGAGTCCCAAGCTAGGACGTAGAGGAGCCCAGGCTGCATGTCCGCGCCCACTTCCTCCTCAGCCAGTTGTCCTTTGTCGGGACATGTCCTGTACCACTGCGCACAGGGCCTGTGGTTGTTTGACATTCCAGCATCAGTAATGGTGACCACCCACTCCTTCTCCAGAGCATCTCATAGAAAAATCCTTGGCATTTTGAGGTAGCACAGATACAGAAAGATACTGTACCTGAAGGGCTTTTAGGTAGTGAAGCTAGGCAGGGCTGGGGTGCGGAGACGGGAAGGAGACACCCCTCTGCCTTCTTGAAACCAGTTCTGTCTATGGGCCAGTCTAGGAATTCAGGAGCAACAACTACTCTTTGTCCAACCAGGATGAGGAGGAGGGTTGGGGTCCCTGTGCTTCCCATGCCATGCCCAGATAGGTTGGTGGGGTATGCATATAACCATATCCAGGCCCAGGCTTGGTCCTGTTCACTCACACTTGCACATTCTTGGGGCCCCAGGGTCCAGGTGCACAGACAGTAGACACAGGTGCTAGGAACAATGGACTCCCTAGCACCTGAGTACTCCACACACCGCCATGTACGTGCACACTCATGGCCGTGGGTTTGAACAGAGAATGTCACGCGGAAGCTCATCTATATGCATACGTAGGATTGCTTCTCACTAACAGTCTGGGCAGGGTAGAGGCGCACACAGGTCTGTGCAGGCATGCATACCCAATTACCCTTTGAAGCTCCTGTTCAACCTTGCCTGGCTGGTAATAGCTCCAGTTCCTGCCTCTGGCAGAACTTTCTTGTGAGATGCGGGCTGTGACGTGACCCATGACTCATGTCAGTTTCCCCAGCCCCTGTTCTCTAGCGAGACTCAGATGTTTTCTCCTTCCCTTGAGCTGCCCCGGGCCTGAGGTTACACCATTCTAACAACTGTCCTGAGCCTCCATGGCTTTGAAGCTGCATAAGGGTTCTGTGGGGGAACAATATAACATGGACTGGATTGGGGCAGTGCTTAAAGGGGGTTCAGGACAGATCTGAAATCTTCCCAAATAATTCTTACTCATCTTGTGGGGCAAGTGAACATGTTCTGTGGACAGAGTCTGCAGAAGCTGCTGTGGACTTCATCCTTACGCCCCTGATCACTCGCAAGACCCAGAGCTCCTTTCAACTAGACAAGGAGGAAGTGAATTTTCTTTCTTTCACCCGAGTCTCTGCTGCCCTCGCACACCACCAAGATGAGCCTCTTGAAGTCAGTCTGAAACTGAGAACCATGTCTTAGTCTGTTTGGGCTGCCGTAACAAAGTAACATGGATTGGGTGCATGAAGCAATAGATAGAGGAAGAGAACGGTTTCTCACAGTTCTGGAGACTGTGAAGTCCAAGATCAAGTTGCTGTCAGGGCCTCCCTGGTGGCACAAGGGGTTAGGACACAGCTCTGCAAGCTGGCCACAGCCACTTCAGTGCAAGTTCGATCCCCCAGAGGAGATCCACATGGCGCAGCAGACCTCTCCTGTCTCGCCCGCTGCTCCTTCAGCAGTGTACTTCGTCAATCTGCCTATCTTGCTCCCCACTCTGTCTCTGGTGAACCCGCTCACCCTCCCACCACACCTCTGGCCTGTACCCCCATTCTTGTATGCATAAATAAATAAATCTTTTTTTTTCTAAAGGTGCTGTCAAGGCCGGTTTCTGGTAAGGCCTCCCTTGTGGTCTGTGGACAGTCCCTTCTCTTTGTGCATTCTCATGGCCTTGCCCTGAGTGTGCTGGGCCTCGCCGATGACTCTTCCTTCACTTCTAAGGCCACCAGTCCTACTGGATTAGGGCCCAGCCTTCTGGCCTCACTTAGCCTTTATTACCTACTTAAAGGCTCCATCTCCAAATACAGTCACATGAGCAATTAGAGCTTCAACATGAATTCTGGAGGGCCACAACTCAGATCCCATCAACAAACAAAGCGCTTACCTTGAACAGTTGTAGGAAGGTCCTTTCCTCAGGTGCATTCCTGAGACGTGTCTGTGCAGAAACCACATGAGAGGAGACCTAACTACAGGCACGGTCACAGCCTTCTTATAGACGTAGTATTCTATATTGCTCGCTCAAGTGTTGCGCTGTAAAATTAAAGCCACATGTATTGACTTTTACATTTTACATACAGTAAAACTTCCCCTTTGTTGTGTGCAGTTCTCGGAGGTGTGACAAAAAGAGATAGTCAGTGGTTGCTACGACAAGTAGGACACAGAGCAGCTCTGTTTGTGTGGCCGCTTGGAAGTCTGCCCCCCTCCATCCTAATGCCTCCATCCTAATGCCAATCCTTATCTATCCCCATTTTTTCCCCCACCGTTTCCCAAATTCCACACAAATGAAGTCATGGAATGTATCCCTTCAGGTACATTTGAGACTCATTTATGTTGTATATGTCGATTGTCTGTTCCTTTTCACTGCTGAGTATTAAGCACGAATAGATCAGTTTTTTGAGTTATTTGCCCATTGATTGATATTTGGGTTCTTTCCAGTGTGGGGCAATCTGAATAAAGCTGCTACAAATATTCGCATACAGGTACTGAAGTTTTTCTTTCTCTTGGCTAAATCCCTAAGAGTGGGAATGCTGGGTCATGTGGTAAGTGGATGTTTCACCTCATGAGAAACTGTCACTGTTTCTCTGTCAGTGTGCCCTGAGATATCCCATGCTCAGTGTTAACTCGGTAGACAATAGGAACTTAACCTGTTGAATATTTTAGTTGTTTCTCCAATCTATTCCCCCTCCTTCCTTGTCCTGTTCTATCCACTGTGATGCCGATCATGTGGACTTCATCACCTGGGTTCTGTCCCCTTCTTAGCTTCCAGTTGGGCTTGTTAATGAAAGGCCTAGTAACAGGTGGGCAGAGGGAGTAGCGTGTATTTTGCTCACACCCTCCCTAATGTGGTACCAGAGTTTGCTTAACTGAGAGATTTGGCTAGAGCTATCAGACAGAAACAGGAAAGCTGGAAAGGGATAAGTGAAACTATCATTTTTGCAGGTGATATGTTATCATATATCGAAAACCCTAAAGATGCTGCCAAAAAACTATCAGAAACAATATGTGAATGTAACAAAATGCCAGGTTACAGAAGCAACATACAAAAATCCACAGCATTTTTATTCTAAATAAATAATGAATAAAAGGAAAGGAAATAAAAAAAATAATTCCATTTACAATTGCCTCAAGAAAAATAAAATGTTTTGGCGTTAACCTAACTAAGGAGGTAAAGGGCCTATATAACAGGAACTATAAGACATTAAGCCACTATTTTTTAAAGATTTATTTATTTATGCATACAGAACTGGGGTACATGCTAGAGGTGCAGGGTTGGCAAGAGAACTCACCAGAGACAGATTGGGGAGCAGGACAGGCAGATCAATGAAGTACACTGCTGAGGGGAGTAGCAGGCAAGACAGGAGAGGTCTGCTGTGCCATGTGGGTCACCTCCCTGGCCGGGATCAAATTCGTGTCAAAGCAGTTGCAGCCAGCTTCATAGTGCTGCACTTTGACCTGTAGTGCTACCAGGGAGGGTCCTCTAAGACATTATTAAGTTCCTATATAGTGACATAAGGAGATGGAAGGATAGTCCATGCTCCTTGATGGGGAGAATCAATATAATCAAAATGACTGTCCTGTCAAAATCCTGTATAAATTTAATGCAATTCCTTTAAAAATACCAACCATAGTCTTCAAAGAAATGGAACAAAAGTGTTCCATTTCTCAAGCAATCTTGAGAAAAAGAGAAAATGGAAATATTATGATGTCTGACTTCAAATTATACTACAAAGCAACAGTATTAAAAACAATATGGTGTTGGCACAAAAATAGGTATGTGGAATAATGTAACAGAATTTAAAGACCAGAAATAAACCCTTGTACCTATCAGTATACCTAACCAATGATAAAACAGTCATGATCATACAATGGGGAAAGGACAGATTCTTTAATAAATGATTCTGGGAAAACTCGAAGCCCACACATAAAAGAATGACATTGGATCACTTTCTCTAACTCCATACACAGAAATAAATACCAAATGGATTAGAGATTTAATTGTAAGACCTGCAATAAAACATATAGAAGAAAACATATTTCATGACATACTGATAAAGATGTTAAATGCTTTTACATAGCGAAAAAAATAAATATAAGAAGATTAAAAAGACATTCTACTGAATGGGAGAAAACATCACACTATATATTTGACAATGGGTTAATATCCAAAATATATAAAAAATGAATAAAATTTAACAATAAACACCAACTCAATTAATAAATGAGCAGAAGATAGGAACAGACAATTCACCAAAGAGGCCCCACAGGAGGCCAACATACATGAAAAAAATGTTTATCATCGCTTCTAATTAGAGAAAGGTTAAAGCCATGATGAAGGCTGCTCTGGTGGCACAAGGGATTAAGTGCACCACTATGAAGCTGTCCACAGCCACTGCAGCACAAGTTCCATCCCTGACCAGGGAGCTGACCCACATGGCCCAGTACCCCTCTCCCCTCTTTCCCACTGCTCCCCTCAGCAGTGTATTTCAGTACATCTGCCTGTTCTGTTTCCCACTCTGTTTCTGGGGGATCCTCTCACTCCCACCCCTGGCTTGCACCCCAGTTCTTGTGTGCATAAATAAATAAGTCTTAAAGAAACACGATAAGGGGTCCTCCCTGGTGGCGCAGCGGGTTAAAGCACTGCACTGAGAATCCAAAGCCGCTTCCGCATGAGTTCGATTCCCGCCTGCCCCGGAGGTGACCACATGGTGTGGCAGACCTCTCCTGACCCGCCCGCTGCTCCCCTCAGCAGTGTACTTCGTCGATCTGCCTGTTCTGCTCCCCATTCTGTCTCTGGTGAAGCCTCTCACCGCCCCTGAGCCTCTGGCCTGTACCCCAGTTCTGTATGCACAAATAAAAAAATCTTTAAATAAAAAAAAACAAAGCACGATAAGGTACCATCTCATACCTATGAGCATGACACATTAAAAAGACCCCAACCAAGAAGTACTGGAGAGGATGCTGAGAAAGATGAACCTCATTTCTTACACTCTTGGTGGGAATATAACCTTATGCAGGCATTATGGAAAGTGATCTGGATTTATCTTACAAAGCTAAATATGGTGGTGATGGTGTGTGTCTGAAAAGGTATGATCCTATCCTGTGAATCACACATAGTATTGTAAACATATCTTACCAAACAAACAAACAAAAACAAAAACAAAAACACCTAAGAATGACCCAGCAATCCCACTCTTGAGCAAAGAACACAAAAACATCAGTGTCAAAGACTATATACTCTAGAATGCTTAGTGTAGCACTCTTTACAATAGCTTAGACATGGAAGTGGCTTAAATATCTCAATAGGCTACTGGATTGAGAAGATTTTTTAAATGTATTTATTCGTGCATACAAGAACCGGGTTACAGGCCAGTGGAGGGTGAGCGGATTCACCAGAGACAGATTGGGAGCAGAACAGGCAGATCAAGTGAAACACATTGCTAAGGGGAGCAGCAGGAAAGACAGACAGGAGAGGTCTGCTGCGCCATGCGGGTCAGCTCCCTGGCCTGGAAGAAAACCATTGCTGCAGTGGCTGTGGAGAGCTTCATAGTGCCGTGCTTTAACTCGCTGCGCCACCAGGGAGGGCCCAAGAAGATGTTTTATATCCACACTATGGAACAGTATTCAGCCACAGGGAAAAATGAATGAAATGCAGTCATTTACAGCAAAATGGATGGCATTCTAGGGAATTATGCATAGTAAAGCAGGTCAGAATGACAGACCAGGTAACAATTTGACAAAGTAAAATATTTAAAAAGTAATAGCAGTAGTGAGGACTCCAAGGTTAAGAGGAGTGTGGGGGGTAGAAAGGCATTGAGGGATCATGGTGGGGAGGGGGGCCTACCTGCATGTGCCCTGACCTTCCCCTAGGGTCCTGGCTGACTCGAGCAGATATACACTAGTAAGGAAATTTAGTAGATTACTAGGAAGTTTAAGTGCTATGATAAGAAACAAAACGGGAATGGAATGCTATTTTTGGATAGTCAGGGAAGCCTTCCTGAGGAGATAACCTTTAAGCAGAGTGAAGGGGAGGGGAAGCCATGTAACCATGAAGTATGTACACATCTTGAGAAGAGTGTCCAAGCGGAGGGAGGAACAGAAAGGGTGGGGGCCCTGAGGTGGAATAATGCCTGGTGTGTTTGAGGACTGTCTGGAGGCTGCTGTGTTTGGAAAGAATAAAGTAGAGAAGCCTGGAGAGATTGGCAGGGCAGGAATTACACCCATTGGCAAGTGGGAAACTGGCCCAGCAGAAGACAGTGCTGCTTGAGGGCCCACAATTAGATTAACCTGACTGATCCTCCATGGCGTGTCGTTACCCGGTGCTGTGTTTCTGGGGGGATAGGAGGACTGGAAGACTACCATGTACCCCAGAGAGAATATGAGACGTCCTTGGGGCAGCCTGGCAAGGGGTGATGGTGCTGACCCCTGGGGTCCATGGGCCCCAAACAGTGCAGCCTGACAGCTGATCTGATGCAGGGACTCCAGTCTGTCCTACTAACAACCAGAACATGTTATAACCCAAGCCACAAGCTTCCTCTGCTCAGAGCTCCACTGTGGCTCCGTCTCCGTCAGAGAAAAAGCTTAAGTTGTCCCTGTGGCCTGTGAGGTCCAGTAGGACTAGGTCCCTGTCAGCTCTCTGATCTCACCTCCTGCCACTGGTCCCCTCACTCACTCTTTCCCATCACGCCAGGCTCCTAACTTGTCCTTAAATGTGCCCTGCCTCAGGGCCTTTGTGCAGTCTTCCCTGTCTGGATCATTCTTCCTCCACACATAGCACTGACTGCTTATGGGCCCTCCCAGGGTTACAGTCTGGGAAGTAAGTACTCCCGGGAGCAAACAGATGAGGGAGTAGACACTCTTGAGGCCACTAGATTTGGGTGTGAACCATTTTGGTGACACGCTCACTAGGATGTAGATGCTCCTGGGTCACAGAGCCTAGATTTGGACACTCCTTGGGTCCAACACTATAGTGTGGAGACTCTAGGTTCATACAGATGTGGCCTCTGCTGAAGTAGCGCACACTGGGATGTGGTCCGTGAAAAGTCCTATTGGTGTGTGGACGCTTCTGGTATCACACAGATAACTGTGTGACTTAGAGGGGTCACAGATGACAGTTTGGACACCTCCTGGGTCACCTAGTTTGGGGCATGTATACTCCTGTGGTCAAACTATGATCTGGTAGCTCCAAACAGGCTCAACTTTGGATCCCCTCAGTCACATACTTTGGTCTGGTATTCCTGGGGTCATAGCCTGGGCCCAGGACAAGGCTGAGGACACATAATATGACGAGTAGATGCTACTATGGTCAAATGACTGTGGAAGTTGACTCTTGGATCAACACTGACTTGGCTGTGGACAACTGTGGTCACATAGCTGGTGGTGTGCACTCCACTGGGGTCACACTAACGGGGGCAGAGACACCTTCAGGAACAAGAAGCAGATGGGGGTGAATCGCTCTGGCATCATACAGATTTGCTGTAGGTATTCCTCTGGTCACACAAATGGGGACTCGACACCCTGTGGAGTCACATATATGTAGGGTTGGACATTGTTTGTCACAAAAACCTTTGTGTAGATGCTTCTGGAATCACCGAGACTGGGGAGTGGACTCTTCTGAGGTGGCTGGGCTGGGCAAAATCAGGAACATCACAGGCTGGGCTGTGGCCCCCGTGGGGGTCACCCACTAAGATGGGTGTAGAAACTGTGGTGACACAAACTAAGCCACAGCCATATCTGGACTCATACTATGAGGTAGATTATCCTGGGATCACACTGGCTGGGCAGGATGTTTGTGCTCAAGCATTGGGGTGCGGACACACCAAGATTAATCTACCAAGCCCACCTGGGGTTCAGAGACAAAGGAAAGGACACATTGTGGTCACACATACTGGAGCATCAGGCACCTTTGCAGACATCCCCAGCACTACCACGCTTGCCATAGACTCCTGGGGTCACTCAGAATGGGGTGTGGATGTTCCTGTGGCCATACTGACTTGGTAAGGACTCCTGGGTTAAGATGTTATGGGGGGCACCCCCAGAGTAATAGAGTTGGTCCAGACACTCAGTCACTCTCAGGTAGAGAAACACTGAGCGTCAGATTGGGATGTGGGTAATCCTGACACTGGAATGGAGTGTGTATAAGGCAAATTGAGCTTCTAGAAGCTGCAGAAACCAGTTAAGCCCACGTAGCTAGAGAGTTTCTCAGCTTCTGTTGCTAAGTTGTGTAATTAGGGACTGCAGTTAGGCAGATTTTTCTGACATTTCAGAATTCTTAACATAGGGACTCCCTGATGGCACACGGGTTAAAGTCTCAGTGTTCTCAAGCTATTGCCAGCACTGCAACCTAAGTTCATCCCCAGCCAGGGAGCTGAGCCACATGGCAGAGCAGACCCCTTCCTGTCTCGCCCACTGCTCCCCACAGCACTGTATTCTAGTCAGTCTGCCTGTTCTGCCCCCTACTCTGTCTCTAGCGAGTCCTCTCACCACCCCCACCCCTGCACCTCTGGCCTGCACCCAAGTTCTTGTATGCATAAAAATAAAGCATGTGCATGCTCACACCCTGAGCACACAGGATTACTATGGAAACCAACTGAACACTATGAGGCTCCTCAAAAAATTAACCAGAACTACCATATGATCTGGCAATCTCACTACTGGGTATTTACCCAAAGAAATGGAATTGCTATCTTGGAGAAAGACCTGCGTTTCCACATTCATTGCACTGTTATTCACAGTAGCTAAGATATGGAAACCACTATCTGAGTGAATGGATAAAGAAAACACGATACGCAGTCACGCATTGCTGAACGAAGGGGGATACATTCTGAGAAGTGCATTGCCAGGTGATTTTGATGTGCAAACGTCAGAATATATGTTTAGAAACCTAGATGGTATAGCTTACCACACAACCAGTCTAGAGGGGCCACCCCCATACATGCAGTGTTACTGATGAAGCATCGTTAAGAGACCCATGACGTAGACACAATGTAGTATTATTAAGCCTAGAAATTCGGACACCTTAAGGGCATTATGCTAAGAGAAGTCAGTCAAATATTGTATGATCTCACACTATAGTATGTGGACTCTAAAAAAATGAACTGACAGAAACAGGAAAACAGCTCGGTGGTTGCCAGAGGAGGGGAGTGGAGGGTGGGCAAGATGGATGAAGGGGGTCAAAAGCTACACACTTGCAGTCATAAACAAGTTCCAGGGAAATGACAGACATCATGTGACTATGGTGATCAGTTCTGTATGGTGCATTTGAAAGCTGCTCAAAGGACAGATTTTCGAAGTTCCTATCATATCTATTGTGGTTATTTTGCAGTGTGTGCCTGTATCCAATCAGTATGTTGTACACCTTAAGCTTATACAATTATAACCTAATAAGGCTGGAGAAATAGACTATATGTATTCAAATGAAACAATACCAGAATGCAATAATATACTTTTTAATTAGTTGATCAAATTATAAGATCTTCTATGACTCAAAGTACTGATGAAAGTGAACAATATCTCAAGTTGCCTGCAACAACTGTAATCTAACATAAAAAGTAACTGTGACTTGTATGGGTGGAAGGTCACAGGCATTGCTTTTACTACTGTGACTGCTGCCGGCATTCATATTTGGATGTCAAGCTAAACTTCAGTTATATTAGTGAAAATAAAGATGTAATATTTTCCTCCATAAGTTCATGGATACCCTGACTTCTATCCAGGTTAAAAACCCCTGCTTTTGGGGTAAATTCTGTACAAAATCAGGACACCCCTGGAAAGGTTTGCAGAAGAGGGAAGGAAGGCATCACTCTAGAATTCTCTCTGCAGTGCAGACATTCATTCCATGAAGTTTCTTTCCCTGCTATTTCTGTGTGGTTGCAGGTTTCTGCACAAGGCTTGTATGTTCAGGACCCATTGATGAGATATTTGGAAACAACTTCATCAACGCAAGTTCTGGTTTTCCTGAAAGTAAATAGCTTCTGAGTTGTATCAGTTTGTCAGTTAGCTGGAGGGAAAAAAAAAACAAAAAAAAAACAAAACAAAAAAAACAAAAACAAAACACAAAACTTTCTTACATTCACTCAGCTACAAACATCTTTGTGAAGTTTCCCTAATTATACGGTGGACCATAACATAGAAAAATGCACACCACACATGTACACTGAGTGTAATGAGCAGCAAGAAGGTGCTGCTTTGAATGACTTCAGGGTGTCCATTCTCTCCCTGGGCGGTTCTTCGCCGCACGAATGTATCAGGATTTAATGGCCTACTCTATGGTGGATGGGTGTTTGGACTTTTTTGAGTCTGGAAGGACTACTATATATGGTGCGGGCTAGAATGTTCTAGTACACACTTCTTTAGAAAAGGAACTGGCATACATGAAACTTTAAGAGCTAATGGCCAACAATTTCCACAGAGGCCACACTATTGGCGCTGCCATGTGATGGGGCCCCTTGCAGCTGGATAGCCCCCCAACACTTAGTGTCAGTTCGCATTTCCCTGGTGGACAGTTTTTCATGTGCTGCTTGGTGAGCCGCATATTTTTTCATCCTTTTTGATTTACAGCATTTTGAAATCAAGATTACTATAGAGAGGGATTATAAATACCTTTGTCTACTGTAACTCACCACTTCGTTTTTTAAAGGTGTCTTTTTACTTTTTCTTAGTGGAAAGCCTGTCAGAAAGGGTCCTCCTGTATCGTGGCAGCCTGCCAGTGAGGAGCCCTCCCTCCAGCCTCGACAGGTTTCTGCTTGCTTTGCTACAGGCAAACTGGCCCTCCCTGCGCCCTCACACACAGGTGCAGTCCCAAGCCAGGGCCTTCGCACTTGCTACTTTCTCTCCCTGAAATGCTCTTCCCTTAGATAAACACAGGGGTTCACTCCCTCGTCATCTTCAGGTCTCTGCTCAGACATTACCTCAGGGAGGCCCTCCATGACAACACTTCCACAAACTGCAAACTGCCACTCTTAGAATTCCTCATTCTCTTCATCTCTGCTTTATTTTTCATTTCTTTTTCAGTTTTAAAATTATGTTTCTGGAGGTAACATTGACTGACAACACAATATAATGGGTACAGGTTCACCCCTCTGCAAATACATGCCAGCCTGCTTTATTTTTCCTCTCCTGTACTACTTTTCTACACTATATATTATATGTAAAACATTGTGCAGAAGTATACATACATATTATAATGTAAGCTATATAAAGTGAAATACAAGCTCTCTAGTGTGGATTCACAGACTATTACTGTTTATTACATGCTTCCCAAACAAGTGACTCTATAGAGGCTGGGATACTTCTCTGTTTTATTTCCCTGATCTAGCTTCAAACCTAGAACAAAAACATATGCCCGGAATATGTGGTCAGTGATTGTTTATTGAATGCCTCAATAAGTAAACTGTAAAATACTTAAAGCAGTTCTTAGCATACTACATCAGAGTCTCATTTAGTAAGGTTTGTTGATTGAATTTTATCAGTTAACATAAAAGTTCCAAAGGTGAATTTTTACTGTGATTTTTCTTATAGGTGCCCATTACTCAATTTTTTAAGATAAAAAGGCAAATTTACCAAGCCCTCCCTGGTGTCACAGTGGGTTAAAGCACAGCACAAAGAAGCTTAAGCCACTTCCGCATGAGTTCAATCCCCGCCTGCCCTAGAGGAGATCCACATGGCGCGGCAGACCTCTCCTGACCCGCCCGTTGCTCCCCTCAGCAGTGTACTTTGTCAATCTGCCTGTTCTTCTCCCTACTCTGTCTCTGGTGAATCCTCTCACCCTCTGCATCGCTGGCCTGTACCCCAGTTCTGTACGAATAAATAAATAAATCTTTAAAAAAAAGGCAAATTTACCTTAATATGTTAAGGTGAACAATTCATTTCATGGTCTTCCACCTACTTGAGAAAAAGAAGAGAGTCTCAGACACATGGCTAAACTTCTCCATTCATCACACTTGGTTTTACCCATTGGTTTTCACAGCTATTTTGAGGCAGGGAGCATTTTGGCCCCAGAAACCTAGTGATCTTGGGTTAGTGTGACTCAGAAAAGACACCCAGGGCGCTGGGTTTCCAGACCTCAGAGGTCAGCAGGGTGTGTCGTGGTGGGGAGGTGAGAGACTGGGTCAGTGTGTCCACTGTGCTGATGGGGCAGTCCTGAGGGCGGATCTCCTTGGCCAGTCGCCCCTTCTTCTTCAACGTGCAGGCCTCCTGGTACGGTGGGGAGATGGGGGGTTGTGTGGGTGGAGTGTACTTGTACTCTGAGCCGTCCTCTAGCTGCAGGGACACATGAGGAGAAGATGGTGAGGACCTGAGAACCTAGGACAGCGCCACCCCCTCACTGTTGGCCAGGCACTCACGTCCAGTGGGTAACTGCGGTCTGAATCATAGGAGCTCAGGTCCCCACAGGTGACAAATGGCACAATGATGCGAGTAGGACCGTCCAATTGGTTGAAATCTGGATCTGACAAACAGGGAGAAATAAGAAAGGCCAGGCCAGCACGCCTGGAGCTAGCCACAAGGCTGCAGCATGTGTGGCAGGACCTTGCCGGGTGTCCACCTGCCTCTCTCCCACTCTTCCACTGGAAATCTTTCACTTAGCTTCAATTGCTTCCTCAGGGAGGTTCTCCATGACCACCCCTTTGAAAACATTGGATCTCCCACCCTCTTTTTTTCCCCACACTGCACATACATCCACCTGCCATGCTATCATTCACTGTGTGGACCTTGTCTCACTCAATGCGATCACGCTAAGAGTAGGCTCTGCCTTTTCTCACTAGAGGCCAGGCTGCAGACCCTCACTGGGCAAAGTTCCCAAACAAGCAGGCTTCCACCAGGGGGCATAAGAGAGTCTGCTTAGGTAGAATTTGTTTAGGCAGGTGCAAAATTCAGGAGGCTCCTGAGACAGAATTCTTTTTTTTTTAAAGATTT
>NW_004567128.1:28015602-28023919 GCF_000260355.1 Condylura cristata | reverse complement strand
CTCCAGGGCAGGCGGGAATCGAACTCATGTGGAAGTGGCTTTAGCTTCTCAGTGCAGTGCTTTAACCCGCTGCGCCAGCAGGGAGGGCCGAGACAGAATTCTTAACAGGTCCAAGAATTACCATTAAGGGACTGAGCTTAAGTTTCTCCTGGGGACCCTCACCGGTGGCACAACAGGTTAAAGAGCAGCACTAGGAAGCTAGCCGCAGCAGCTTCAGCAGGAGTTCAATCCCCAGCCAGGGAGGAAACCCACATAGTCTCCTGTCTCTACTGCTGCTTCCCTCAGCAGTGTACTTTGTCAATCTGCATGTTCTCCTCCCTACTCTGTCTCTCTCACCACCCCCACACTTATGGCCTGTACCCCAGTTCTGTATGCATAAATAAATAAAAAGATTCTCCCGGTACAAAATATCCGTATGGGGGTATAATTTCCATCAGAGGGCAGGGCTAAGGGTCTTCTTGAGGCTGAATTCCCGTAAAGGGCAGAGTGTCCCATGGGGGTGGGGCTGCAAGCCCTCCTGAGGCAAAGTTCAGAAGTAGGTAGAGTTTCTCCAGGGACTGGGCCCAGACTCTCACCGTAAGAGTGGTCCAGGAGGGGTTTAGTCAGGTCCGGCAGGAAGCCTGCAGGAGGGTCATAACCTTGACACACAGCGAAGGCCTCTGTGGGGAGAACACGCAGTGAGGGGAGACTGCCGCTTCTGCCACAGGTGGGACAGGTCTCCAAGATCTGCCTCTGCCCCGTGGTCCTCCACACCACTCACCTATGCTAGAGTTCCGGCTGCTTCTGGGCTTGGCACAGAGCACGCTGGAGAAGAAGACACGGAGCTGGCTGTAGATCAGTGTCACATCCCGGCCTCGGAAGATCTGCAGGGTGGCCGGACAGATGGAGATGTGACGACAGTCCTTGGGACACCTCTGTAACCCCCCAGCAGGTTTCCCGGGGCTTACCTTGGCCACAAAGCAGCCCCCTGCCTTCAAGACGTGTGTAGCAATGTTCAGAGCCTGTGGGCAGGACAGATGGCTAAGTCTGTGGTGGGGAGAGCCAGGAGGGGCCCAACTGAAGCAGGGGTGATCAGGTTTACTCACGGCTAGGAGGAGCTGGGCCTGCATATACTCATCAACATCATGGAGTCCCGTTACTGCAGCAAGAGGAACAGCATTAGTGGGGAGCCATCTTTTCTAGCTGTCTTCTTGTTCCAGAGAGGGCAGAAGACTAAGACCATTTCCCAGGCTGCTAAGGTTACTCATATAAATTAACATCTGCAAAAAGGATGCATAGTCTGTGCTCCCAACCCTCAGGAACTCATTTTAATTCTCAAAACAACTGTATATGAAAGTATCAGAAGTATCGTTTCTACTTCCAGCCTAGACTGTTCCTCCAACTCTATTTGAAATCTTAAGACTTCACATGTCCCAAACCAAACTCCTGACCTTCCTGCCCAAACCTGTTCCTCCCACCATCTTCTCCAGACCATCCAGGTCTCAGGCCAAAAATCTTCGCTGTCACCTTTGATGTCCACCCCCCACTACAGCTTGTGCTCTACTCACTCCCACACTCAAGCTGTTAGCAAATTCTGTCTGTTTGGCTTTCAAAAGATTGCCTGACTTAACCCTTTTTTCATCTCCCCTACTACTCGCTGGACTGTGGTGGAGCTCTCCTTCTCAGGACCCTGCTTCCACTCTTGAGCCCCCCACTGCTCATGGCAGCCAGAGGCATCCTGTCACACTCTGAGTCTGGCCTGGCCTTCCTCTGTGCACAACTTTCTCAGGGCTTTTCTCCCTGGAAAAAGCCCTCATTGGAGTACACAGATCTCTCCCCACACCCGCCATCAGCTCACAGGACTCACCTACCATTCTCCTTACTTACTCTGCTCTGAACACACAATGGTTTCCCTACTGGTCCTCACACATGCCAAAGCACCCTCCCACCTCAAGGCCTTTGGCTGGGCCAGTCCCTTTGCCTGGACTGTCCTTCCTCCAGACATGCCCCTGCCCTACTTCCTCGCCTCCTTTAGGTCCTTGCTGTAGACTCAGTGAGCCCTTAGCCCATTCACTTTAAAATTCCAATAGGTATTCTCTTCTCCCTTCCATTTTCAAGAATTTCCTCAAGGCATTCTAGAGAACTCTTTTCTATCTGCTCCCACCAAAACACCAGTTCAGTGAGGTCTGAGATTAGTGGATTTTTAGTCACAACTGGGTGAGAGATTAGTGGATTTTTAGTTGTAACTGTTTCCTAGCATGTAGATCAGTGCCTGATGCACACCCGTCGCTCAGTAAAGGTGCACTGAACTGATGTGACTGAAAATCCAGTAAGATAGAATTGCAGAAATGCAGTGAGAAGAGGGAAAGGTAGACAAAGCGCAAAAATGGTACAGAGTGGGGAGGGCAAGAGAGAGGCAGGGAACAGGCAGCAGAGGCGGGAGAAGTTGCCTGAAATGGGGGAACAGCTAACGGTGGAGGGGAGAGGTAGGAAGGAGTTAAGTGGTGAAAGAAGCCGTGGGAGGTGCACAGAGGGACACACACAGCTCCCCACCTGGCTTCCCAATCCCTGCTATTTACCATCAGGAGCCCCGTCACACACCACTAGGTCCGCGGGGCAGCCCTCAAAGTGCTGAATGATCTCCTTGGCCGTGGAGAGCTACAGAAGAGAGGGAGGATGAGTGGCCCAGCCCTGCCCCCCCAGTCCTCTGATCCCACCTGCCCAGGACCTGCCTGCAGCCCCCAGTCAGTGAAATTCTCAGGCTTGATCTGTGTGCCGAGGCCTCCTCCGGGACCCAGCCCACCATGTTTTGCTAGCTCTATGCGGTGACAACCTGCTGCTACTTTGCCACTATCACACTGTCTTGGGCGCTCTTAGTTACTGTCTCGATCTCTCTCCATGTATCTTCTCAGCTTATTTCTGTCTTTCTTTCTACTTTTTGTAACCTCCAGGTGGGGGTGGGATTCTTTGCCCAGGATACACTCCAACACTTCTAGTCATGCACTCACCTGAGTGATGTCCCCCTGGATCTGTAACACACCTGGTAGCGGAGCCATAGCCTGAAGGTCCACAGCCACCACGTGGCCAGACCCCTGGCCCCTGTGGACAACATAGTCTGTGTCAGCCCGCACTTACTCCTGACCTACCCACCACTTAGACTGCCCTCCAGAACCCGCCTCACCCCCCAATCTGGGACTCCACACTCACCCAATTTTCTGGCTCAGCACCTGGCTCCAGCTTCCGGGGGCTGCACACAGGTCAACTGCCCGTGTTACTCCTGAGCACACAGGAAGGTGTAGTGGTCAGTTGCACCCACTTCTTCAACCCAGGGACCCTGTAAAACTCACCCCTCTCCCCTGGTGAACATCTACCATCTTTCCACTGCTCAGGTGCCCCAATTCCCTTTGCGTATATGCCCATCTTCCTGCCTGGCCCCTGCCCCACAGACCCTCCAAGTCAGTGCAACTACCACAGAGAACTCTGCAGACCTAGCCCGTTAGTCTATTCCTTCGCTTGCTCACCCCCCTCCCACCACAGTGACCCCCCCAGGTGGGGACCTTTGAAGAGTTGGAATTCCTCGTCGAGCTGGAGCAGCTTGAAGGCACTACGGGCACGCCAGCCATTCTCCTTGGCCAGGCGGTAGTAGACATCCCGCTTGTCCTTTGACGTCCGTCCCATCTCACATACAGTTTGCCCAGGGACCTGCCAACAGCAAGCTAATGTCGCTCTGTGTCAGTAGCTGGGTGACTGGGCCGCCAGCCTCTGTGGGGCAGTGACAACCACACAAGCTAGAAAGGACTCATCTGACCCACATGACAGCTCACTCAGCAGACAGGAAGCCTAGTCACTGACTTCAGACCCCATCACTGAGCTCAGGCTCCATCACTCACCCTCCAGGACCCCTCAGACTCCCCACAACCTGTTCTACAAATCCCATCTCTAACTCCAAGATATTCCCAAGGATCCCACTGACCCTATGCTTATCTCCTAAATGACCAATTACTGACCCCATTATCTGCCATTGCTGTCCCCCACATTTCACATTATTAGAGAAAGTAACTCTCACTATTAACCCTTCTCTGCCCACCTCATTCCCATTAACATCTCACTGACTGTCTCCCCACCTATCCTCACTGTCTCTAGATTCATATAACCCCATTAGCATCCATTAATTCCTTTCATTTGTTCCCATTATCCTAATGCCACCTCACTGCATTCCCCAACTGATTAATCTCTCCCCACCCCATTCCCCATTAATTTTTGAAATGGCTTGCTCCCTAGTAATTTCTTTATTTTTACATTCTTATCAGCCCTCATTAATACCTGGCGGCCATGTCCCTGAAGGACATGGTCTATTCGCCCATTAGGCTTTCAATTACTATGATTTCTCAACCTTCATTAACTAGGTCCTCCCACTGATCCTGTACAGATCATAACATTAACCAGTTCCCTGTAACCTCTGGTTACAAGTTAATCTCCGATGATCATATATCTGTTTCCCATTCTCCCTTCACTGCCCACGGTGTCCCCCAATAACCAATGAACCCACCCTAACAGCTTATCATTACCCTGTCTTTGCTCACTGTTCCCATTAGTTCCTTGATGACTGTGCTATGATCGCCCACTAAATCCATTTTGACTGCAACACTCCTTCAACCTCTCCTTATTTCCTCTTTGATCAGTGCCCATTAATTCCTTGATCACGACCTTTACCGGCTTCTGTAACTCTCTCCATAGCCTTACCACTATCTTTTCAATTACTAACTACTCATTAACTGGTCAAATATTATACCGCCATTAACCGCGCAAGGATGCTTCTCATCATCTTCCAGTTGCCCTCTCGACCATCCTCTCGTTAATCAGTGAACACACCCCCAATGGCCCCCACGAACACGTTCACCACAACACTTCCATTGCTTGCCGGATAATACCCCCACCAGACATCCATTTATCTCAAGGAGCCCACCCAAACCCCCTATTAACAGCCTCTGGCCACCCTCCCGGTCCCTCATTATTTCCTCAAAACCTATTCCCCACTGGGAATACTGCATCCCCCTGAAGGCGGCTCTGCCAATATCTGGTTCCTACATCCGCCACCCCCACCCAGCGCACCCTTCATTGTGGTCCCCTTCTACTGACAAACCTTGGGTCTGGAGTTTACCGGGTGCCAGCTGCCCGGACGACGCAGCTGCAGCACCGAGGGCGGACTTCTTCCCTAGCCGGCGGGACAGCGCAGGCGTACCTCAATCTCCTCAGACTGGACCCTCTTCCTCTGAGCCCCGGGGCCTACCTTAAGCTTTCCGAATGGGTAGAAAGGGGTGAAAGCCAGTCCGCGAGCAGCCCGACCCTTGGCGACAGAGCAAAGCAGTTAGAAATCCGAGGGTTTCAGTTTGTGTTCTTAGTTGATCCGAATGCCTGTCGCGCATGCCTAGGGGCGACCACAGCGTGGCAAGCATGTCATCGCTGAACGCCGAGGTTCCGGCTGGGCTCAGACCAGACCTGAACGCTCAACGTGAGTCCCGTCATCTTGCGTCGACGTAGGTGGGCTTGTGAACTACCACTCCCAGCATGCAACGGGTACGACTAAATCGGCTGAACTCGCGCAATGCGTGACTGAAACATCGCGAGATAGAAGAATGGATTCGGTTCTTTTGTTCAAGGCTCAGGTCGATTTACTCTCCTCCCCTCCCTTCTCAGTAGTGGGGAGTGTTAAGCCTATGGACTACATTTCCCGAAATGCAATGAGCACCACGGCGCCCATTCGTTTTACACGTGCTGCAAAGAGAGATTCTGGCTGGGATCGTTAGCGTGAGAATAAGCGGCGTGCGTTAAGTGCACGAGCGCGCCAAAGAGGCTCGCCTGCACTTTCGAATCCACTTCCGCTCTTTAGTATCGCTGTTTTACCATCTCTGAATTTGGGTTTCTCCGTCTGTAAAATGGGGGAGAATAAGTAGGACAGAGTTCACATTTATGGGAGCTTTAAATAGGTGTCGCTCTGCACACCTGCTGGCCTTCTGTAATTATGCATTCTTCAGGCGCTTTTAACTCCTACCCACAAAAGAGACTCTACATCACGGGTCATCGAGCAAATACAATTATGGAAGTAGTTATTTTACCATGTGCCAGGCTTTTACATTATTTACGTGTAGTCATGGAGGACACAGTTCAGAAGAGATGCAGTGGTGCACCATTGTGTGATATTTCTACCATACAGTTAAAATAAGGGGGAATGACCTCACGAGTATAAAGGTGTTTGTTTTAATTTTGAATTTTGAGTGTCTCCTTTTAAAAAGCCAATTATTTTAGTGATAGGTTTCTATCATTTCTTTTTTAGTGATAGCTCTGTCGAACAACTAGTTTGCAAAATCCCTGAAAACTTTACAAGCAGCTTTGCAGACCTGGCAAGTAGACTCTAGTGCATGGCTGAAGCCTTTCATTTAACTCATTTAAATCCTTATAAGGGCCAGATGAGGTGGTTACTGTTAATTATCCCCAGTTTACAGAAGAGGAAATGGAGACAAGAGGAGATACATATTAGGTATATAATATATGCCGCTTAATATGCATGCAATTGTATAGAAATATATATTGATCTGTTTACTAGTATGTAAATGTTAGTAGGTACAATAAATATAAACACACCATTATATAAATGGGAACACATATACACTTTGTATAGTATATATATTAAACGAGTCATCTTAATGTAAATATGTATGCTGCTATAAATATGCAAGCATTTATGAAATTATTTAACTAAAGTAACTGTAGTAAGTATAAACTCACTGTTGAATATAGAAATATATATTGTTATGTCAGGTGGTGATAAAAACTATCTAGCATAATAAAATAGGCCGACAGGGATGAAGAGTAACTGGGGTTGAGTTGCTCTTTTGCACAGCATGGTCAGGGCATGATTCTCTGATGGGGTGGCGTTTGAACTGAGACTTGAAGGGGAGCGCACCCTAGGGATATCTGAAGGAAGAGCATTGCAGGCAGAGGGAACTCCAGGTGTAAAGACCTGGAAGCAGGAACAAGTTTGGCCAGTAGTCAAAGAACTGAATAAACTTATTCATCCTTCCTTAGAAATGTGAGCTTCACACAGCAGGGATCTCTGTTGTCTAGTTCACTGCTGCCTCCCGGCGCCTAGAACAGGGCCCTGCACAGTTGGTGTTCAATAGATGTTTGTGGAGCTCACGCTTTTGTTCCTTTGTTCTCTCATTCTTTCCTCCGGCTGTTTGGAGACGTGGAGAGAGCACCTCGGGAGGAATTCCCGAGAGCCAGGGAGGCAGCGGGACCTAGTCAGCCCGGCTAGTGGGTCTCGTGTGAGTGGCCCTCATGGGGGTGGCCCTCGTGGTGGGAACAAGGCTCCCTGCAGCAGTGAGCCAGTGTAAGAAAGCAAGGGTTGTAGCCACCAGCTGATCACCAAGAGGAGGGGGTGCCAGGCACTGGGGGCCCATGCTCACCCTGTGGGGTGCTTCCCATGTCCTGTTTTCTTGCTGCTCACAAAGAGGATGTTTAATTTTTCGCTTCCTCCAGCAGGGCCCTGGGCTGGGGGGACAGGAGCCAGGCTCTGAACTCCACAGGCTCTTCCCGAAGTAGGGTGTCGGCCTGTAGCTCCCACCCGGCACCCCACTGAGTGTAAAGGTGTCCTCCCCTCAGCCTCTGGAAGCAGTCAGGGAGGGGGGAGCTGCCCCCGCCTGCAAGGTACCGAAGGGCATCTTACCCGCGAGGGAAACTCGAGGGTGGTCTAGGAGCAGGGGACTCAACGCCGACTCCAAAAGCCTTGCTGCCCAGGGGCTGCTTTGAGAGACGGAAGTTGCTCAGTGGGGAGCCGACATGAAAGGCGAGATTAGAATCCTGAATGCAGCCCAGTAGGGAGTTGCTTTCACAGGCGAGAAGAATTCATTAATGCCTTTTGCAAATCTGTATTGTGCAATTACTGTGTGCCAAGCTTTGTTGGAAGTGCTTTCCCTGTAGGAATTCATTCAGTCTCCCAAGGGCCCTACGAGTTGAGCATTATTCTGCCCTGGAAGAAGCTGAGACACAGCACGGTTTAGGAACTTGCTTCTGACCACACAGCTACTAAAGGGCAGCGTTGGAAAAGCTCGTGCTGTTAACTGCTTTGCTCTGTGGCTCCCTTCCCTGAAAGCCGCTGAGCCGTGACCTGTTTTAATGAAAAGCAGGGGTCTGCTTGGAAGAACCAGCAAGAATCCAAACTGACGTTTTTTTTTTTTTTTGCAGCATGTTGATTTATTTCTTCTGTATAAACTTAGATATTTGGACTTTTTAAAATTATTACAAAAGTTTATTTTTACATCATTTTGCACATTTTTTT
>NW_004567128.1:27945560-28008162 GCF_000260355.1 Condylura cristata | reverse complement strand
GCCATCTTCCCGGAAGTCCAAACTGACTTTTAATAGACGGTAGGAATCCCAAATGTCACACAAGGGTCTGCTTTACTAAGCCAACAAAAGTCTTAAGTGACCCTGAGAAAGGGCTCTACTTTGATGAACTAACAAGGCGTTCTTATCCCTGGCACAGCCTCAAGGCCTTGGTCACGCATAAGGACATCTGTTCCTTCTAAAGCAGGCTGCCCTGCAGTCTACACAGCCAGCTCTCCCTTTCTCTGTTTTCACTCCTGCCAGCATGTGTTGAGCACCTGCTGTTTGCTGTGCCTTGAAATGTAGCTGAGCTATGTATGGGCTGCAGAGCTCAATGAAGTTCCGCCCTCCCTTCAAATCCTCTCTGCAGAAATAAATATAGCAATGATGAGAATATGACACTTGATAAGTGACACTTATTGAGCACCTGTGGTGTGCCTAGTGGCCGTGTGTGCCTGTGCTGGACAGTGTCGAAGGGGAGCAGAATGATCACAGGGGGAAGCTGCTGCGGGGAGGTGGGCGGCATCTATTTACTGCCCGGGCAACACTAGTTCTTTGGACAGAACACTTCAGACTTTTCTTGAAATCTACACACCTGCCTAGAACCACCCCTTTTCAGCATGTGCCAAGGCCTCTGCCAACAGGTGTCTCTTTCCCTGGCCAGCCTGTGGCACAGATGTGTAATGGCTCTGGGAGAGGAGGTGAAGAAGGGAGAAAAGTCGGGAATGTGTGTGTGAATATGTGAGTGAAGACCCCAAGTGTAACTCATCTGCTTGTACATGTTCTTAGTCACAAACATATATGTGAACGCCACATGTGTCTTCCTGAGTAACTCACCTTACAGCTTGGAGTCTGTTCAATTCATGTGTTTCCTTTTTGGCAAGTGTATGTGTTGCTACTGTGAGCTTGTGTATTCATGCCTAGGGGCTGACTGTGTGTGTGTTCCTTGGGCGTGTGTGTTTCCTTTGCAGTGCTTGTGGTGATGAGTGTGTTTATTTCCCTTGTGTTTGTGTGTTTCTTATGTATGTGTGTCTTCTCTGCCACTGTGTTCTTGATGAGTGGCTGTAGGTCTGTGTCTTTCTTTTGGTGTCACCGTATATGTCACCTGCTTCCTCTCTACGTCCTCTTTATGTTGCTTTAGGGGAGTTTTCTGGATTCCTTCCTTCTACCTAGTAAGCATACTCCCTGCTTTCTGCAACTCCTGTATATCTGTTCCCTGCACATTTCTTCTCAAATTGAATGTATGAATTGCTGTGTACACACAGCCATGTGCAGCTACTTGTATGTGCAGCTACTTGTTTGAATGAATTGTGTGTGTGCTGTGACTGCAGCTTCTCTGTGCATACGTGTTTTCCTCTTCTTTTGGCCAGAGCTGTATGTGGTCACAAGTTCACATGTGAGTTCACATGCATAGAGGTATCTTCACTGAGCCTGAATCGTGGCCTTCAAGGCTGTCTGAAGTTGGAATCATGTGTGGGAGACACTGGGTCCGTGTGGGATGTTAGCGGTGTGAAATTTTATTTGTGTGTGTGTGTTGTGTCCAGCCGTGAACCTGTGAGTGGTGATGTCCGTGAGTCTATAGTGTGTCGTCACTCTGTGCTGATGAGCGTGTGACTGTACTGTGGCCTGGGCTGCCTCTTCAGTCTCTGTGTTCCTATCTGTCAGCCTGTTTTCTCTGCGTGTAGCTGTATGTCTGCATGCACATGTCTTTATACTTCTGTGGGTGACAGGTGGGTCAGCCCTCATCTCTGAGTCCCTGGATGGGGCTGTGATCCTGAGTGTGCAGGAGTTTCTCTCATGCTGTGGGGAAGTAAACACCTCATCCCCCGCCCTCCACCAACTGTGGGTGGGGTGGGCGTGGGGGCACCTAGGCTAGCTTTGAAGGCCCAGCCAGCCCCTGGCCTTTCCGGGAATTCTGTGCTCCCTGTGGGGGGTGGGCAGGCGGCGGAGGGGCCCAGACAGAGGCTTCTCATCCACTTCGACCTCCAGCAGTCCAGTCTCCAAGTTTGCCCTGCCTGATTCCCTGCAGGAGATGCATGCCTTCCCTGGGGTAGACATACCTGTCACACATCTACATAGGAATGTCCCGACCCCCATAAAAGACAGACAGATAGTGGGGTTCCTCAATTGGGGTGTGGACAAGCCCTACCCAAGGCCTGGGCTGGGGTCCAGGACTCCAGGGTGTGCCCACTGGCAGATGGTGTGTGTCCACAACCCCCACCCAACCACCAGTGTCCTCCTCCCTGCCTCCCTTGGGGGATCACTAAGATATAGAGTCCTCTCAGTGCTTTTTAAAAAAAGATTTATTTATGGATACAGAACTGAGTACAGGTCAGACGTGCAGTGGGGTAAGAAGATTCACCAGAGACAGAGTGGGGAGCAGAACAGGTGGAGTGATGAAGCACACTGCTGAGGGGAGCAGCGGGCGGGTCAGGAAAGGTCCACTGCGCCATGTGGATCACCCCCTTGGCCGGCGGGGTATCGCTCTCACTCATGCTGAAGTGGCTGCAGCTAGCTTCTTAGTGCTGTTTTTTTTTTTTTTTAACATGTTGTGCCACCAGGGAAGGCCCCCTCCCTTAGCTCTATCTGAAGTCAGCCATAGTGGCCTGGCTGGGTTGACTTAGGGACGTGCCCCGTTTCTGTTCCCAGGTCTGTCCATTCACTCTCTCTTACTTTCTGCCGGAATCTGACTGTCTGGGCCTGTGCTCACCTGCCCTGCCCAGTGCCTCTCTGCTTCAACCAGCACCTTTGCCCCCTTGCCTGTAGTAGTGTGCCCCGACCTCATTTGGAGGAAGTGTGTGGCGCTGTCTGCCAGCCAGCGGTGTCTCCTGTGTATTGCTAGGCCTGCCTGTTACCTTCCTCCAGGTACTTGCTTCAGACTATCCCTGCCCACCTGTCTGTATCTGGGTTTGCTCCGTCCCATAACTGCCCCTTTTGTCTGTCTACCACCCCCACAACCTGTCTGTGTTTCTGTTCCCTGTTTGTTCCTTTTTTTCTTCCTCCTGCCTGCCTGCGAGCATGTGTCTGCGACGGTTTCTCCTCTGCACCTCTTCCCGCCATCCCTCCAGTCCCGCCTTGCGTCTAGCCAGTCAGTTCCTTTTGTCGCCTGTCCCTCTCTCTGGGTGTGGATCACACTCTTCATCTTTTTTCCAACCATTTCCCGCTCCACCCCCACCAAAACCCCGCACCAACCTCTGTCGCCTTCTACGTGGGCCCAGATGAGGCAGGGCGCCCGTCCCCTCCCCCCACGTCCTCCTAAAGTCTGAAGAATTAAAATTAAGACTTCTTCCTAGAAAAAAAAAAAAACGCGGGCCAGATGGGCTAGTGCGCGGGGCCCTTGCTGATTAGCTCTAGAGTCGGTGCCGCGCTGATTGGCTCCGGCGCTGGGCGGGGGCAGGGTCCGCTGCGCGGGAGCTGCCGGCTTGGGGTGAAGGAGCTCTAGTCTTAGTTGCAGGCTTCTGGAGCGGAGAGGATCGGGGACGTAAGGCGGGCGCCGGGGAGGGGGCGCTCCGGAGACCCCGAGGCACGAGGCGGTTCCCGGGAGAGGGCTGGGAGAGTCCCTGGAGACATTTTTAGCACTAGCGGGAATTGAATGGGAGGGGGAGTTCTTTGGGTACCTTGCTCCCAGGAACTGAACTCAGGAGTAGGACGGAGTCTCTAGAGAGTGTTCTTGGTTGAGGATGGGGCTCCTTGAGAGCTTACTCTGACCTGGCGAAGGGATTCAGGGCTTGGCCAGTGGGTTTCCTGGAGGCAATTTTAGCAATGGTGGGAGCTTTGATGGGGATTTCTGACATAACTCTTTGCTGGAAAGTGGGCTCAGACTGGGGATTTCTTCTGAGACGCTCCATGCAGAAAACAGGGGCTCCAGGCTTGCGCGGGGATCGCAGAGACATCCCGAACCCAGGAAACACGTTAGGCCCTGTGAGGGGGCTTTGATGAAGGTCTCAGGGAAGGTTCATCCTCAGGGACGGCGAGGGGAATTTAGGGCTGGCCAAGTTCCTGAGATCTCAAGTCCAGGAAGGATATCAAGTTTGGAAATGTCTCCAAGATTACCTCTCCCACAAGAGCAGCTTAAGACTTGACAGGGGTCCTTAGGAAATACATCTAGTTGCTAGAAGGGGGGTTAAATGGGGGCCTCTGGGTCACTTCTGTCCCTGGAAGGGGACTCAGTTGGAGGAATTGTCTTTTCCTAGTAGGATATTCAGAGTTGTGGCAGAGAGCAGTTTGCAGTGTTAGGGGCTGGGGTCTCCAAGCCTGCTCTCCAGCCCCCCTCCAGCACCTTCAACAGGTTGCATCAGCTCCCAGCTCTGGCTCTGGGCTCCGGCAGGGAGGAGGGGTGGGGCAGCCGGCGACACGTGGCCCTGTGAGGCCGTGAGTGGCCACGCATTGAGGGTGGAGGGAAGAGGGGGTGTGCGGGGGACTGGTAGGAAAAAGACCGGTCGAGAGACAGATTGAGAGAGACAGAGTGAGTCTAGGGTCTGAGAGAGCCTGTCCGGCTTCCAAATGCTGTCTCATCTGCTGTGTGTGTGTGCGCCTGCACGTGTGTGCATGCATCTGTCTCTATTTCTCTGACCTCTTTTTCTGTGTCCCAGAGTAAGGATTAGTGTCTCTCCCCCATTCCCTTCTCTCTCTCTCTCTCTCTCTCTCTCTCTCTCTCTCTCTCTCTCTCTCTCTCTCTCTCTTATTCTTGACTCCCGTTCTCTGCATTTATCTCCCTGACCCTTTCATCCCTCTGTTCCTGTTCCCTCGGCTCATCTCTGTATCTGTCCATCTCTATCTGACCCTTTGCCTCCCTTCATCTGGCTCGTTTCACTTTGTGGCCCCCCTGTTCCATCTCTTACTCACTCCCCCCCATTTTTCTGCCTATAGGATGGAACTACAAGATCCAAAGATGAATGGAGCCCTCCCTGTGGGTGCTGCAGGGTGAGTCAGGGACCTGAGGGGATGAGGGCAGGGGTCTGGAACACCCTTTCACCAGCCCGTCTTCCTGCCCTATGCAGCTATAGGCAGGAACGTGAGGGCTTCCTGGCCAGCCACGACCCTGCTCCTGTGAGGAAGCCGACCCAGTTCATGGATGTGAGTGTGACCCTCAGGGTCTGCCCTGGCTGCACCTGGCCCAGCCCATCCCCCCACTGGCCCCTCTTCCCAGCTCCTGTGCTCCTTGGCTGCTTTCCGCCCTAGCTACTCCCCATCCTCAGAAACTCTGCTTTGCAACTGTTTTGCCTTCAATAGCCACTCAACCTGCCCGTTTCTGTCCATTTCTAGCTGCTCCTCTCCAAAGCTTCTCTTTGTTTTTTCCTTCCCAGCTCTCTCTCTCCCTGGCTTCTCCTGGTCTTCAACTCCTCTTCCTTCCTAGTTTCTTCCCTCCTCCGGTCATCCTTCCTGGGCTTTCCCCTGCCCCAGTTACCTCCTCCTTAGTCTTTCCTGGGCCCCAGCACTGGTCTCCTTACCTGGTCCCCCTCCCTATGTGTGCCTGGGTCCTGCCATTTACCTGCAGTTCGAGGGGAAGACATCGTTTGGAATGTCGGTGTTCAACCTCAGCAATGCCATCATGGGCAGCGGCATCCTGGGGCTGGCCTATGCCATGGCCCACACAGGGGTCCTCTTCTTCTTGTGAGTTCATAGCATCTGGGGAGAGGGCAGGAGGGTTGCGGGGCAGGTGGGAGGGCTGAGGGCCAATTCTGAGTCGTGCCATCTACCACAGGGTCCTGCTGCTGTGCATTGCACTTCTGTCTTCCTATTCCATCCATCTCCTGCTGACCTGTGCTGGTGTTGTTGGTGAGACCCACAGCCTGGACCCTGGGCCTCACCCTACCCCTTTGGCCCACAGACTGGATTCCCATCCAGAATTCAGCTCAGACCTGGTTCCCCAGGCTCTCGACCACCCCCTAGACCTCAAACCCAGATCTCAACCCAAACCCCAGATTCTGGAACCATCCTGAACCCAAATCCCAAACTTAGGACCTCAGGCCCCATCCAACTCCCTGGATTCCAGGCCCCAGGCTACACCCGACATTCAGACCTCATCTAGGCTCCCAAATCCCCAACTCCTAATCTTCAACCTCATCCCTCTGTTTAGCTATCATACCCCATTACTCAGACCTTCCCACTCCAGACCACTGCACTCCACCTGTTACCCCCACCCCTCAGTCTCTTGTCCCCTCTAGCCTGGCCCCATGCACTGAAACCCCTGTTCCTAAACCCCCAACTCCCAAACTCACACTGCCCTAGTGCTCCAATGTCATTGCTCCCCTGTTTCCTGCTAATGTCCTTCCAGTCCCCAAACTTCTCTCTGGCCACACATCCACCCCTAAGCCCAATCCTAACCGCCTCTATTCCCTGTCAATCAGACCCCCAGGCCTCAACTCCCCAGCTCCTAGGCCTAGCTCCTCACCTCTGGTCCTCAGGCCTGGCCTCCTGGATTTACAACTTGTTCTTCCCCCTTCGCCACCCCTCCCTAGGTATCCGAGCCTATGAACAGCTGGGACAGAGGGCATTGGGGCCTGCGGGGAAGGTCGTGGTGGCCATGGTCATTTGTCTGCACAATGTTGGGGGTGAGCATTCTGAAAGGTGGATGGTCATCCTTGGGGAAGAGGGTGGCTTGAGGTGGGCTTCCCCAGGCTGGGCTGAGGAAGGTAGGGTGGGGGGATCAGGTGACTCCTTCTGCTTATGCCTCCCCGCCCCCACACCAGCCATGTCCAGTTACCTGTTCATCATCAAGTCCGAACTCCCCCTGGTTATTGGCACCTTCCTGCACATGAATTCTGAGGGGTGAGTGAGCAGCACCCCTTGGCAGGTCAGAAGACCACAGCCTCTGCCTGAGGTCCAGCTGCTGCGTTCAAGTCTGTGCACAGCAGTTCAGTCAAACTGTCGGTTCCTCGTGTCGTGATGCCATCAGTGTGTGTGGCTCTTGCCCTGACTATGGGAGTCCAGTAGGCCACAGGTTGATTTTTGTGACTGTCATTCTGGCTGATTCTGTCTCGTGGCTCCATGATCACCGCTGCTGACCGTGACCATCCCTGTCCAGTAGACTTTAAATTCTGTGGGTTTGAATCTGTGACTGCTGCACTGACAGGTTCTTTGTCTGGCTAGATGGTAATTGACTCCAGTTGTGTCCGGTATAGTGCAACTCCGGGTATGTGTGTTTGACATTTGCTTACGCTGACTTCCCCTGTCCAACTGATTCTGTTTGATTCTCGGTCCATCGGGCTGACTGAATCTGTCTGATTGTAAATGCATGGATGCTTTGGTGACTATTGCTCTGGCAAATTCTCTGGCTGTGTGGATGTGATCCTTGACTCTGACTGTATGTGATCTCTGTATGGTGGTTCCGGCCATTTATGTTTTACTGTTCTTCTGAGTATGCATTTGGGGGACTGTCTGATTCTTGATCCACCTGCTGGCTGAATCTGTTTGGTGGTATGTGACCACTGATTGTGTCTCCCATTTGGATTGATTCTCACACCATCTAGGTAGCGCACAGACGTGTGGCTAGGTGTGTCTAATAGTTCTGATTAGCTCCCACTGTAGATACAACCAGTTGGTGTGCTGTTGTTTATTTCTGTGTAACTGTGCATGAGACAGAAAGTGTGAAGGCCTGTGAGTGTGTGTAGTAGGCACTCAATAAAATTCTTTTGAAGGGGGCCCTCCCTGGTGGCACAGCGGGTTAAAGCACTGCACTAAGAAGCTTAAGCCACTTCCGCATGAGTTCGATCCCTGCCTGCCCCGGAGGTGACCACATGGCGCGGCAGACCTCTCCTGACCCGCCCGCTGCTCCCCTCAGCAGTGTACTTCGTCGATCTGCCTGTTCTGCTTCCCACTCTGTCCCTGGTGAATCCTCTCACTCTCCGCATCTCTGGTCTGTACCCCAGTTCTGTATAAAAAAAAAATAAAAAGGAAAAAAATTCTTTTGAAGGAATGAGCAGTCAGTTGTTTAGCTGATTCTGTATTAACTGAGTGTGTTACCTGAGCCCCTGTATCTATTGGCAGGACATATCCCACTCTTGCTCTGAGCTTTGTTCCCATGGTGTGACCAGCAGACTCATTCTGTGTCTGTTTCAGTCTTTGGCTTTGTGGCTTGTGACCTTAAGGTTTAATAAACCCTAAGTTGTTCAGCCTGACAGGTGTGTGGTGGACTTTTTGTCTGGGCCTGTATCATTGCCTGTACTAGATTACTGGACTTTTCTACCTCTATATGCCAGGGCCTTGGCTTGGTCTTTGTCGAGTCTGGCCCCTCTTGTTGGACTGGCTGAGCCTGACCGATTTGGGGTATTTGCCTGCTTGCTTGTGTGTTCACTTGGGAGTCTGATGGCTCGGTTTTGTCTGATGGTGCAAGTGTTTTCAGCTCTGTCTGGCCGAGTCTGACAGTCTGGCTTTTTCTGTCAATCCTGTTGTGCCATTCATTGCTGTGACCATCTGAATAATCTCTCATGACTGAGGCTACTCGTGTCTGGTGACTTCAAGCAGAAATCTGTCTGTCCATGTGCCTGAGTTTTCTTTGGCTGATAGCCAGTCACTGTGTCTGTCTGTCTCCCTAGGGTCTGGTTCCTGAAGGGCAATTTCCTCATCATCATTGTCAGTGTGTTCATCATCCTGCCCCTAGCCCTCATGAGACATTTGGGTAAGAGGCTTCTGCACCCATCATTAGATAGTGGGGTGACAAAGGCAGCCAGATTGAAAGAATCCCCATTTTCATGGGCCATAGAATGCCTGGGAAGGGCTTGTTTGACGTGGGTTGTAGCAGATGGATAGAGTTTGCTATGAGGGGAAGCTGGTCCAGGTGGAAGTAAAGGCTTGTACAAAAGTGTGGCATTATTGGGGTGAGGGAGCCTTGAAGGTTAGGCTAGGGGTTTGATATCTGTGGCCGGGGTTTCCTTGATTTCTGAGGCTCTGTGTATTGCCCCCTGCAGGCTACCTGGGGTATACCAGTGGGCTCTCTCTGACTTGCATGCTGTTTTTCCTCATTTCGGTGAGTGTGAGACAGAAGGGCATGGAAAAGTAGGGTGAGAGTTGGGCCATTGGGGTATAGCCTTCCTTGCTACCTCCCTTCCCCATCTGTCCTCTCCCAGGTCATCTATAAGAAATTCGAACTTAGTTGTCCTATAGTCCACAATGAAACAAGAGTGGAGGATCATAGCCCCTCAGACCCTCCCATCCAGGGTCTCAACAGAAGCTGTGAGGCCCAGATGTTCACGGTTGACTCACAGGTGGGTGTGCAGGTGTTCAGGGCCTTCCCTACACTCAGGTCTCTGGACCTGGCATAGTGCTCAGAGCGGGGCCAGGTATTGGGCATCGTGTCTAACTGATATGGAGGGCAGTAGTAGGCTCGGGGGGGGGGGGAGGAGGGATAGAACCCTGCAGGATAATCTCATGTGCTTGGGCCATCCCCCCAGATGTTCTACACAGTGCCCATTATGGCTTTTGCCTTCGTCTGCCATCCTGAGGTCTTGCCCATTTACACGGAGCTCTCCCGGTGAGTGGGAAGGTGTGATAGGCCAGCTGATAGGGGTGATAGTTAGAATATGAGGATCCCCACAGCAGTCCTGGGGTCCTAGCTTGCTTTTGCCTAGATTGTGCCAAGGGCGAGGTTTGAGGGGTTCAGCAGGTCTTAGGAAACTCAGGACAGTAACTGTTTGCTGACTGGGGTATGAGTATTCTACTTGCATTCAGTCTAAGTGTGGATGGATGGAGGGGGTGGTGTGTATGAGTGGGAATGGGGAGATGGAGGTTATGAATGGACAAAAGAGGAGGTGGGGCTGATATGTTGGGGGGATTGGGTGGATGATCAGAGAGAGCAATAGGATGGGAGGGAGAGGCAGTAACAGTCAAGTGGAGGGGAGAAGCAGGGATAGTTATCTGGGGTGACATGTGGGTGGATGGAGAAGGGGAGGGGGAGGCAGAGATGGGCATCCCAGTGTATACCTCAACCCTGGGGGGAGGGAACACTGGAGGACGGGGGCTGGTTTTGAGGGGCCTGGGCATGACAGTGCCGTGACCTCTATACCACAGCCCCTCCAAGCGCAGAATGCAGGCCGTGGCCAACGTGTCCATTGGAGCCATGTTCTGCATGTATGCGCTCACAGCGACCTTTGGATACCTGACGTTCTACAGTGAGCAGGGCTGGGGCCAGGGTTGGCTGGGAGCTGGGCTGGGAACCAGACCGAGGGTGGGGGCAGGAATCTAAGCCTTTACCCTCCATGCCCTTGGACCCACCCATTTCCAATGTGTACAGTGCGCGTGTAGACCTCATCGCCATGTGTGTCTGTGCAGTCCTGGGGCGTGGTGCTGCTGCGCTCCCGCCTCACCCTCCCTCCGTGCCCCTTGCTAGGCAGCGTGGAAGCAGAGATGCTGCACATGTACAACCAGCAGGACCTGCTCATCCTCTGTGTGCGCCTGGCTGTGCTGCTGGCGGTGACTCTGACTGTGCCAGTGGTGCTGTTCCCTGTGCGTGGGGGCGAGGACATGGATGGGTGGAGGGTGGAGATAGGGGGAGGTGGGTGGATGGAGGAGATGACAAGGATGGCAGAGACAGAAATGGCAAATTGAGAAGGCCACACAGAAGAGGGACAGAGATGAGATGGAACAAGAGTGTTCAGGGAAGGTGGAGGCATAGACAGACGGACATTCAGAATGAGGAAATGGAAGGACTGAAAAAGGTGGAAGCAGAAGTAGTGAGATGCAGGAGGACGAGGCTCTCATGTGAGGAGGGGGGCTAGGAGGGGGCGCTCAGATGGGGAGAGGCAGGGGCTCAGACAGGTGGGAGGACATGTGGGCATTGAGCAGCGGGAGATGCAGGGACAGTCGGATGGAGGCAGAGGCGACAACTTCAGACAGAGCAATAGGATGGGAGGGAGAAGCAGTAACAGTCTGCCTCCATCCGACTGTCTGATCAGCCACCTAGACCTCCAGGGGTGGAGGTCTAGGTGGGTGATCAGACAGGAGGAAGAGGCCTAGATTGTCAAATAAGGGCAAGACGGGTGCTCACTTAGAAAGTGGAGGCGCAGATGGGTGATATGTTGAAGATATAGTCAGATGGAAAGTAAATCGGGCATCTTAGAGGGTAGAGCTCCTCGGAAGGTGGGGTTGAAGATGCAGTTGGCTGCCTGGGGAGGTGACCCTTAGGCCCTGACACATGGCTCACCCTGCTCTGGCTACAGATCCGCCGGGCCCTGCAGCAGCTGCTCTTCCCAAGCAAGGCCTTCAGCTGGCCCCGTCATGTGGCCATAGCTCTGATCATCCTTGTCTTGGTCAACGTCCTTGTCATCTGTGTGCCGTCCATCCGCGACATCTTTGGGGTTATCGGTCAGTACTCCCAAGCCCAGCCCCAGATCGTGCCTAATTTGAGACTTGCATCCAAACTTACATTGACTCCTGTCCCCGCTGCTTGTCCACCAGGGTCCACCTCAGCTCCCAGCCTCATCTTCATCCTTCCCAGTGTCTTCTACCTCCGCATTGTACCCTCTGAGGTGGAGCCCCTCTACTCCTGGTGGAAGATCCAGGTGCGCATTCCAGGGACCAGTGGGAAAAGAGGGCGGGAGTTCTGCAGGATGGCGGGAGATAAGACACATTCGGAGATAGGGAGCAGATGGTCTCGCATAATTAAGGAGACTGTCTTGGGAAGAGGCTGAGCAGGCAGCACCAGCGGGGAAGAGCGTGGGAGCACTTAGAAAGGGGCTGGCGTAGAAGGAACATTCTCTAAACTCATGGAAGGAACACTATGAGAAGAGGGTGGGGGCACTTTTCAGGGAGGACAGAGGAGTATACTCCCTGGAGGGTTCTCCGAAGTTGGAGGGACTCATGGGGGTGCGGTTGGGGGGTTGATTTTAAGGAAGGAGGGACACAAAGAATGGTCGGGGCTGAATGGGACACTCTCTGGAGGGGGTGGGGGATTTGAAGGACATTCCCAGGAGAAGCTTGGCCGGGGACAGACCCTGTTCTGTCTTCTTGTTCTCTGGTCCACAGGCTTTGTGCTTTGGCATCCTGGGGGTGCTCTTCATGGCGATCAGTCTAGGCTTTATGTTTGCCAATTGGGCCACAGGCCAGAGCCATGTGTCTGGACACTGACCACGCCCTGCCCAGCCCAGGCCCCTGTGCACACGTGCCTGTGCATGTGGAGGAAGATGGGACCACTCTCCTGCCTGGTGTGTGGAGGTGGCTGTGCCCAGTAACATGGCAGTCGGAGGTAGGGGCTTCAGAGGCTGCGGAGTGGTCTACTTCCCTTCTCCCCAGGGATGCCAAGCTTGAATCACGGCCCTAGCCCCAGCCCCAACCCCATGGGAGGAGGAGGAAGCGTTAGAGGAGGTGGATGCCAGGTCCTGGGGGAGCCCCTCCCCAGTCTTGTCCTTTCTGTCTCCTCCTGGCTGAAGCTGTTTGTCAGGATTACCCTTGAGCTACAGAGGAGAATAAACTTACTGATTGCAATGCTGGCCTCTGCCTTCTGTTCTGTTCCTAAGACTTGGGGAACCTGCCTACGTTGAGACAGGGGTCAACTGAGACTGAAAGTAGGACGTGCCAGCTGTCATATACGCACTCACTTCACTCCTTCAGTAACTCAGTACTCAACTCAGATTGCATTTACTCACTCCTTCACCCAAGAAACAGCTACAGAGAGCCTGCTGGGTGGTAGGTGCTGTTCTAGGGTCTAGATACAGCAGGGAATGAGGTAGGTGATCATCCCTGCAGTGGATGTTCCAGCCACAAGAGTGGGCAGACTGTGGCTCACAGGCTGAATTCAGCCCCCCATCGTTTTGTATGGCCCCCGGCTAAGATTGGTTTGCACATTTCCAAATGATTGAAGAAAGTCAAGAGTAATTTGTGGCACTTGAAAAACAATGTGAAATCCAAATTTCAACGCCTGCAAATGAAATTTTACAGCAACACAGTTACACTTGTTCACTTTCATGCTTCCTTTGTGCTGCAGCAGCAGAACTGAGGTGTTGCAAGAGACCATGTGGCCAGTGAAGCCTGAGCTCTTCACTATCTGGCCCTTTCCAGAAAAAAAAAAAATGTGCCGACCCCTGATCTGGTAGAAAAGAGAAAAAGAGAAGTCATTTCTCTTCGGAAGTATACTCCTCTGTCTCCGAGAGTGCCCCCCACCCTGTTCTAATAGTGCTCCTTCCATTAATTTGGAGGAAAATGAATATTGGCAGTCAGGAAGGTGTCGCTGAGGAGGAGAGAAGGAGCCAGATCCGACATCGGCTAGAAGTGATTATTTAGTCACGTTCCAGGCAGCGGCAGCAGCAAGCACAAAGATCCAGCGGCAGGAACACATGGCAGGTGTGGAGGAGTCTGCGTGGCTATTTTGCCCTGCCACTGGCAATATATGTGAGGTCAATTTTACCACAGCCATGCCAACAGCCTGAGTTATGAAAGTCATAAATTTTTACAGCTAAACTTAGGCTTATTCAACTCATAGGAGAAAATAGTACTGCTGTTAAAATTCACGTTTCTGAAAGAAATTTTCAAATGTTTGAGATACTTATCTTCTCATATCATTTTCTGCATATCCAGACCACTACGCATAAATAAGGCTTTCTTCTCTCCATATTCAGAAATAAGATAGTTGTCTGATTAAAATACATTATGTTCTTTGATTCACTCGTATTCATTCCTTAGTGTTCCTTAACTTGAGCCACTCCCCAGCTTGCTTTTTGATAGTATTGCTAACTTGAAATTCCAGTGCCTGGTCTTAAAAAGGCAAGTCTTCAGATTTATCAAGAAATGCCACAAAAAGACAGTTGAGAAACAATGGCCTATACATTCAACCTTAGCAGGCATTTCAAAATAGCGGACAAGCGATGGATCGCATAATGTGCAAGGTTTGACAAGTGTATCCATTTGGAAAAAATAAAGATTAAATTCTCACCCAAGACCACATGAAATAAATTTGAAAAAAATTAGGGGTCTTAATGTGAATTCATAAAGAACTAAAAGAACATCTAGGAAAATAAAGTAAATCTGGCATAACCATTTCCTGGCATACCAAGTCAATATATAGTAAATTTGACATTTAAAGACATAAAAAATAAAATACACCTCGGTACATATACACAATGGAATGTTACTCAGCAATCAAAAAAGATAACCCCATGCCTTTTCAGCAACATGGATGGAGCTGGAAGGGATCATGCTTAGTGAAATAAGCCAGAAAAGAAAAGAAAAATACTGGATGGTTTCACTCATAGCAGGTGTATAAAGGACCAGGGGAGAAAATAATAAGAATAATGAACAACTATATACCAGAGACATTTCGTGGGGGTGGGGTGGGGAATGGGCTCAAAAACTGTGGGGGGAGGGAAGTTCACTGGACAATAGTGATGGCACATGGGTGATTGCATCTGAAATGGAAAAAGGCACAAAATGATGTAAAAACAAACATACTAAAAAATAAAGTACATCTAAGTCAAAAGAATGTAAATAACCATTTGAAAGGTAAATTTGAGGGGAGATGTTGAAATATTGTAAAGGAGGGGAAAACGTCTTTAGCTGTTCAGATTCTTGGCTAGTGCTCTAACGAAGGCCAGATTAATAAAAGAAAAAAGAAATGTATTAGCATGCATATTTCATATGTAGGTGGAAGACACTCAAGAACTGGTAACTCAAAGTGATGGTGAGAGTTGGGTTTATATAGCAACTTGAGGTGAAGCAAAGGAAAAGGGGTTTGGGGCTTCTGAGTGGTGGAAGCCAGTTATGGGAGGTGACCAGAAAAGTGTGGTAAACAAGGGTAGATTTGTTATGCATATTTAAGTGGGTTCTCCATTGATATGAATTTTTTTTTTTTGGTAATTTCATCTCCCTACCTGGTACTGATAGGGATATACACTTAAAATGGAGATTTCCTTTATAAAATGAGTTTTCCTTATAAAAGAGTAACTTCTACTTTGTTTTCAGAGCTTTTGTGTCTGCTGTTTCTCAGAATAATCTGCTCAACATAATCCTTATGCCAAGAGACATATTTTGGGGTGCCATATTCTGGTCTCTTACACTGTGCAACAGATTAGAACTAACTATCCCTAAAATATGACAAAGTTTTTGCAAATCAAAAAAAAAAACAAAACTGAAGCAACCCAATGATAAAATGTGTTCAGGTAATAGCACAAGGGATTAAGAACTAGGGAACATGAAAGACAAAAAATGAAGGATGGAATTCAGAAGTTTCAATATTCATTTGATAGGAGTTGCAAACATGGGAAATGGAAAGATTGGTGGACAGACAATAATTGAAATAATGTTCTAGAACATTCTGAAGAAAGACATGATCTTCAAACTGGTTAAAACCACTAAATTCTGAGCATGACTAGCACATGCATAAGCACACACACACACACACACAAATAAATTTTCTAGGACAAATATAAAATTCTAAAGGACAAAGAGAAAATCCTGGAAAATCCCAGAGAGAGAGAGAGGAGTAAGAGAGGATATAATAGAGTTCTCCAAAGGCTGGTATCTTTGAACCTAAATTTCTATATTCAGCCAAGATAATATTTCAGAAAATTCATCACACACATACCTTTTCTAAAAGGATAATTAAGGTCTATGATCCATCAAATAGAAAAAAAAAATGAATTTAGGAGGAAAACGAAGGTTCCAGTAAGCAGTGGGTGGGTGGGATAAAATCTATTAAATCTAAATAAGTTTTGATTAGAAATGTAAAGAGTTACAATCCTGAAGGGAAATTCCAGTTAATGTACACATGGGAGGTGAGGGGAGGCACAAGAAAGAAAAGTTCTGTGTTGTTTATTGTGCCTGGTGGTGCATTGGGTTAAAACAGCATTAAGAAGCTATCTGCAGCCACTGCAGCACTGAGTTCAATTCCCAGGGAGCAGCAGACCTCTCTTGTCTCGCCCACTGCTGAGTGTTCCCCTCAGCAGTGTATTTAGTGTATTTCAGACGATCTACCTGTTCTGCTCTCCACTCTGTCTCTGGTGAATCTTCTCACCCCCCACCCCACACCTCTGGCCTGTACCCCAGTTCCTGTATGCACAAATAAATAAAACTTTTAAAAAAGAGATGAATACAGAATGAATGTATAATAGTGGAAACTCTTGTCAAATTGTCACTTCTCAACTTAAAGCTGGGTAATGTGTAAGTCACATAAACTTTCTGTATCCTAGAGTAAACTGGAGATAACTATGGTATCAGTTAATTGGATTGCTATAATGATTAAGGGAGTTAATATATGCGAAACACTTAGAATAGCACTTGTCACATGGCAAGTGCAAGATACAGTTTCGTTTTTATCATTGTAGTTGTTAGTCATGAGTTGAAATAGTGATTAAAATGTAAAAAGGCATATCTGGTTCTAGATGAAGATGGTGAAGCAGTAATAGCTGCTGGCTTCCTCCCCCAAACCCAATTCTACTGATGGGACAGAAGAGGTTAGCAGGTGGTTGAATTTCAGAACAATTCTAAGCAACTAAACTCCTGATTGTTTGGTCCCCCCGTGGGAGATGACTACTCTAGGGTGGGAGAAGGTCAGACACCACAGATGGAGGTTGCACTGAGGTGGAGTTCTCGGATTATATCTTTGTCTCTTTCATATTTTCTGGAAAGCTTGTCATCTGTCCTGTAAATACTACGGAGTAGACAGTTGGCAGTACCAGCCCGTGGTGCCTTGGTCACATCAAGGCCAGTGGGGTTTGAAAGCTCAGAGTGGGGTTGAAAAAGTGCAGCTGGGCTGGCTGGAAACTGCATTCCTTCCCTACCCCTGCCTCCACCCAGTTATAACAAATTATATCAAATAACATCTTCCTTTCTCCCCACTCTGGGCTGGTTGGCTAAGGCAAGGGTCCTGGAAGCTTCCATGGAAGAGTCATAGACTGGGAAGGGGAACAGTGTTGGCTGAGCTCCAAGTGGACCCATATACCCTGAGACACACGAAACTCCAAACCCTCATTTAAAGAATGGAAAGTTTTGATGTCTTCCCAGGAACACACAGTTTAACAGAAGAGGTACTGGAAATGAAGTGATCAAATAAATCATTCAATGGAACAGGTTAGATACGAAAATGGATGCATTTGAAAAGGCAATAACACCAGAAATGAATTGAGATGGTGTTAATAAAAGAAAAGTAAATGAATAGGGAGGAGAGAAATAGAAATATCAAAACCCAAGTGATAGCAGCCTCGTAAGAGAGGACGTGACCAGAAAGGAGGGAATGCTTATAAATAATGAGAAATTTCTCAGATTTAGACAAATGACTTCAGCTCAAAAGGGCTCACAGGAAGCTGAGCAGAACTGTTAAGGTGCACACACACATCAATACCTGTAGACACAGTGAAACATAGTGCAAGATAAGCAAGAATTATTTTTAAAATGTCTAGACAGAAATAACACTTTATTGCCAAGGGAGACCAATTAAACTGACATTCGATCTCAAACACCACACTGGAGGCAAAGGGTCAAACGGAGTCACAACTCCAGGAAGCGAACTTGCATCCAGGGTGGAGTAGAGAGAGTCTCAGGCACACAGGGTCTCAGAAGCTTCAAGACCAACCCCTATCCAAATCCACAAGCCCTAAAGACCACATAGCAGTAAAATGAGTGTAAGATAGAGAATTCTATTTTTTTAAAAGATTTATTTATGCACACAGAATTGGGGTACAGGCCAGAGGTGCAGGGGTGGCGAGAGGCTTCAGCTGAGACAGAGTGGGGAGCAGAACAGGCAGATGGATGAAGTACACTGCTGAGGGGTGCAGTGGGCAGGTCAGGAGTGGTCTGCCAGGCAATGTGGGTCACCTCCAGAGTGAGCGGGGATCAAACTCGTGCTGAAGTGGCTTTAGCTGCTCAGTGCTGTGCTTTAACCCGCTGAGCCACCAGGGAAGGCCCAGATGGAGAATTCTTACTGAGCATAATTACGTAAGAAACTGTTTTAATCATTCACCATTACAAAGCCCAAGGCATTACGTTGAATTTTAGTTCATTCTATTGTTCTGATGGTCACTTTACTCTGCATGTTACTAGGGGCTTACTGGATATCTAGGCAGCTATGAAGAACCTAGACCAGGGCAGAAATGGCAACAGAGGTGATTCACAAATGGTAGTGGAATTTACCAAAGGGAAAATGGTAAGCGTAGATGAACATCAACTTGAACTTTCCCTGAGGGAAAGTTTATTTTTCTTAAAACATTTCCTTGAGAAACCTAGGATTTTGTGGATCTTTTCTCTGTTCCATTCACATATATGTATGTATATTTTTAAAAGTTAAATATGCCTTTCATCAGCCCATAACCCAAGAAAGTCTGTCTTAAGGAACTTGGAGCCATCTCCTTAAAAAGTGAGTGTCAAGGAAGATAAGCTCCCCAGTCTTTTTTTTAAGATTTAGTTATTCTTACATATAAGAACTGGGGCACACAGAAAGAAAAGCATAGCAGAAGTATAAAGGACCAGGTGCGAAAATAATAATAATAATAATAATAATAATAATAATAATGATAATGATAATGATAATGATAATGAACAACTATATACCAGAGACATTTTAACATTTTTCGGGGGTGGAGTGGGGAATGGGATAAAAAATGGGCAGGGGGAGAAGTGTCCTGGACTATGGTGATGGCACACGGGTGATTTGGTGATGGGAAGCCCACAGGGATTACAAACTGAGATGGAAAAAGGCACAAAATGATGTAAAAATAAACTATTATATTATTAAAAAAACAAAAAAGAACTGGGGCACAAGTCAGAGTTGCGGGATGGGTGAGGGGGCTTGAGAGGATTCACCACAGACAGAGAGACAGAGTGGGGAGCAGAATAGGCAGATTGCCTGAAGTACACTGCTGAGGGAAGCAGCAGGCGGGTCAGTTCCCTGGCTGGGGATCGAACTCGTGCTGCAGTGGCTGCAACTTGCTTCATTCATTGTGCTGTGCTTTAAAACTGTTATGCCACTAGGGAGGGCCCAAGCTCCCCCATATTTCTGTCACCTGGGGTGACAGGTCGAGGTGCCTGACAGGTCTAGGTGACAGGTCTAGGTGCTTGACAGGTCGAGGTGACAGGTCGAGGTGCCTGACTCCCAACTGTAAGCCCCTGCTTGTCCTAGAGCAAAGAGCTTGATTGTTTCCTCTGGACAAAGGTAAGTAGTTGCACACCCGACTAGCCAGTGTTCTCAGGGTCTGCATGGGAGGGTTTAGCAATCACCCTTGGATGCCTCTGTAAAATGGGCCCATCAGTGGTACCCCTGGACTGTCTTTTTCCTCCTACCACTTTTAGAGCTTTTCAAGCACCGCACTTCAAAGTGTGAGATCTGGCTTCCCTAACAACTGCTCACAGGGCCAGACAATGCAATATAAAAACGTGGAAGAGCATTTTACCAACAAGAAAAGCTAGTGCGAGTGAGCCAGGCAGACTTTCATGATCGTTCCAAGAATGGCTTCTCCGGGCAGTCAGTCCGGGGCTATGCTACATGGCCGGATTTTTCTTGGGAACTAGGGTTAAATGGACATATGGGCCAACACTGGAAGACAGTGTTATGTATTGGTGGTGGAGGGTCCAGTTCTGACTAAAATCGTCCCACTAAGAAAGTGGAAATTTAAAGATTGGAGCTAGAGGTAATGAATAGAAAAATGACTAGTAGAGCAGTTTTTATTTCTGGAGAAAGAGAGTTTGGGTGATTTCTTCAGTAGTGCTCACCACTGTCAAATACTTTCATCATCTACTCTATGAAACTGTGAATAAGTTATCCTTTTATAACTATTGCATTGGGTAATGAATTGACTTTTGGAGAGTAAAATAGGCTGAGCTCTGTGCCAGAATCGGTGCAAGGAGACCTGCAGAGAGCCCTCCCTGGTGGCGCAACAGGTTAAAGCACTACACTATGAACCTTCCGAAGCCACCATAGCACGATTTCGATTTCGATCCCCATCCTGGGAGCTGACCCACATGGCGCGGCAGACCTCTCCTGGCCCGCCCGCTGCTCCCCTCAGCAGTGTGCTTCAGTACATCTGCCTGGGCTGCTCCCTGCTCTGTCTCTGGTGAATCCTCTCACCCACCACACTCTGGCCTGTACCCCAGTTCTGTAAGCATAAATAAATAAATATTTAAAAAAGAAGAAGAAGACCTGCACAGCAGAGCCTGGGAAAGCAGTGGGTCTCAGAGGAGCTATGCCTGCCTTCTGCAGAAACCCAGACTGGCCTGTTGCAGGATAAGACCACAAGAAACAAACACTCCCCCTTACAGAGGCCGCAAGCAACCTGCTAGCTGACTGTGGTTGTGTGAGCTGAGCGACCCTGTCCAGACCAAATGGCTAACATACAAAATGCTGAACAAATAGGATATTTGTTGTTATAAGCCAAGAAAGGTAGTAAGCCTAACTTGCCACAGCCAGGTTACGACCTATACATGTATACACACGATAGCTGTTGGGCTTTCTATATGCCACAATAACCACTCAGAGAAGCAATGGAAGAAAAGCTGCATTCATACCGTGGCAAAATGCTAATAGATCAGAAGACAGATGATTAGAGGAAGATGGCAGGTGCAGTGCATATATCCACCTCCCATTCACTCAATATTCCTTGGATTGGGAAGAAAAGTGTTTTTAAGGATAAATTCTTAGAGTACAGGGTGATAAGCAAAGCTGCTAGGGACCACTGGAAATAGTGAGGCACTCCTGGGAGAGAGCAAGTCGGTGTGATCAGACTTACAGAGCCATTCAAAGAGCCATGATCAAACCCAAATCACCAGAAACAAGAGCTGTTATTTGTAACAAAGCCTCTGAAAAACCTCCAAACTCAGAATAAAAAAGGACAAAGAGCACGAGCGGGCCTTAGGAGAATCATCAGGTAAGTGAATTTAAAAGTTCATTTGTAGATTCTCCGACACCACATGGACTGGCTGGAACAGCCACTTTTGCCTCTAAGATGAAACTCCAAGAATTATTTTTTAAAGATTTATTTATTTACTCATACAAGAACTGGGGCATAGGCCAGACGTGTGAGGGGTGAGGAGATTAACCAGAGGCAGAGTGAGGAACAGGCAGATATACTGAACTACACTGCTGAGGGGAGCAGCAGGTGAGAGAGGAGAGGTCTGCTGCGCCGTGTGGGTCAGCTCCCTGGCCGGGGATCGAACTCATGCTGCAGTGGCTGTGGATAATTTCATAGGGCTGTGGATAATTTCATAGTGGATAATTTAACCCCTTGTGCCACCAGGGAGGGTCAGGGATTTCTTTTAAAGATTTATTTATGTATGCATACAAGAACTGGGGTACAGGCCAGAGGTGTGTGTGTGGGGGGGTGATCGGATTCACCAGAGACAGAGTGGGGAGCAGAACAGGCAGATTGACGAAGTACACTGCTGAGGGGGGCAGCAGATGGGTCAGGAGAGGTCTGCTGCACCACTTTCCTGGCTGGGGATTGAACTTGTGCTGTAGTGGTAGCAGATAGCTTCATAGTGCTGCACTTTACCCCACTGATCCACCACGGAAGGCCAGGGAGAAGGCATTTTAATTGAGTCAACTGTATAAAGTGAACTGGACTAAATCCAGGCAATCATAGGGAACCACTGTCATTTTCCCACTGTCTTCCAGAATCCTTTCTGTCTTTGTCCCCTGACCGGGGCTTTACTGGTCCCTAAAGTCTAGTGTTCAACCAAAGTCGAAATGTTATGGCTGTGGTTTGAATAGAATTATTTCTAATACACTGTGATTATCTGGGTGACTTTCGGTGCAAGGACAGCTGGCCACTCTGCTGGGCTACAGTCCATGATGTAGACCAGAAGAGAAAGCTGAGGAAGAGGCCCCTAGACAGGTGCCTTGACCTAGAGCTGATGTGGCCCTCAGAACAATGTGAACAAGAGGGCCCAGGCACTATCCATTTTGTCCTTTAATAAGTGGCTTGTGAGAAACTGGCTGACTTGGAAACTGTACCACTGAGAGATCTCCTCCATGTGATAGCTGCATCTCCCTATTTAAATACCATCCCCTTTGTAAGGATTCAATCTTGGCGTCAGATCATCTCGACAGTTAGGGTCAGATGATTTTTGTTGGGGTGGGGAGAAGCGCTGTCCTGTGCATTGCGAGATGTTTAGTTACATCCTTGGCCTCTTCCCAGTAACCTGGCAGTAACCCTCCCTCCCAAGTCATGGCAGCCAAAAATGTCTTTGGACATTGACGAATGTCCACAGTGGGTCAGGCGGTCCCTTACACCATGTTCTTTCTTCTGATGTCGCAGCCTTCTGTGGGTGGCCAGATTTAGACTGAGAATGTTCATAAATATCCTAACTCTTTCCAGAGGGCTGCACTTTCCCACTCCTGTGAAGGTCAGATTTGACCATTTCATGAATCAATTTTTGCCCTTTTCCCTCAACCGTGTGACTGTTCTGTGTGCCTGGGTCTGTGTCCCTGGGTCCTGGTGTGAGGGAGTTGAAGTGAAGAAGACAGTCTACAAGCAGTGCGAGCAAGAAATAAATGGAGTCTATGTCCCTTCAGTGCCACCCACTCTCTTCTGAGTCTGTGTTCCTCCCCACGAGGCGGACGAACACTTCTGTAGAATAACAGGAAAAAAATGCACATATCGGTTTCTGCCCTCCATCCTGGCACAAAGCTCCAAAAACTATTATAAATCCCTAAGTGATAAGAGCCCTGGACATCTTTTGTTCTTTTTTAAAAGATTATTTATGCATACAAGAACTGGGGTGCAGGCCAGAGGTGTGTATGTGGGGGTGAGAGGATTCACCAGAGACAGAGTGGGGAGCAAAGCAGGCAGACGGACTGATATACACTGCTGAGGGGAGCAGCGGGAGACAGGAGAGGTCTGCAGGGCCATGTGGGTCAGCTCCCTGGCCGGGGGTTGAACTCATGCTGCAGTGGCTGGGGATAGTTTGACAATGCTGTCTTTAACCTCTGCACCACCAGGGAGGCTCTGGGCATCTTTTGTTCTAATAAGGTGACTCTTGGTGTGTCCTGAATGGAAACTGGTCACCAGAGAGAACAGACCATGATTGAAAGGTTGGAACTGTCAATTCCAATCTCTCATTCTTTGGAGAAAGAAGAGGGGCTGGAAATGGAGTTAATAATCACCACACCTATGTGATGAAGCCTCCATAAACGTCTCAATAATGGGGTGTGGAGAGTTTGGGGAACACACCTCCACATGGAGAGGTTAGTGCACCTCATTTCCATGGAGACGGAAACTCCTGTGCTTTGGACCACATCACACACATACATACTCATCTGGCTATTCACCTAGCTAATAAACCAGTAACTATAAGCAAGTGTTTCTTTTTGTTCTGTGAGCTGTTCTAGAAAGTGACCAAACTTGAGGAGGGTAGCATGGGAGTCTGTGACTTATAGCTGGTTGGTCAGTCCAGGTGGCAACCTGGGACTTGCAGTCGGCGTCTGAGCTGAGGGCCAGTCTTGTGGGGCTGAGCCCTGAAGCTGTGGGATCTGCACTAATTCAGAGCCGTTAATGTCAAGATTGAATTGACTTGTAGTACATTCGGTGGTGCCACAGAGAACTGTTTGAAGGACTTGTGGGGAAAACCCCACATAGCTGGTGTAAGAAGTGTGGAAAGTGTGGTAACAGTGTGAGGGTACAGGAGAAATAAGGCCAGTGTTCCACAGATGCCCAGGATGCTCACTGCCTGCTCCTCCCCCCACCCCTTCCCTCATCAGGCCTGGGCCAAGGGCGCAAAAAGCCTTCAAGTCACCATCTCCCATGGGAGCCTGGCTCAGAGGGGCATCTTGAGGCTTCCTTGAAGCCCCTGCAGGATTGGGAGCAGTGAGTACCCGGTGGTCTCTGGAGAAGGCCTTTGCAAATTGCAGGCTATGACTCATGAACAGGTCATGGAATACTCCATAGATCCAGAGCAGAATTTTGTGTTTTTAAATGAACCAGAATGAAATAACCCAGCACATCACAGAAGAAAATAGGAACTTTCGGAGTCTATCACATGTATAAAGTGCCAGTATTATTTTGCCAAGCATTTGTTTTAGGTCCGCTTGCAAAAGTGTGCTCTTCACTGTGAGTGCTGGTGTACAAAACTCAGGGCTCTTGTAATGGGTGGGCCGTTCTCCCTCAGCAGCCTGGGCAGCCTCCCAACCCTCTGCTAGGGATAGTGATTCATTTCAGGAAAAAGTTATCTTCATGCAGTTTAAAAATTATTGAAAGAGAAACAAAAAAAGACTGGAAAGTAAAAAAAAAAAGTCATTTTGGACACTCATCTGAAGGGCATATAAGGATCCACGCTGGGCCCCTGCTTTGGCGGGGCAGGAGGCTGATTGGGCTGTGCTTAGGGTCATGCACAAGCTGACTCCGCGGGTCAGGTCAGGTCCCTGCATCTCAAAATCTGAATGGAGGAGGCAGAGAATGGTGGGGAGGAAGCTTTAGCTACCTAAGGAATTCAGGGAAAGACGTGTCTTGCCACAACTCCAGTGTGTTTTCAAGCTGCCCTACCCTACACCTGCCTCTTTTGAGAAATCTGAGCACAACCACATTGGGGTCAACCACAATCGGTCTCCGAGGTGTAGGGAGAGGGGCATCCGCAGTGACCTGGAAGTGCCCATCTCTCTGCAGTACCAGGTAGGGCCCTGCGGACTTCTGTCCCTGTACCCAGTGGATCGCTCACACCCTCCTTCCTGGCGCCCTTCTCTGGGCTATTATGGCACCCACTTGGACCTGGGTCTCCCGGCCTGTGTGCCTTCCCCTCTCCCACCTACCCTGTGTCTCCATTGTTCTCTGGCCCCACTACCACGGGGCCCTGCCTCTCCTTCCCTGCATACTGCCTCTCAGGGTTCCCTGTCTTGGGAAAATGGTCTCACATCCACCCCGAGGTCTGGGGCAGAACTTGGAGCTCATTCAGGGAGCTGTCTCCCACCTCCATACACGCCTGTCTCCTTCCTGTCTCTGAAATCATGGTGAGTCCTAAATACAGTCCTTGCACGACACAGTTGTAGCAACTCTGGCAAGGAGCCTAACAGCTTGCCGTTTTTCATCTATGACATCATAGTGATGACAGTGTCCACCCTTAGAGAATGGTGTGAGGGAAAATGGAGAGGGTTAGTATCAGCCCAGGCACTTTGCAAGCACAAGATGAATATTAATAGCACTTTCTGTGGTTATAAAGGAAGGTGGGGGGAGACCTCAGGGAATCAGACTTCCCCATTCCTATAGATGCTGTTCCCGGCCTGGGATGCAGCTCCTTGGGCCTGTGACCTGTCCCACACACAGAACTATCATCTTGAGTGATAAGACATTATTACTAGAGCAGACAAGGGACTCAGGTAAGCTGGGATGCTTTTGCTACACAGTTCCCAGGAGCTGGCTCTATGGGGAGGGTTTACATGGGTGTCCACCTCTGTCCACAACCCCGGCAATACCTCTTTCCCCACCCATCCTGGACAGGGTCATCCATCTCCAAGGGCTTTTGGAGACCCACTCCAGGGAAGTTGTGTGGACAGTGATCCAGCACGCCACCTCCCCATCATCACAGTGTGTGCCTGGGACAGGCTGACCCAACCCCAGCAACCCTGGCCCCAAGTAGGAGTCACAGCCCAAGGGCAACCTCGACTGCCACCCTTCCCCTCCTGGGAGCCTATCACTTACTGCTTTCCAGTGCTTCCCAACTGTGATCTGAATCTATCGGGAGGCAGTGAAAGGCAGGCAGGGAGAGGGGGAGCTCCGCTGGAGAGACCCCTTACAAGCCTCTGTGGGAGCTGACAGGCCAAGGTGATGCAGTCAATGTCAAAGTGGGCCAGTCCTACCTCCCTGTGAGGCTCGTGCTTGATGTCTTGTGCAAGTCAGTTTGGTGACCTCTGTTGACAGCCTTCATGTTCCTTGGCAGGAGTAATAGTCTCGGGAAAACTTCCTCTGTTCCTTTCCCCCAGCCGACTGCCTTCCTTATGCAGCCTGAAATGGTTCCTCTGGGAGAGGACTGTCTCCTTCTTGACTCTTTGTCTCCACCCCTGCCCCCAGACCCCCTGACTGTGATTCTCTTGAGGGCACTGTAACCCCTTTGTCCAGTGAACTTTCCCCATCTGTTGCTCCCTGCTGCATGGCTAAGTGGACTCCATTCTTGTCCACCACATGCCCCACAATGGGAAGATCCTTCCTTATTCCTCCACACTCCCCAGCTGACACTCCCAAATGGACAATTCCAGTCTCTGGCCCTGAAAATCTTTTTTTTTTTTTAAAGATTTATTTATTTATGTATACAAGAACCGGTGTACAGGCCAGAGGTACAGGGGCAGTGAGAGGATTCACCAGAGACAGAGTGGGGAGCAGAACAGACAGATCGATGGAGTACACTGCTGAAGGGAGAAACCAGCAGGTCAGGAGAGATCTGTCTCGCCATGTGGGTCACCTCTGGGGCCAGGGATCAAACTCGCACTGAAGCGGCTGTGGCCAGCTTGCTGTGCTGAGTCTCAACCCCGTTGCACCACCAGGGAGGGCCCTGACCCTGAAGATCTTACAGAGAGCAAAGGCCAAAGCATTCAATCATCTGCTGCAGAATCCTGACCAGAAACTGGGGTATAGACTATTCACCAAAATAAAAATTGGAAATATGCCCCACTAGAATTATCCCTCACTCCACGTGGGCAGGGACATTTGTTTCTCTTGTTCCCTGATGTCTGTTCAGCATCTAGAACAGTGCCCAAATATACAGTCCATTTTCATTAAGTGTTTGTGAATGACTGAACCCTTGGATGCTGCAATTCTACTTTTAAGAATATGTGCTAAAGAAACATGAATGCATGTGCACAGGATTCTGTGCACAAGAATGACAGGAGAAAACAGCTGGTAAACATTTGTAAACATTTATTAACTTCTAGTCACTGACACAGAGTAAATGAATAATATGGTATGGGTTTATCGCATGAAGCACCTGCCCAAAGAGACTGTTTGCTCATGAAAGAGAATCCCCACTACATGCTGGTAGTGAGGAAATGCAGTGGAGAAGCTCATGTTGTGTACTCTGTGTGTGTGTATGTGTATAAGTGCAGAGAAAAACATCTGGAATTAAACAACCAAAACTGTCCTTAGCGCTTATTTCTAAAGAAGGTAGTACTGTTCTATGCAGAGAACACTTGACAATATTTGTTTTCTGAGCTAAGTGCATAGATACATAGAAACAGATATGCATTAAATATATATCTTGCTCATTAAGAAAACTCTAACATCTAACAAAACATTTGAAACAATAAGAAAAACCGTGCTTAAATTTTCTCTGGTGTGAACTCTTTTTCTTTCATCTGATGGCCAGGAGTTCACAGCCGTGCCCATCTTCGTGAAAGGCCACCAAGTTCTGCTTGTTATCATGGACACGTGTTACATCTCTGAGGCTGAGGAAAGTAGAGTCAGTGGCAATGAGCCTGAGCCCCCATGCCTGATAAAGGAATACCCTCTCCTCATCCTGGCCCTCAGGGCCCTGTGGCCTCTCCATTCGACCTCACGACTGCACACACCACCCACCGTTTCTCAAAGGAACTTCTGTTCGTGCCACAGCAACTCTCTCATTGGCCTTGCGAGCTGCTCAGCTAGAGGAAGGTGTGAGCTACCTGTGAGGAGCTGACCCGGGGCCTGGGAGCCCACAGCACCTTGGATAGGGAAGTCCCCTGGATATGGGAAGAGGGAGTAGAAAGACTGTGGGAGATCTCATCCTCATCTTAATGGTGCACCTCAAGATACTAGGAAAGAGGAGGGATTCGGGGAACAATGACAAGCTAGAATACCAATACCACGCTATTGCACCCATGCATTTTTCAAGGGTGTGGAGATAGATTGAAAAGTACTCACAGAGTTAGTCTTCTTCCTCAGGGTCACTGATCTCTTCATACACTACTTGGTTCTTTCTTTCTCGCAACCTGTAGGCCCAGATATTGTTCTTTCTTTTATTAGATCCTATGGTGGAGAAGAGTTGTAAATGGGGTTTGGGGTGGGCTGGAGGAGTGCTGGGCCTTCATTTTTCGATTAAGGAGATGATTTCTCCCTCACAAATGTCCATGGGCTTTCTGCGCAGTTTGTTTTTTCACAACTTTTAAATTTAATTTTTATTTTTAAAAGATTTATATATTTTTATTTATGTATACAAGAGCTGAGGTGTAGGCCAGAGGTGTGTGGGGCGGGGGTGAGAGGATTCACCAGAGACAGAGTGGGATTAGAACAGGCGGATCTATGAAATACACTGCTGAGGGCAACAGCGGGCGAGACTGTGCCACATGGTTCAGCTCCCTGGCAGGGGATCAAACTTGTGCTACAGTGGCTGCTGATAGCTTCATAGTGCTGAGACTTAATTCTTTGCGCCACCAGGGAGGGTCCTTATTTTAGTTTTTTAAGTTCACTTTATCTGGTTTAGAAAAATGGAGACATTAGATCTGTACCAATACATACCAGCTGGACTTTTAAATTCTGGTTCCTCCCATTATCAGGTTTAGACCTTTCATTTAGACCTTCTTTCATTCAATATGTATTTGTTAAGGGCATGTAGTATGTCATCCATGTGACTAAGAGCGAGTAAGATACGCTCCCAGGTGATCACAGATAGAATTACTTGAGCACCTTTCATGTCATCAAGCCTTCTAGATTTCATTTAAATCCTTGGCATAATTTATGAAGCTATGACTCTTTACTTACATTTTGGGGACTAGGAGTCTGCAGCGCAAAGAATTGAGACTTGCCAACAGTTCCACAGCTGCTATATCAATAAAATCTCAAGTGTGTGACTCTGGAAGTCTTGTTCTAACATCTCAGCTGGAGCATGGTGAGCTCCTCGGTGCAGCCTAGATACAGGCCTGTCCAGGATCCACCCCCGTGTCTAGATCACATATTTGAACACAGCCAGGGAAGCCAGAGGAGTTGTTCCCCAAACCTCCTTTTACCTGATCTATTATTACTCTGCTGATCACAGTTACCTGCTTTTCCCGAGTGGGGCAGTTGTTTCGGTTCCTTCTCTGAGCCAGGTGTTACCAGTTTCAAATCATCTTCACTTTTTGACATCTTGGTCATCACCTTTTCAATGTGAAGGTCACAGATGAAAAGCATCAATGGCAAGTTTTAGAGTTTACAAAATGTCTTCACAATAGAGCATCTTAATTAACATTCTCGTCAACTCTGGGGGACAGTTACAATACCTGTATCTAGGTTATAAAGAATCTGGGAGGTCAGAAGGAAAGGAATGACCTAAATGAACATTGTTCCAGAACTAGCATGCTCATCTTCCTGCTCTTTACAGACTGACTCTCTCACAAAGCGCAGAAGTCTTCATGCAAGTGAGAGTGTCGTCTGTAGGAGATGTGGGGAAGAATGCTATTCTAAGGGGCCACAAGGTCTGTACAAAATTAAAAAAAGGGGTCTCTAGAAGGCATTAGGGATTGAAGAAAAATTAGTAGACAGCTGCTCGAAGGATACGTGCACAAGTGTACAAAGGGGACAAACACTGCTGGAAAGTGGTGTGCGAGAAATGACTAGGAGGAAGGGAGAGGAAAAATAAAAGAAGGAAGGGAGAGGAAGGGTTCAAGGGTTTCATAATCCAGACAGCAAAGAACGTGTTCCCAGACACCCAAAGTAAAGGGCACAAAAAACGAAACAAACAGGACTACACCAAACTAACAAGCTTCTTCACAGCAAAGGAAACCATCTACAAAATGAGTTTGGAGGTGCTTTTGAGGTTTTGGATTAGACTACCATGGCCACTGTGGTCTTAGGCAAATTATTTAGCACCTCTATACCATAACGTCCTCATCTTTATTATTACTACATTTATTATAATAGTATCTTCATCACTATTGGGGATGATAATACTAACAATTTCATGGCGGTTTTCGATAATACTAACAATTTCATGGCGGTTTTCTTAATGATTGAAGGAGTTAATCCATGTTAGTTTCTTAAAATAACATCTGGCACTGCTATGATGAGGAGAGAAGTATCAGCTACCCAACTTGTTAATTATTCTTAGGTTGTCACATCAGGCATTGTAATAGAGAGACCAGGACAGGAAGGTAGTGAGAGTCAGGCCATTTTCAATATTCTTCTGCTCTTACATCCGTGGAGATTCACATCTGTGGAGAAAGGGCCTCTGTCCTTTAGATCTGGGAGATACTCACCTTCATGTGTTTTTTCTGTGGCACACTGAAAATACCCTGAGGAGGTTCACCTAAAAGAAGGTGATAAATTAGCATTTTTCTTTGTTGGCAAATAACCCCCAAATCTACAGAGCCTCCCATATTACTGGGGGAATTCTGCAGCAGAAGTTTATGGACCCACTCACTGTCAAGGAGTTATTTTGAGACCAGCTTCTGGATTATCTTTAATAATGGTTTATGCATTTGTTTGCAGCATGAATTCATAATTTCCCTCAGGGCGGTTAATAAGTTGTAAACTAGCCCTATCACTCCTGCAACCTACCTCCCCTCCCAAGAATTAAGTCGATTGACTGGGAATTTGATCTGTATCCACTAAAGATATGCGGCAAGTAAAAATCATTGTATACTTAAAATGGATGAATTCTATAGTATGCCAGAGAGGATATTAAGTGTATGAGAAACCATGGAATGTTTCAAGTATAAAGACACTTCTTTAATGTCAAAAAAGTATAAGATTTTCGGCCCTCTCACAGGAATTTTGTGAGCTTGTGAAGTCTGGCCTTTAGCAGGGAAGTCTCAGGTCTAAATTGGAGATAGTTTAAATATTCTGAGTTTGTGTTCACACAACTGTACTGTGAGCAGAAGAACAGTGAGCACATCCTGCCCCTTTATAATGAGTCCACACCCTTCTCAGATGTGTATCGACCTCCAGAATCTGTTCTTCTCCACCTTGTTGCCTCTGCAAAAGTTCAGTGTGTGAGTGAAGGATAGGTTCTTAACTCTCTGAAGCTGAACACAAAACCAGGTTTGAATGGTAAACTGGTTTTGGTAAAACACTCGTGAATAGCTATATGCCATTATGTAACGTTCTAGCCACTTCTCTCAAAATTTTTATCCGATACCAATTGGATAAACATTATTATGTAATTGGTTCTGGAAGTTTTGGGTGGATTTATGATTTAGTTGTTCTCAATTGTCCTTTACTCATTCACAGTGTTTAGCAAGAAAAAGAACTTTCAAAAAGAAATGTTTCCAATGGGCAGGAAATCTGAGCGAATGACACTGGAAACACATGCGCCTCCCCCTTGCCACCAGCGGGAGCTCAGTGCTGCTCACTGGCCCCTCGCTGCTCACATTGCTCTGAGATCTTTATCAGAATATAAACGAACTCTAGAAATAAGTCACAGCTGAAACCATCTGTACAGCCTCACCGATCCCTGACCTCCTTCTTTCTCCACTCCTGAATTTGATGGATTTATTTTCATTCAGGTTTTTAATACCATTTATTTATCCATAAAAATACACAGTCGTGCACTGCTTAGTGACAGTTCCATGAACGATGGATGACAGAGGTCTCAATAAACTAGACCATACGGCCTAGGTGTGTGGTGGGCTGTACCATCTGGGTTTGTGAAATTAACATTCTATGACATTTGTGCAAGGATGAAGTTGCCTACCGACGCATTTCTCAGAATGGGTCCCCACCCTTAAGCCACACATGAGTGCATGCTCTTGTTTTGCACGTTTTTGAGTTTTAAGCGAATGGCCTCTGACTGTACTTAACCTTTTGTATTTAACTTTTTTCCTTCAGCCATGATGCTTTTGAAGGAACAAACTTCTGAGGATCTTTCCCAGGCAATAGGACTTCAGCGTACCCTTTCTCAGCCTTTCCTGACACTTACTTTGATTCCCAAGGGTCCCATCTGCATCAGAGTCACGGAATTCTGCGGTCTGTTTTTTAGGACACATGAAAGCTGGGAGAGCGGCTCTGAGACCTAGAGAGAAACAAAATGTTCATTCCTTAGAAGTCAACCTAGGCCCTCCTTGAAGGAACTATGGGTTAAAGCGCACCACTATGAAGCTATCTGCAGCCACTGCATGCAGCCTGAGTTCAATCCCTAGCCAGGGAGCTGACCCACATGGTGCAGAAGACCTCTTCTGTTTTGCCTGCTGCTCCCCTCAGCAGTGTATTTCAGTGCATTTGTCTGTTCTGCTCCCCACTGTCTCTGGTGAATTCTCTCAGCCCTCCACACCTCTGGCTTGTACCCCAGTTTTTGTATGCATAAATAAATAAATAAATCTAAAAAAGAAAAAGAGTCGACCTACGAGGAAAAGAGCAGGATGGGGCTGCTGGAAGGCAGCAGAACAGTAAAATTCACCAGCCGGGGCGGGGGTGGGGGTGCAGGAGTGTGCTACACTGGCCAGTGGGAGCAAAGCATGCTGGAGAAAGGGATTTAGCTCTGAGCATCTGTGTGGCCATTCCTGGTCCTCAGTCCTGCACAGATATTAGAGCTTGAAGATATTAGCTGCTTGAAGGCAGCCTGAAGCTGCCTTGTGGTTTCTCCCTGCACAAAAGGAAAGTATGGGACGCTTTGTTGCAGCCTAAGCAGAAGCCATGGCACATAAAAGGGCTGGTGTGTGTGTGTGTGTGTGTGTGTGTGTGTGTGAGTGCACACACACAAACGTGCACGCGCGTGCACAAGATGTGTTCCCAGGCTTGCCCGGGCCTACAGCATCCTGTTACCTAGACCAGTCATAGTTTCGTAGTTTCTCTTCATATAGACATAAGTGGTTTTCTCCGAGTATCCCAGCTTTCCCCACTCTTCTTTAGAAAAGTATTTAGAAATATCCTTGAAAGCCTAGAAAAGAAAGAAATATAAATCCCAGCAGTGACTCAGTTAAACACGGTGACCTTCAGCAGAGGCCTCCTCCCCCGCGGCAGACCTGTGTACTGGATCTGTGAACTGGGGATAATAATCCTCTGGGTGCTATCCCGGCTGACTGACAGAACATGGGTAACAGTCACGAGCCCCTCTCCTGGCAAGCAGTAGGCACTTAAGGTTGGTTGGCAGGCTTTTCTTTCACCTTCCAGAATGGACAGAAAGCCACCAAATGCAGTACACGGTCACAGGCCTGTTGTTTCCACAGATACTAGGTGAGGACAGAGAGTGAGAAGCTCCTCAGGCTCTGGATCTCCCCCTGAAGTTCTGCTCCCTGTCCCCAGTGCCTCTGATCTCACCTTCTCAGAGATTGACACTGTCCCCTAGATCACTCCTCTTCCCCCTCCAGAACACCTCACCTCACATTTCTTCAGTTTCTTAGCTTGTTCTTTGTCCTTTGTTACAAAGGAGCTGTTTTTGTCCATGGTGCCGGGAACAGTCTGGTCTCAAAGTGTCACAGACCGCGACTCTCCAGTCACAAGGCCAAAGGTCCTGTGGAGAGAGAAGGCACTCAAGGAAGGCCACCCTCAGTCACCTGGAATCAAGCTTCTCCTTTTCTCCCTCCTGGGCTTATCTGTCCCTGAATAAGGTCATGGAGTGAAGTCAGATGAAAACAGGGGACTACAGTGGGTGAAGGACTGTGGGTGCTCTAAGGTGGGGGTGGTGTGGTCCCACACATCTGAGGAGGTGTGGATCTATTCTCCTTAATCATACAGTGTTTTAAACCAATGGAACCTCAATTAAAAATATATTAAATAAATAAAAGAAAATAAGGGACAAGAGGTCCCTTATGAAAAAACAACTTAGGGCCTTTAGGGTGGGGGTGGATGTCTTTAGTAGTCTGCCTGGAGTTTGGCCTATCCTGAAGGAAATACACAAGGCCCTCCATTGGGGAAGTGGTGGTGGGGGGAGTGTGTAAATTTATAGAGAGGGTGTGTTTAAGCCAAAGGTGTGTGTGTGTGTGTGTGCATGTGTGTGTGCGTTTGTGTGTAAGTACCAGAGATCATATGGTATTTCCTGACTGATGGGGTTGGGTTTCCAGGCAGAGGGATGTGGGTGCTGCTCAGTTGGAGAGAAAGGAAGATTGCTGATAAGAGTGATTTTGAAGCTATTCCTGGGTTATTTGAAAAGTATTTGCGTGAAGAGAGCTAGAAACTCTGAGACCACTGGACTAGCCATCACTCAGGTTGAGAATGTGGGGAGTTAGTAGTCCCTTAGGGAGAGGAAATTCAGGGGTTTCTGAGGCCAAGAAGACCGTGGCTTTAGGTCAGAGGAGGAAATTGAGGCATATCTTAGGCAGAGGCTGTTCTATCTAGTTGAGGAAATTTAGGGGTTCTGGATGATTTGGGGGACTTCTCAGGTTGAGGGGTGGTGTTTCCGTAAGAAAGAGCAATTAGGGTGCTTCAAAGACTGGAGATGGTTTGTTTTATTTCTGCCCAACGGGGACCGCCCGGAAAGGCTTGAATTAGTCTTTCAGACAACAGAAAGGATCCAGTCTACAAAGATCCCCAGCTTTCTATCTCTCTTCCCCTAAACCCGCCCAGAAAAGCCCTCGGAGAGAACCTACCGCAATGGTGAAGCAGTGTCACTCCCTGAGGTATCAAAATCCCGACCACAACTGTCTCTAAGACAATTGACCAATCAGAGCAGCTGGTGAACGAGATCTGGCCAATCAGCGATCAGCGAGACAGGAATGGGGCCTAACAGTCCAGACTGCAGGGATAAAACCGGCTTCTCGAAATGGGTGGAGGCAGATTTCCCCGTTCCACGCTAGTTTTCCTTCCCACTAGAATTGTCCACTCAGGGCGCCATAGGTCAGCACACATGCGCAGTTCTCTTTCCTTGGGATGCGCCTGTTATTTTGTAAATGGTATCGATGAAGCTGGTCTCCGCCAGCCTTTGCTCTCAGCCTCTGCCTCCCTCAGATGTGGGGTCTTTCTTAGAACCTCCTAGGATCTTTCTAGTAACTTAAGAATTTTAAACACTCCCCATCACGGACAGTTTTTGATACGTGCTTTTTCTTGAAAACCCAAGAACAAGAAACATGTAGCCCCTAATACTAATATTTACAGCAAACATATTCAGAAGGCAACTATGTATTTAGGACTTGATGTGTCCCCTGGCCTCAGGAATTACTTTCTTTAGGAAGCCTCCCCTATCGCCACTGCCATTGTCTTCAGTGGGTCCCCAAATCTTGTTGAGCTCTGCCTGCTCTAAATTGCTCCTCCGAGAATGGCGGAGCTCTCTGTCAGGGACAGGGTAATGAAGCTTCTTCTGCCCAGCACCAAGCCTTTTATGTGCATCATCCTATTTAATTTCCACAACTTACCCTTGAGTTAAGTACCATTATTACTCCCAGTGTGCAAATGTTGAAAGTGAGCCTCAGAAAGTTAAGCAACCTGATCAAGTTCATACAATCAGCAGGTGGAATTCACCCCCAAGTTGGATTGAGTTCAGAGCCTATTTTATTATTCTTCCATATTGCCTCTTATTTTTTGGTTGAATAGATTAATGAATTCACCTTAAAAATACAAGGGACCTTTAGAGAATTATGCTACCTCCTACAGTCACCCATAATTTCCTGTGGCTGCTGTGACAAATTGCCAAAGACTTCGTGGCATAAAATAATGTAAATCTATACTCTTACAGTTCTGGAGGTCCGAAGTCTAAAATTAGATTCACAGGGCTGAAATCAGGTGTTGCAAGGCTGTATCTCCTCCAGTCTTTTGAAGGGAACCTGCTCCTTGCTGTTTCCAGCATCTGGTGGCTGCCAGAAGTCCTTGGGTTGTGACTGCAGCATTCAAACAGTGTTTCTGTTTCTTGGGTCACATTACTTTCTCCTGTAGTGTCAAATCTCCCTCTGCTTCTCTTAGGACCCACCCAGATAATTCCCTTATCTCAAGACCTTTAACTTAGTCACACCTGCAAAATCTTTTTTGTTGTGGTAAGGTAACACTCATGGGTTCTAGTAATTCAGGTGTGGCTTTTTTTGCCTCATGTCATGAGCCAGCCTCAAAAGAAGGTTGGGTGTGCAGAGGTTTTGGAAGGGTCAGGAGAATCAGAGGGGGGCAGGTTTTCCAACAGCAGCAAGCCAGAAGGAGCATCCTTCATGGTGGGCCTTCTTGCTCTCCTTTCATTATGGGGTGGGGCTGGACCGGATCAAGCTCTGGCTCTTCTACTGGCTCTGCACCTACCAGATTCCTGGGAGTTCACACTTGACATGCCACACATGTTCAGTGTTTTTGTTATTGGGGCTCTTGGCGACACCCAAGTCCTCTTGAAGTCACTGAGACGTATTTGCCAGGGCATAGAGTAGGCTGTTCTGTGCCCCCTCTTGTGCCGACTTGATAAAGAGGGAGAAGAGCTGCCAGAGCAGGCCTAGTAGGAAGGAGTGCCAGACCAGCCTCAAGTGGATGATGTCTATTATGAGTGCACTGCACAGGCGGTGATCCCTGTGCCTGGGAGCCTCTTGACCAGCTCTCAAATAAAAGTCACATTGGCCAGCTTGCTGTGGAAATAAACAAAACCCTAACTGTAGGCTACTTGCCCTAGGGACATGGAAGCGAAACTTGCCTGTGTGGTGGGCCACTGATAATACTACCAGTGCTGGAGCAGTCTCCTTCATTCACTCCAGGAGCAAATGGGTGAGAAGGGAGTGGCTTAGGCTCCCAGGGAATTTGCAGAGTCATTGACTGACTTGGAATATAAAAACATCCCTCCTGCATTGTTGATCAGAATACGGAACTGCTTTCCCTCTGTCTGTCCCCAGAAAACATCCAGATGGATCTGGTATGGGGTAGCTTTGGTGTCCCTGCTCTTCACACCAGTCAGACTCCCCGGGAGGCAGACTTGCCCTTTAATACAGCTTCGCAAGCAATACAGAGTGCAGCCTCCTCTGCCCGCCAGCTCAGCTCTCGGGTTCTCTTTGCCGTACCTCTTGGCTCGGGTGATCACCACTACTTTCTTGGGAGGTGGCATGTTTGTTCTCCACCCCCACCAGCAAAGAACTTCCAGATGGAAGGAGCTATTATGTAGCAGAAAGAAGGGAAGGGGTGAGTCTCTAGATAGCCAGTATCTTTTCCATTGCTTTAGTTGCTGCTGCTTTAGCAAAGGCAGCTTAGGCTCCCAGTTGGCTCAAGGCTCCTGATCTGGCTCCAACTGTTGGCTGCATCTCCTTGCTTCTCCCTGCTCCTGCTTCTCTTGGTGCAGCAGCTGCTCACCCTGCCTCTTTCTTATAAGGAAACGTGTGGTTACATTTAGGGCCCACCCAGGATATCTGAGACTATCTCAAAAGCCTTAATTTAATCATATCTGCAAAGAATAATTTTTGGAACAGGTGACATTTTTGGGTTCCAGGGATTTGACCTAATATCTTTGGGAACCATTATTCAGCCCACTACAAGGAATAAATCAGAATTTGTTCTGAAGTTCTGGAATCACTAGGTTTGGGAAGGAGAGACTGGAGCTCTTTGAGACCAGATGGAGTGGGAGGGGGAGAGATGTGGGCTCTGTAGGAGGATCAGAGTTCACCCCCGGGTCCCAACACCCAATGGCTGACTGACCTTGCCAGTTACTTAACCTCCTGGACTTCCCTCCTCTGTGAAATGAAGTAATAACTGCACCTCAGGGATGTTGTAATTTGTATTTGTAAAGCATCTAGCACAGGGCTAGGTCCATTTGAGTGATCAACAAACATTAGCTGTTATTATTATTAAATCACAGGCACAGTAATACCGATAGCATGCATTTCTTCTCTGCTTACTCTATACTGGGGTTTCAAGGAGTCTTAACCTAACTTAACCTAAGACTATCGAGATGGTCTTATTGCCCCACATTACAGATGAAGACTCACAAGTCCAGGATTTGCCCAACATGAGACAGTCCACAGATAGCTGAGGAAGGCTAGAAGACCACGCCTGCTTATCTTTTCTCACAATGCTAAACTCTAGCACAGGAGGAGATCTTAACCCCCAGTGCTCTCAGAATATACGTGTAAAATAGCAGGACACATCCACAAGCAGGGAAATCTGTGGCCAGTTTCGTAAAGGGACTTGCTGACTGTGGGGTGGCAAACTGGTGTGGGAACCAAGGGTACTCTGTGCTCAGTATTTTTCCATGAAGAGAATAGGGGAGATGCCCTCCACTGGTGGGGGAGATTGAATCCAGTGTGAGGCATCTTGCATCTTGCAGCCTGGATACTGAAGGCCTTCTGATTCTAGGATGGATGGGTGAAGAGATTAACATCTGACTTGGAAAATTTCCCACAATTCCCCAGATATGTTGTTCATTGAGTCCAAGATTCTATTGCTCTATTGCATACTTTCACTTCTCTTTTTTAAAAACACATACCTGTGTGCCCGTTTTAAATTCAATTTTTTTTTTGGTTTTTTGCAACCAAAACTTTAATCCTAAGGGCTCTCACAAAGCATATTACAAATGACAGCATGAAAAAAAATATTTTACAGTAATTCAAAAGTTTAGCTCTACAATGTATCCTTAAACTAGCAAGAGATTCATCTTGAATAGTCTCAAATTTCCAAGTAAAGAATGTTATAAAGCTGTATGAACTGATACACAGCTATCATATGAGGACTAAAAACAAAAGTAAACTCATTTTTTTGGAAATTTCTTAAGATTCTTCATCAACTGGGCATTCTCTACCCTGTGTTTAGCTGGAATTAAAATAAAACAAAAAGGTCTTGCAATCTAGCTTTAATGGTGCAGCTTTTATTTTTACCTACTGGCTTGTGTTCACGGCAGCTTTTAAAGGCTGCTTGTTCCATTACAGCTGCATACTACATCCTCACTATGGAAAAAGAAAGTCTTGGTTCATTTTTTGCTATTTTCCATAATATTAATCACACTTTACAGCTAGGCAGAATTTAGAGGTTTATTACTAGTCTGTGTAAGACTAAATAAAGTTCAAAGAAAATTCAACTTTGCTTAATGGAACATTGTAAAATGACAGCTCTTGATACTACAAGCCTCCTGTAATATATTTCAAACCATGGAGAATTATATCTTTGCGCATCACCATCCTAACAAACAAATGTGAACAGCTGAAACATCTTAAAAATATCCCAAGCTTAAGAAGTATCAAACAAAACTTAAAATTTCTGTACATACTCCTGTCAGATGAAGTCATCTTCTACACCACTCCTCTTGCAAATTGGTCTTCTATGTCCTTTCTTTTGATCTACATAGGCTAGGAGGCATAGAAAAAAAATTGTGATGGCTTGTGATTTCTCTCCAGGAAGAGTGATCTTTCTCTTCTGTCTCTAGAAAAGGACTTGCTCTAGCTGCAGAGAAGTTTCTCCATCTTGGCAATCTGAGGCAAGATGGCAGAGTCTTCCCATAGTCATCTCATGGGTGTGGACTCAAAGGAGGGAGACAGCATTTTTTTATTGTATTTCTTCTTTCACCACTGGACAGTTTCACACTTACAGGACAGTCTCACACTTTCACCCATCTAGTGATAGCTCTCTGCCTGCACCACCTGGATCTTTAAATTAGTAGCAAAGCCAGGAGGGTTTGTAGTGGCCCACACACTTCTGAGCGGATGAGAATAGTGAAAAGGGTCACTGCAATTCAGTCTTGTTACCGGTGTTCCTGAGATTACCTATATAAACCTTAAGCCCAGAGTCCAAGGAACAGAAATCACCATGCAGTTTGAAGTTCTGGATTAGAAATGGAGAAGCTTATTCCAGGGGCACAAGGATGGCTCAACATCTGAAAAACAATTAATGTAATCCAACACATCAACAAAAAGAAAAATAAAAACCAGATGATCATATCCATAGATGGTAAGAAAGCATTTGACAAAGTTCAGCATCTATTTATGATGAAGGCCCTTTAAATTCTTGGGATAGAAGGAACATACCATAACATGATAAAAGCCATATATGACAAACCCACAGCCAATATTATTCTCAATGGTGAAAAGATGACAGTCTTTCCTTTAAGATCAGGAACAAGACAAGGATGTTCACTCTCACCACAGCTTTTCACTATAATACTAGAAATTCTAGCCAGAGCAACAAGAGAAGAGAAAGATATATAAGGAATCCAAATAACAAAAGTAGAAGTAAAACCATTACTATTTTCAGATGATATAATATACATACAGAACCCTAAAAACTCCACAGAAAGTCTAATCACAACGATCAACCAGTTTAGTAAAGTAACAGGATACAAAATCAACATACAAAAATCAGTCGCCTTCCTATACACAAGCAAGAAGATGAAAGAAATCAAGAAAACCATCTCTTTTATAATTGAAACAAAAAAATCAAATTCTTGGGAATAAACCTAATAAAAAAGGTGAAGAAAGTTATAAAATATTGTTTAAAAGAAATAGAAAAAGGCACAAAGAAATGGAAAGAAATCTTCTGCTCATGGATTGGAAGAGTTAATATTATCAAAATGGCCAACCTATCAAAAGCAATTTACAGATTCAATGCTATTCCAATAAAAATCTCAATGGCTTTCATGAAAGAAATAGAACAAATATTAATGAAATTCATATGGAGCCACAGAAACACCTCAAATAAACAGCTGAAGCTCTCCTGACTTAAAAAAAAGGAGAATGGAGGCATTACACTCCCAGATTTTAAACTGTACTACAAAGCCATAATAACTAAAACAGAATGCTGCTGGAACAAAAACAGACATACAGACCAATGGAATGGAAAAGAAAGACCAAAAATGAACCCACACATGTATGACCAACTAGACTTTGACAAAGGACCAAAGAATATGCAAAGGAAAGGACAGTTTGTTCAACAAATGGTGCTGGGAAAACTGGGCCACCATAAGCAAAAGAATGAAAGTAGACCACTACCTCACATACTGAATCAATTCAAAAATGGATAAAAAGATTGAACATAAGACCTGAAACCATAAAATATATAGAAGAAAATAAAGGTAAAAACACTACATGGCATGCATTTAAGTAACATCTTCAGAGACTCATCCCCCAAAGCAAAGACATATGAGAGGAAAGATGAACAGCTGGGATTACATCAAACTAAAAAGCTTCTGTAGCGCAAAAAAGACATTAACCTAAACAAAAAGAGACCCTACTGACTGGGAGAAAATATTTGCACTCCATACAACTGATAAGGGATTGATCACAAAGATCTACAAAGAACTCACATGACTCAACAGAAACAAAGTAAGGACTCTGTAAAAAAAAAAAAAAAAAAGGGCAGAAGTTAAAAAAACACTTCTCCAAAGAGGAAGTGCAAATGGCCAACAGGCATATGAAAAAATGCTTAACATCCCTCATAACCAGGGAAATGAAAATTGCAATCACAATGAGATATCCACCTCACCCCTGTGAGAATGGCATATATTAAAAAAAAAAAAGGGCCCTCCCTGGTGGCGCAGGGGGTTAAAGCACAGCACTGAATCTAAAGCTGCTTTCGCATGAGTTCGATTCCCGTCTGCCCCGGAGGTGACCACATGGCATGGCAGACCTCTCCTGACCCGCCCGCTGCTCCCCTCAGCAGTGTACTTCGTCCATCTGCCTGTTCTGCTCCCCACTCTGTCTCTGGTGAAGCCTCTCACCGCCCCTGAGCCTCTGGCCTGTAACCCAGTTCTGTATGCACAAATAAATAAATCTTTGAAAAACAAAGCAAAACAAAACCAAAAAAACTAGCAACAACAAATATTGGCGAGGATGTGGTGGTAATGGAACTCTTTTACACTGCTGGTGGGAATGCAAATTGGTCAAACCACTATGGAAAGCTGTGTGGAGTTTCCTCAGACTACTAAAAATGGAGCTACCATATGACCCAGCAATTCCACATCTCAGAATCTACCCAAAGGACACAAAAACATTAATTCAAAAGGACACCTGCATCCCTATGTTTGTTGCAGAACTATTTATAATAGGTAAGACTTGGAAACAACCCAAATGTCCCAAAATAGATGACTGCACCCAAAGAATGTGGTATATATACACAGTGGAATACTATATAGTAATCAAAAAAGATAAACTCATTTCATTTGCAGCAGTATGGATGGAGCTAGAAGGCAGTATGCTCAGTGAGGTAAGTCCGAAGGAGAAAAAGAAAGATATTGGATGGCTTCACTTATAGGAGGAATATAAGGGAACCAAATCTGGGATCTGGGAAATAATATCAACAATAGAGAACATAACACAACAACAACAAAAAATAAACAGACAACTATAAATCATAGACATTGTGCAGAAGAGGGTGAGGGAGAGGGAGCAAAATGAGGGAGGGAAGAACACAAGGGACTATGGTGATGGTGCACGGGTCAATTGGTGGTGGGAATTTTATGGGGACTACACCTGAGAGGAGAAAGCATGCAGTGTAAAAAAAAAAGAACAATGATGTAGTGTATACACACTACACACACACATATAAAATAAATTAACATAAGGGGGGGAATAAAAAAATGTGGTTTATATACACAGTGGAATACTACTCAGTGATCAAAAAGGATAAACTCAAGCTGTTCGTGGTGGCAACATAGATGTAATTGGAAGTGAGCCAGAAGGAGAAAGGTAAGGGTTCCACTTATATGCAGAATTTAGAGAAACCAAGGGATCAGAAAAGACAGACTGTCATTCAAGGGTGAATTTGTCACAGCTTTTGGACCTTACTTTGAGGCAGCTTGTATTCGATAGCACGCTCAGGTCTTTAACTTCAGGTACTTTTTTTTTTTTTTTTAAGATTTATTTATTTGTACATACAGAACTGGGGTACAGGCCAGAGGCTCAGGGGCGGTGAGAGGCTTCACCAGAGACAGAGTGGGGAGCAGAACAGGCAGATCGACAAAGTACACTGCTGAGGGGAGCAGCGGGCGGGTCAGGAGAGGTCTGCTGTGCCATGTGGTCACCTCCGGGGCAGGCGGGAATCGAACTCATGCGGAAGTGGCTTTAGCTTCTCAGTGTTGTGCTTTAACCTGCTGTGCCACCAGGGAGGGCCGGTACTTTTTTTTTTTTTTTAATCTTGAGTCTCAAACTCAAGATATACCACATCAGTAGTCAGCTGAACTGTACAGAGCAGAGGCCAGTCATGCAGTGGACACTCTTTTCTCTTGCACAGGCCCCTTTCCACATACAGACATCCACGACCAATCTCCCGCCCATGTCTCTTTTCCCAGACCCATTTCTTTGCTCTTCTGGATGGCTAGCTATCTGGGTCACAGCCCAGGAGTAATTCAAAACTGGGGCCCACACATGGAAAGCAAGGGTGGAGGGAACCAAATAAAAGGCAGACCATTCTGAATGACAGTTTTAATAACCAAGGAAACTGACACAGAGATTTTGTCTTCGACCATTGCAAGATAATTTTCCAAACCCCAAATCTGAAAAGTTTATATAGAGGTTTTTTTTTTTAAAAAGATTTATTTCTTTACACATACAAGAACTGGTGTACAGGCGGCTAGAGATTCCGGGGAGAGGCAGTGAGAGATTTCACTGGAGACAGAGTGGGGAGCAGAACAGGCAGATGGACTGAAACACACTGCTGAGGGGAGCAGCGGGCAGGTCAGGAGAGGTCTGCCACACCAGTATTAGGTCACCTCCCTGATCGTGGATTAAACTCATGCTGCAGTGGCTGCGGACAGCTTCATAGTGCTGCGCTTTAACACATTGCCCTACCACGGAGGGCCCTGTATAGAGGTTTTAACTGGGTTTATCACATGCACTGTCCAGAGGGTATTAACAACACATTTTATCTCAGGAAAATGCCCTTAGATAGCTTTTGGGAACAAGGGAAGGCAGGCAGAGTTCACCTTTCAGGGGTCTTGAGGGTGAGGTACCTCTAATTGCTCAGGTACACCTCCCAGGTTAATAGGTGGCCATGTTCTTTTGATAGGCTTCCCCAGTGGAAATCTAAAGTATAAAAACATACCATTATTCACTTGTTAGAATGGCTAAAATTCAAATGACCTAGCACAGCAAAATGTTGGCCTAGATATGGGGGAGCTGGCATTCTCATACACCGCTAGCAGGAATGTAAAATGACATAATCAATTTGAAAAACAGTTTAAGAAACAGTCGTTTCTTAAAAATTTAACCAATCACCTACCATATAACCCAGCCATTCTGCCCCTAGGCTTTTACCCAGGAGGGGAAAAAATGTATATGTACATAAAAAGACTTGTATAAGATTTGCATTACAAATTTATTTTCAATAATCAAAAAGTGAAAACAACCCAAATGTCCATCAATGGGTGAATGAATGAATAAAACAAATTGAAGGCTGTCTGTACCATGCAACATAGATGAATCTCAAAATAAGCAAACTGAGTGAAGGAAGCCATAAATACAGGTACATAATGTATATATATATTTTTTCCTTTTCTTTTTTTTTTATTACAAAGTTTATTTTTACATCATTTTGCACATTTTTTTTTCCATCTCGATTGTAATCCCTGCGGGTTTCCCATAATGTATATTTTTATTTACATAAAACTTTATGAAAGGTAAACAAATCTTTAATGACAGTGAGATTAGTGGTTGCTTAGGAATATGAGTGTGGGATGAAAGGGTGATAAATATGTTTACTACCTTGATTATGATGACTCTATGTATACATTCATACCTATCTTATCGTATACGTAATATGTCCAACTTATTGTAATTCAATTATCTCTCAGTAAGGCTTTTTTAAATGCCATAAATATTAACAATCTTTCAAGTGATGGACAACCATGCCAGAAATACATGCAAGAAATTCTAAGTTATTGAATCACACAACTGGCAGACATACTTGTCTAATCACATACTCAATGATGATTTATCATTAGAAAAATAGCACTACTGTGCACTGTGAAATGTTAAATTCTCCACTTCTCTCAAGTGATAAAATTTGTACAGAAGCCCATCTTTATGTAACGCTTACATATACAGTTTACTTTAAAAAAAAAAAAAAGCAAACCCAACAAAAATATCTGTTCTGGGGCATTTAGGCATCCATATCTTGACTATTGTAAGTAATGCTGCTATAAATACAAGAAAAACTAATTCTCAACTCTAAAAATAGTCTCTCCATAAAATAAGAAGAAACATGTTCATTAAAAAAAAAATATGTTATGGGCCTTCTCTGGTAGCACAACAGGTTAAAGCACAGCACTGTGAAACTCTCCTCAGCCACTGCAGCAAGAGTGTAATCCCAGCCATGGGGTGACCCACATAGTGCAGCAGACCTCTCCTGTCTCACCCACTGTTCCCCTCAGCAGGTACTTGGTCAGTCTGTCTGTTCTGCTCCCCACTCTGTCTCTGGTGAATTTCCAAAAAAGAGGAAAGAAAGAGAAAGTTTTTATTTTTAAATTTTTACTTTGCATTAATTTATTTAAATTGAAAGTGTACATAAGAACAGTTTTGGGTTCATGGCAAACGTTTCCTATAGACCCCTAGTTAAGGGGAAAAAAATTAAATAGCATTTACTTCAAAAACTCTTAAAAGAAATCTTGCCTTTTGTTCTCTGCTCCTTAAAGTTGTAAATCTAACCATGCTTTAAAATATGAACACTGTTCACAGAGACTGAAGGGAAAAAGTGAGGACAGAGATTTTTAAAATTCAGACTATTAGTGAAAGAAAGGCTTTGGGCATTAAATTGGATACCTAATTTTATGGCTAAAGTCTTGGAATAAAAGCTACAGGGGCTTCTGAATCTGTGTCTGTGTTTGTATGCATCTGGAAAGCTGCAGAAGAAATCTTGAAAAAGGAATGTTATGTATAATCAAACTAAGATTGGGGTGGATTTATTTAATTTGATTTTCCCTTCATCAAAAGGATAAAATAATCTTAGATTATTGGTCTACTCTTAATAAGAAATTGTAAATGAAGTTTATTTTTTATGTTTTTTTCTAACCCCTCTTTTTACTTCTTTTTCAAAGATTTATTTATTTATGCATACAAGAACTGGATACAGGCCAGAGGTGTGGGTGGTGAGAGGATTCACTAGAGACAGAGTGGGGAACAGAACAGGCAGATTTACTGAAACACACTGCTGAGGGGAGTAACAGGGAGACAGGAGAGGTCTGCTGTGCCATGTGGGTCAGTTCCCTGGCAGGGATTGAACTTATGCTCTAGCTGCGGAGGCTGCAGATAGCTTCATAGTGCTGTGTTTTAACCCTTTGCACCACCAGAGAGGGCCCCTCTTTTGGTATGTTTGACAAACCTGATCAAATTCTGAATAGAATAAAACAATTCTCAAATTATTTAGGCTTATGTGGTATGTTAAGTTTCATGAGAAGCATTGTCAACTAAAGAAATCACACTTTCTTTAGGGTATAATTATATGCTACTGAAAGTTCAAGGCCTAGGTACTGCCTTAAAGTTTTTGGGATATGTTTTATTGGTCAGATATCCATTGTCCTCCAAGCTATTAGTTGACTAAAGCCTATCATCTATAAAATGTAACCCCTAAGAATGTGAAAGAGTGCAAGCATTTGTAGGGACTTTGGGGTTTTGGCAGACTTTTATTCCCCACCTGGTACAGTGTCTCATCCATACCACGTGGTTAAAAAAAGGGGGTGGGATTGAGGATCCAAGCTGCTTTTGAAATGGCAAAATAGTTGTTAAGTAGATTCGAGTTCTGCGCATCTCCTAAACAGGACTAACATTTAAGGTAATTGCACCTGTGACTAAGGGAAGGTAAGGCTTGGGTACTATGGTAGAGAAAATAGAAGGGGAGGGTACCCCCCAAAATTGGGTCCTGACCCTGGACCCGATATCTCCCACAGAGCCTCTCCTGCACAGCTGGTGGGCACCTACAGGCTGGTGATCACTCACACGTTCCACTTTCACCTCTGCCCTGACAGTTGGACCTTCCTAAAGTGACTAACCCTACGGCTTACCTAAGGGGAAGCTGAGGGCTGGATGATCATGAGTGGGGCCTTGTGGGGTCGAGATGTGTAGAACTTTTGGGTCTCCCTGCAAAGGTCTGCGATGGTCCTCACTGTCTTCTTCATCCCTGCTTTCCAGGCTCTGACATCCCCTGGCAATCAAGAAGCCGATGTCCTGACTCAGGTATGACCCCTAGTAGTGGACCCTTTGGGGACAACAACAGCAGACCAGGTAGCATAGCAAAGGCACCATTGCACCAGGTGAGGTGATGTGTTGCCAAGGATGCTGGATTGTCTCTGAATGCAGCAACTTAATGAGCATGGTAAGAACATGGTCCTGTATTTTCTAAACAACACCTAAGATGACTCCCAACAGAGTGTGGGCCACCAGCCAGAGTCTTGGTGAGTGAAAGCAGGATTGGCAAAGTGGTTATATCAGGCCCTTCACGCTGAGCAAAGGTCCTAATGCCCTGATATGTGTGGAAAAACGAACTATGAAAGTAGAAAACCATCTTGACTGGGTGCATCAAAGTCCTGGGTTTTCAAACATTTGAATGATCATGCTGTATGGCCTTTTCTCCCATATGCAAGACTGTGGACCCCTGACGAGGAACCCAACACCCAAGGAAAGAAAGCTAGAAAAGCACAGTCCTGGAAAACCAGTGAAGAAAAGTCGATGGATGCCAAGGAGAATCAAGAGAAAATGCTGCTTGCATCAAGCACATCTGTGCAAAATGCTGATTTTCAGTGGGGCAATACTTGAAGGAGACTGGTTCTTAAGTGCTCCTTCAGGGTGCTTTAGACAGTTCCAGATTCCACTGGCCAGTGACTTAAAGTTTCTATGAAGTTGGAAGCCCATGATCCTTGCAATACTATTTCAGTATGTATTGCTACCATCCTTAGTGTTCCTGGTGCGAGGCATCATTTAATTGGATGGTAGTGGTCCTAGGAGTGATCTTTGGACACTTTTCGGCTCTCCTGACATACAGCCTGTCAGGACATGAGCAGAGGAAGGGGGCCCACCTTAGCCTCTACTAGGGTACCAGGTGAATGTATCACCTTGGTCCGACGTTGTTTTTATGAGCAGTGGATGGATCGGACATGGCACCTGTGCCATCCTTTAAGAAGGAACCACCAAAACCAACTCTAAATAATTTTAAAGTGGGAGTGAAACTGGATACTATAAGATAGAAAAATGCTGTATCTGATTGCCTTGCCACTATTGGAGATGTTAAAGGAGATGAAGTTAATGCCACATTGGGTAGCTGGATGGGTGCTTTTGATTACTGGTGCAAGTATGATTGTTGAGATATTTTCCCAGTTGGGTGTTGTCACCTGACAGATATATTACAACCACCAGGAACTAATGTTTCCATTGTCAAGAATCTAGCCATAGCACAGCCTTCATCTTCTAAAACTACTCAGCACTCTATAGAGACTTCACAGAAAACTGTTGTAATATTACCAACACAACTGATCAAGGAATCAGATTGGCTAAACCACCAGTCCCCAAGAAGAGGGGACTTCTGTTAAAAACCCCACAACCGAGGAAAAAAGGTGCAACCTCAGGAAGAAAGGAAAAGCCCTTTTCTGCTTTTGGTCTCACATCTTTAGCTTCTAGAAGTGTGCCAGCCTGACAACGTGGCTTTCCCTGTGATAAGAATGTCTGGGATCCTAAAACAGTGATGGAGGTGACCCTCACCTGAATCAGAAGGAAATCTCCCAGCTGCCTGACTACTTTAGCCAGGGGTCCATTCCCCCCCCCCAAGATCTAATTATTTATTCATACAGAACTGGGGTACAAGCCAGAGGATCAGGGGCGGTGAGACGCTTCACCAGAGACAGAGTGGGGAGCAGAACAGGCAGATCAGTGAAGTACACTGCTGAGGGGAGCAGCAGGTGGTCAGGAGAGGTCTGCTGTGCCATGTGGATCACCTCTGGAGCTGGGGATTGAACTAGGCACTGACGGGGCTGCGGCCAGCTTGCAGTGCTGCGTCCTAACCCGTTGTACCACCAGGGAGGACCCCAGGGGTCCATTTTTTGCGGTTCTGCGTGGATTGTGCCTTTCAAAGCAATGCTGCTTCTGGATTCCTTGAGCCAGCTCATCATGGAGGAGAAGTGATAAGTTGGTAACTGCCACCTTTGGTGGGGAACCATCCAAGTCCCTCCAGTGTACAGCGAACCATTTGCGTTTTGCTTCCTTGACACCTTGAGCCACGCACAACCTGCAAAGTGATAAACTTTAGCTCTGGTAGAGGTAAAACCCATAGGCCTCCAGAGAATAATACAAATAAATCAGTGAAAGGAGACATAGAAAACAAAAGTATCAAACAACCTGCTGAAGCAACTGCCGTCTTCTGTTGTTCCTCTAGCTCCTGAGCAGCCCCAAACAACAGAGCAAGCTGATAAAGAAGAACCATTGCCTTTGGAGGGAATCCAGAAAGTTCCGCCAGTCCTCTCTGCAGAAACCCTGTAAGTACTCTTACTGTAGTCTCCAAGAATTTTTCTCAAAGTAAGCCAGGCACCTCTAGTTCAGCACCAGTGAGGACCACATCATCTACTAAGAGGAGTCACAATGAAGTTAAGTTCCAAGCGCAGAGGAACTGTGAAGGAAATCGATGGGAGGGCTTTGCTACTGCTCAAGAGCAGTATTTAAGCAGATGAAGAAGTACATGGGACTGAAGCTGGCCCTAAAGTCATGTCACTACTTTATGTCTAGAAAGTCATGTCACTACTTTATGTCTAGAAACTTAAGGAAAATGCAATTGGGAAAAAAAGTGTCAGCTTAGATTGGACATAATTCTCAGTGAGAGGGACAACTTTTTTTTTGAAATCATAGTAACTTATTTTTACATCATTTTGTGCCTTTTTCCATCTCAGTTGTAATCCCCGTGGGCTTCCCATCACCCAATCACCCATCTGCCATCACCACAGTGAGAGGGGTAACTTTTTAACTTAAAAGGTATTTTTTTTAAGATTTATTTATATATTCGTACAGAACTGGGGTACAGGCCAGAGATGCAGAGGGTAAGAGGATTCACCAGAGACAGAGTGGGGAGCAGAACAGGCAGATCCACGAAGTACACTGCTGATGGGAGCAGCGGGCGGGTCAGGAGAGGTCTGCCACGCCATGTGGTCACCTCCGGGGCAGGCGGGAATCCAACTCATGCGGAAGTGGCTTTAGATTCTCAGTGCAGTGCACCACCAAGGAGGGCCCTTTTGTTATTTTAATTTACAAATGTACTTCATGCAGGAACCAGAGAAACACCTTCAATTTTGGTCAATCTTTTTATTTTACTTTATTTTTCTATCTTTATACATAGAACCAAAACAGCTAAATCCCAAAGGGGGAAACTACCAATAACACAAGTATTCTAATGGAATCCATGAACAATTTTCCTTAGTAAAGAATTTAACGAAGCACTATACATATCTCTTTCTCAGACAGCTGATGTTACTGCCAGGTTGTTTTTGCTCGCTTATTAACTTTCATAGAATATTTGTACCAGTTTTTGATACATTTTGAACATTATCGAATAGAAAGGATAGTTTTTATGCAGGAGATACACTAAATGGGAGGTGCTTTGGATGGAGTCTGAATTCATCTTTTGGACAATATCGCTAATCTTTTAAAAGTTTACATATCTTCACTATAATTAAACATTTAACTAGACATTCATTTCTCACATCTGTATGAATACACCTATGCCCACATTTAGAAAAGATACATATTTTATTGTTTGCAGTTTATTCCTCATATGGAATTATATCATATATATATGCTATTCTATATGTCTGTATGTATTCAAACAAATCTGCTCTTTTTGGGATTTAATATGGCACTTGGCAGTGCCATAGAAGTAATGATGAACTATGTATATAGTTAGATGTTTGATTCTGTCAAAAAAAGTGTTTCATTAACACCGCTCAGTCTTCAGGGGATAAGAAACAGTTTGTAGATTGGTTTCCACACAGGGAAGTTCTCTGTCCTATGCAATGTTGCTATGACACCTGCGTAGTCACAGGTGGGCAGAGAGCTGCCCTGCTGCTTTGCAAAGGGAAAAACAAAGGAGGCCTCTGATGGGCCTCCCTGATGGCACAGGGGTTAAAGACACAGTGGTATCAAGCTTTCACCAGCCACAGGAGCCTAGTTGGATCCCAGGCAAGCCAGGGAGCTGACCCACATGGCACAGCAGACCTCTCCTATCTCGCCCACTGCTCCCCTTAGCAATGTATTTCAGCAAATCTGCCTGTTCTGCTCCCCACTCTGTCTCTGGTGAATCCTCTCCCCTCCACCCACCCCCACCGCTGGCCTACACCCAGGTTCTTGTATGCATAAATAAAAATAAATCTTTAAAAACAAACAAACATTATGAAAAGAAACGCCTGTATAATCACAGGCAGGCAGGAGAACTGCATTTCTTGAAAAGGGTGGGTTTAAGAAAGAGAAGCCTGCATAAATGCAGGGGGGCAGTGGGCTGCCTTGGATTTCTTATGTACATGATCATGTCATCTCTGACAAAAGCATTGTTTTTATTTTCACAACGAGCTTGCCTTTAACCATAGATTTCTCATTTACTATGGCCCTCATTTAATGCATCTCTGTAAGATATAGTACAGAGAAGTGAGCACAGAAGCCATTCTACAAGCTATTTTTCTGAGTACTCACTATCACAATCAGACACCATTAGAACCATGATTCTTAAGCAGGGGTGATTTTGCTCCTCACTGACATTTGTCATCCCTAAAATGGAAAAAAAAGAACTTTTTTTTTCCTGCTTAAGGGAAAACCCAGTTTTTCCCTATTGTGTTTTTTCCCTTTATGTTCATACTGAACACTTCTCTTCTGATGCTTCTGGTTACCAAATATGTGGAGATTTTTCCCTCATTCAGAGATACCACTTGGCTGTTCTGCACTTGAACTGCATTCTGACACTATCTCTAGCATTAGATCTCACAGGTAAGGACAAGGCTTCTCTGATAGCACATATTTCAGATTCCAGTCGCCAGCCCAGGTTATCAACTGGCTGATCAAGCGGCCAGATCAGGGCTCCAACCACCTCTTTACTGGGCTCAGTTAATTTGCCTGAGTCATTCGCAGAACTCATGTTATTATAAAAGGGCCTGGTAGGGGCCACAGATGAACATCCAGAGGGAAGAGATTTGTAGGGCAAGGTATATGGCGTCTCCACGCCCTCTCAAGGGCATCCCCCTCCCCAAGCCTCCATGTGTTTACCAACCCAGAATCTCTCCAAACCCCATATATTGGGGGTTTTACGGAGCCTTCATCATGAGGGTATGAGCTTCTCACGAGAATGGGGGATAGGCTACTCTGGCTTCTCATTACGGCTTGCTCTTTGTGTTGACCCCATCCAGTATCCATCCAGAAGCCTACCCAGAACTGCCTCCTTAGAACAAAAGAAATTCCTGTCACCTAAGAAATTGCAAGGGTTTCAGTAGCCTTGTGTCAGGAACCAGGGGCAAAAATCCAGTATTAGTACCAGAGTTGCTGTTAGCGCTCTTATCTTTTCACAGATTATAAGGTTTTAGGAGTTCCATGTGAGAACTAGGGTTAGACACAAAATATGTTTCTTAGTATAGAGTATCCTACCATGGGAGGCTATTGGTATTGAATGCGTAGAGACCAGGGATGCTATTAAGCATTCTAAATTGCACAAGATTACCCCCTACACCAAAGAATTATCCAGCCCAAGATGTTAACTATGTTGGGGTTGAGAAAGTCTGTATTAGAAGTAGACACACAGGTGTGCCCCCTCACAATCACTGTGCTGCCACAGGAGGATGCGTCGTAGACAGATGTGGCAGGGCTCATTTCAATTTCAAGTTTCATCCTTTCACCCAGTCCTTCAACTTTATCTTTTCCTTTGTTTTGTGAGATGTCCCACAGTCCTCCTGGCTTTCACTTTCACTGTAAACTTGACAGCGTTGGGTTACAGGTTTGTTTCTGTACTAAAAGGCTGATTGAGCTAAGATAGATTCATGTTGTGAAATCATAGTCTCCATATGGACTGGTGTTTTTGGGGAAACTGGACTGGTTTAGAAACTGTGGCATAATGGGAGTGGGGATAATGAGCTTCTGAGTTAAGCCTCTGAAGAACGGCCCAGGGAAGCTGAGTGAAGCCTCCAGTTCAAGAGCATCCATGATTGAAACACTGTTCACTTGTGCCAACCTTGCCCCACCTTCCCCTGTAGGAGCAGTTTCCTCAATACCTGGGGGCTCAGTGTTCGGATGGTGGCTCAGTTCTGTGGTCTGAACCTTCTGGAACTGATGTGCGAATGGGCTGCATAACCTGGGTCCTTACCATAGCAGCCCCAGTCAGCTGGATCACCAAGGACAGTGTCCACTCCCGGCCTCCAAGATATTGACATCCACACTGCCTCTAGGTAGTAAAGTCTAGATGCTACTGTTCATCAAACTCTGAATAATTAACCAAGTATTCTTCCTCTTCTGACCCAGAAGTTCCCATGTTTCCACTGGCCCCTGCACCTTAATTTCATTCAATCCACAGTGTTGCAAAGCAGAGTAGCTAAGGGTATTTGCCCAAGAGACACACGTTGCTCCCTTTAGGTCTTTGAATTCACTGGTGCAACTGGTGTGTTCTGGTACCTGGCTATATGGAGGCAGAGGGTTCCATAAAATGATATGTTGGGGCACAATGCAGGGGATAGACTTTTGGCACCCAAGTTCCAAGGGTGTCAGATATGGGACTCTCATTCCTGCCCAGAAAATACCCTAACAGCTCCCTGGCAGAGAGGCAGCCTGTCCGTTTCCCTTAGTTCTTCTCCTCAGGCCCATCCAGGGGGAGGAAGTCACTCACCTGCAGTTCCTGACCTTTTCCCTTAGAAATGTTTCCACGAATATTGCCAACCATATAAGTTTATCCTGGTGCAGAGTGACTCAGTGGGACAGATAACAGGGCAAGGGCTTCTCCCGAGTCAGGGGTAGCCAGGTCCCTGAATTAGATTCTCATTGGTTCCCCTCCAGTTTTACTTGTGAGTTGGGTGGGTGTTTCCATGGGCAGGGGACCTTCCATCTCTGCCTCACCAAGGCATCAATTGCATCTCTACTTTTTGTCTGCTTACCCCTTTCTAACACTTTCTCTTCATCGCCATCTCTTCCCTCAGACTCCCTTCCCTACACTCTCCTTGTTCTTCTGTGTCTCTTTACCTCTTGACTAAGGTGTTGACTGTGGCATCTCCAGTCAATCTCGAAATCCTAATACAGTCAGTCACAAGCATTACCTTAAGTAGCTGTTGTCATATGTTTGGAAAACCCAGCAGGGCCACAACAACCTGTTGAGGTCACAAGAGCAATGTCAACTCTTAGCCTTAAATGAAACAATTCACCGCAAACTACCACTGGGGATGGCATCAAACACCAGGAAAGGAATACAGATGACCTGTAAGATGGAAAAAAACTAGAAAATGGATTCTCTTTGGAGTGTGTGGAGAGTCTTACCTTGCTGACACCTTGATTTCAGTGCAGGGAAACCCATTTCAGACTTCTGACCTCCAGAACTGTAAAGTAATAAAATTGTGTTATTTTAAGACAGTAAATTTGTGGTTATTTGACAGAGCAACAATAGGAAACTAAACACAGGCATTTTTGAAATAGTCCACCATTGCCCTGGGGTGCAATTGCAAATCCCAGCCATTACCAGAACTTCTTATCTATGTCCTCCAACCCGGGCCTTTATTAACTTTTCCAGCTTAAATAATTCTTTGACATTTTTTTATTACAAAAGTTTATTTTTACATCATTTTGTACATTTTTTTCCATCTCAATTGTAATCCCTGTCTTTGACATTTTTAAAGGATTTATTTATTTATGCATACAAGAGCTGGAGTACAGGTCAGAGGTGCAGGGGGTGAGAGCATTCACTAGAGACTGAGTGAGTAGAAAAACAGACAGATTGACTCACAAACATTGCTAAGGGGAGAAACAGGTGAGAGAGGAGAGGTCTGCTGCATCATGTGGGTCAGCTCCCTGGCTGGGGATTGAACTCATGCTGTAGTGGCTGCTGATAGCTTCATAGTGCTGCACTTTAACCCCTTGTGCCACCAGGGATAGGGATGGCCCAATCTTTGACTTTTACCTTGAACTCAGACATGTAATATTTAGCTCACCATGAATAGGTCCTGATGTACATAAAGAGTATAGCATTTTGGGGATAGAAAGTCCCTTGTGAGAATGGCCCATAAAAAAAACAAACAAACAGAAACAGCAGATGTTGGTGAGGGTGTGGATAAAAAGTAGATAATGTGAAAAAACAGTGTGATAGGAGTGTAGACTGGCTTAGCCCTGATGGAAAGCAATATGGATATTTCTCAAAATTAAAAAAATCTACCATATGACACAGCACTCTGCCTCCCAGTTATCTAGTTGAAAATACAAGAACACAATGATGTAAAATAAACAAACAAACAAACAAACAAATAAATAAACATTAATTTGAAGAGATATATGCATTCCTGGGCTCATTGCAATGTTTACAATAACCAAGCTATGGAAACAACCTAAATACCCAATAAGTAGATCACAAAGGTGATCCTACATGTGGATGAGTGGAGGCACACACACACACACACACACACACACACACACACACTGGACTACTGTTCAGCTATAACAATAGATGAAATCTTGCAATGTGGGTAGAACTGGAGGCCATGATGCTAAGTGAAAAAAAGTCAGAAGGAGAAAGACAAATATCAGATTATCTCACTCATGTGTGTGAGTGAGATAGAGTCAGGGTGAGTGAGATAGCTGAGGAACAGATAAAACAACAACACCCCCCCTTGAAATATGAAATATGGCTGTATAACTGAGGCTGCCAGAAGGGGAGGGGAGGCACAAAGGGGGGCAGTGGGCCTCCCTAATGGACTGTGGTGGAGGATTATTGAAGCTTTGGTGTTAGTTGTGGCATGATAACAACATTGTATATAGTGTTGTAAACCAATGTTACCTCAGTCAACCTGATTAAAGAAAATTGAAAGCAGACCTTTTGTGTATTACACTTGAAGGTCTGTTCACTTTTCCACTAGCAGATTAACTTTTGTGGAATCTTTTCTTGTGTCTGTTAACTCTTTCCCATTGACTGCAGGTCTCTGTGAAATCCTCCCTATCTATATTCCTTAGGTGTGTGTGTGTGGAAAATCTAAGCATTATTAACTATTCCACCATTAGTGTTCTTCTGTGAGGTTCAACCCCAGCCCACAGTTAATGCTTCTGTCATGAATGCCCATTTGGTTTGATCTTGAAGTCAGGTGTTGGTTCACAATTCCATCATCCCTGTCCTTTTGGCACAGATTATGAATTGGGGGCCTTTGATAATTATATAACATTATCACTTCTCTGGTCTATCTTAGATTTGGATCTAAGCTTCCATCTTCAAAGCACTCTAGAATGACTTAGGAACCTGGCTACTTTTCCACCATCAATGTCTTTCAGATTTGACGTTGAAGCTGGGCAGGGTTGGGGGCACGGTGGGAGTTGATTCAATTTTCTCCATCCATGCCCCCCAGAGAGATCTTGAATCCTAGGATTTTCTTAATTCTTGCACCAGCAGAGTTCCTCTAGACCTAGAAGATCTAGAAAACGGGCTTTTGCTTACTATTTAATCCCATTTCCGGGATGTCCTCCAATCCAGCCCTCTGTTCAGTCTTCTAAAATCGAGTTTACATTGAAGCCCCGACTCTTTTAACGCTTTCAGCTTTGATATGGGGTGTGAAAAGCCATGTCCTCACACTTCAAGAGATGTGGATAGAAAGTCTAGGTGGTGAGTGACAGGCGAAGGCGGGTCCTTCCGCGTTGGAAGGAGCCAATGGAAGACTTGGAGGGTAGAGAAGCCACTGCCGAGAATGACAGATGGAGGCGGGCCCTGCTCCCTTAAACAATACTTGGACGGGAGGGCGATGACAACCACCTAAAGGCTGTTGGGGTGTGTGTTTGAATCCCCTAACAGAACGTATTAAGTTGATTCTTCACTTTCTCTAGATGTTTTAGAAGTGAGGCTTCCTTGGAGCAATCTTTCAGTCGATGCCTCTAGTAATGGCCTTGCCACTGTCCCCCTTTCCCATCAAAGACTCGGCCGTGTCGCCACGCCTTTGCTCTCGCCGTGCCTCTGCCGAAGCCCGGGGAACGCCCATTCACCGGCTCCGGACGGTCGCGGCACTTCCGGGCCTCGCACTGCTTTCTAAGCCCCAATTCCGAATACTCGGCCTCAAAAATATCACGGGGACTACCCTAACTAAACAATTGTATCCTCTGGCTGGAATGCGAGCTTCAAGGAGCAGTGTGAGGCACCAGCCATTTTCCGGCCGGCGACAGAGTTCCTGGCGCGGACCCGGTGACGCCATTTTTGTTACTGGTAGAGCTCGGTTTGGCGGCTGTTTGTGAGCGTGGGAACGATAAGCTGATGCGTCACCCAGGCCCACCAAGAAGGGCTGGAAGGGAAAGGGAATTTCGGGGCATGTTGAGCCCACTTGTGCAAGCGGGGAGCCAAGCCCAGCTTGAGGAGGAGCTTTGGGGTCCTGAGAACAGAACCAGGGTGAGGGGGGCCTTGCTGAGCATGCTGGTCGGTGTGGTCAGTGATGGGGACATGTGGAAGCACTAATGCGTGCTCTTATGGACTGAATGATGTATAGAACAGTGAAAGGGAAGTCTACATTTAGGGATAACGGCGTGTGGGATATGCAACGGGGAGTTTATGGTGATGAGTTTTGAAAGAGAGTGGGGTTGAGTAATGGGGGAGAGCTTCAGTGAGCAATGGTGTCATCAGGGTGAATGACGGGCTTCAAGAGATATCAAGAGTAGAGATATCTGGGGTGAGTGGTGGAGGATCTGTTGGGTGAATGATGGGGGGATCTGGGATGAGTGATGGAGGAACGGGGAGGTGAGGGAGGGAGTCTTTAGGGTGAGGGGATAAGGGCCTTTGGAGGCAGGAATGGGAACTTGTGGGGTCAGTGTTTGGATTCTGTGGGGTCTCTGATGGTGGCACTTTGAGATCAATAATACCTCCTGTGAATAAACAAAAATCCCTTCCCTTGAGGTCAACATCCCAATGTAAGAGTCAGACATTGAGATTTTAATTTATAGTTCCCCCATGAGTACCTTTCATACATGCATTGGTCATTGGAGATCCCCATTGTTAGATGCCTGGTCACATTTTGTGCTCACTTTTTTCCCCCTTGGATTTTCTGTCTTTTCCTTATTGATTTGTATAAATTAAAAATATATATATTCTGCCATCAGTCCTTTATCTGTGATAGGTATTTTACAAATATTTTCTAATTTTTAGCATCTTTTTCTTATTGTGGCTTTCACTATTAAAGCTTAGTCAATTTTAAACTGTAAAGCATGATGTAAATTTAATGTTTTGTTATTCTTGAGTTAAACAACTACAACAGTGTTCTGTATAATTTTTTAAAAGATTTATTTATTTATGCATACAGAGCTGAGGTACAGGCCAGAGGTGCAGAGGCGGTGAGAGGATTCTCCAGAGACAGAGTGGGGAGCAGAACAGGCAGATTGACAAGGAGACTGCTGAGGGGAGCAGTGGGCGGGTCAGGAGAGGTCTGCCAGGCCATGTGGGTCACCTCTGAGGCGGGTGGTAGGGGATCTAACTCATGCTGAAGTGGCTTTCTTTAGCTTCTTAGTGCTGTGCTATAACCCGCTGCGCCACCAGGGAAGGCCCTGTTCTGTGTAATTTAAGAGAATTAATATTTTGGGGCATCCAGAAGCAGACAGAGTTCTATCTATTAAAATCTTGGTATCTCCAGTTAAAGATGACTTTTCTGGGCCCTCCCTTGTGGCGCAGGGGGTTAAAGCACAGCACTGAGAAACTTGGGTCACTTCTGCATGAGTTCGATTCCTGCCCCGGAGGTGACCACATGGCGTGGCAGACCTCTCCTGACCCGCCCGCTTCTCCCCTCAGCAGTGTGCTTCGTTGATCTGCCTGTTCTGCTCCCTGCTCTGTCTCTGATGAATCCTCTCACCCTCCCCATCTCTGGCCTGTACCCCAGTTCTATATGAATAAATAAATAAATCTTTAAAAAAAAAAAAAAGATGACTTTTCTGCTTCCATTTTCCCACCAACTCACCCTCTAATCATTGGTTGCTTAATCTTGGACATGTCACTTAACCTCTTCTAGGTCTTAGTTTTCTTACTGTGAAATGAGGATAATTGCAGGGCCCCTCCTGCGAGTGTTAGCATAATTAAGTGATCAAACATTTTATTATTATCTATTCAGCATGGTTTTGTTATGCAGAGTTTGCATCTGTTTCATGGTCTTCCATGAACTGAAGGTCAATGCCACTCATTTAATACCCAAGGAAATCTAATGAAAAAAATTAAGTACCAAGGAATAAGGTTTGTCAGAGCTTTGGAGGGTCACAAACTATCTCTTGGGGGACAGATTGTTATTAAACAATTGGGAGCATGAGCTTCATTTTGCTACTGTTGTTCCATGTCATTAACCTTACTTCCATGGTGCTATTTAGTTTATTTTTATGGAAACTTTGAACTGTTCACAAAAAAAAAAAAAAAAAACCAGAGGGAATTGTGTAATGAGTCCCATTATGCCTATAACCTAGTACCATCAATAATCAATATGGTCAATCTTGTCTTATGTAGACCTGGGAGTGGAAAACTATAGGCAATGGGATAAATCTGGCCGGCTGCTGCCTTTATATAGCCATAAGCTAAAGATAATTTTCACCATTTTTAATGAGGGGGAGGGGTATTAGAAGAAGAACAATATTTTGTGATATGTGAAAATGATATAGAATTCAAATTATAGTTCCCAGAAATGAGATTTTATTGGAACACAGCCAATGAACACAATCTGTTTACATATTGCCTCTGGTTGTTTTTAACCTGCAATGGCAAAGTTAAGTAGTTGCAACAAAGACCTTAAGTTTCATAATTTTGTAATAAAATACTTACTTTCTGGCCCTTTACAGAAGAAAGTTTACCAAGCAGTAATCTAGACCAGCCATTCATTTCTCTCAGTGGGTTTTTCTTTCTTTTTAAATTAATATATAACAAAATACACAAATATTAAGTGCTGCTTAGTGTATTTTAACATATGTAGACCATTTATTCTGAAACAACTTCCAGACATAACATTTCATCCACAAAAACTTCATTATGTAACTGTAAAAGATAAGGACTTAAAGGTCAACAGTTATTAATTAAAGTAAAAAGTTATTTTTGGATAATCAGTGATTAAATTCCTTAATATCATCAAATATCTAGTCAGGGCTCAAACTTTACTCATTATCTCGAAGCTCTTTTTTCGTGTGTTCGAATTAAAATCCAGACAAGGTCTGTACTTTCGCTTTAGTTGTTGTGTCTCTTGATGCTCTTCATGTGCTGCTTTTCATGGTTACCTGCCTCTCCATCTTTTGGGGTCTCTTTAGCTTATTTTTCAGCCTTTAGTGACTGGGCATTGAGGTTATTTCAAATATTTTAGAGGGTTTTTTTTTTAGATTTTATTTTTATTTATTTATGTGTACAAAAACCAGAGTATAGGCTAGAGGTGTCTGGGAGGTGGGGGGGGCGGGGGTGACAGGATTCACCAGAGAGAGTGGGGAGCAGAACAGGCAGATCTATGAAGCAGGAGAGACCTGCTGTGCCATGTAGGTCAGCTCCCTGGCCGGGGATTGAACTCATGTCGAACTCATGTCACAGTGACTGGCACTGGCGATAGCTTGATAGTGCTGGGACTTTAAACCCTGCCTCACCAGGGAGGCCCTCTGATATAATGTTAAAGACAAAGCTGTGATGACGGTTCCTGCAGTTAAATCTTCACAGCATATATGATTTACCTTAAGACAAAATTCTAGAATTGGAATCACTGGGTTGGATAAGAAACAACTTATCAGTGAATTAATACCACATTTCAAATGCTACCAACGTGGTCTCTGAAAAACTCTTTTATACCCCACTCCATCCCCAATTTGTTTCCCAAGGAAAATAAAACATTATTGAGTCTCAGATAAGTTGTTTGTTTACTATTTGGTTTTTGTCCAACAGAGTGGGAAAGGACAATTAATTGAAACTAATAATTACAGAAATTTAGAGAATAGAAGATCAAGGTGCAGACAAGTTGCTATGAAGATACACAGATCATCCTGCCTTATTTAATATAAAGTGAACCAAACATGTCTGTGAATTTCCTGGCAGTAAAAAGAGAACACTTGACTGCTTGAACAATTTGTTTTCTTCATCAAGAGAAATTAGTTCATCAGTTCAGCTTCACAGAAAGTCAAAGTTCCTAGGCTTTTACCCTACGAAATTTTGTTGTTGAGCTTTTCTAAAGACCACTGGTCTCAGCTTAGTGTGGTGTCAGTAGTTGCTTCAAAGAGGCTGTCTTTAGTTAAAATTTTCTGGGAGAGGCCTGGGCCATGGCTGGTTTTTGACTTTCCATGTTTCTTTACTCAGGGTTTCTGGGCTTATTCCCCAGCTCAGTGCCAATTCCTTTTCTGCTCTTCCTTTTCCCCCTTCTTGAAAAGGTCATCTCTACATAGGACAATGAGTGTAAATAATATAGCAATTAAAAATTAGTCAGTGAAATATCTCTGTAATCTAACTTCTACCTTTTCCCCTGACATAATTAGTACTCTGTAGTTTGGGAATGATCCTTCCAGACTCTTCTGTGGGTGTAAGTATATATGTATAAGTGCATTTGAGTGATCTTATTCTTTTTTTAATATTTATTTATTTATGTATACAAGAACTGGGGTACAGGCCAGAGGTGTGTGTGTGGGGTGTGAGGGGATTCACCAGAGACAGAATGGGGAGCAGAACATATGCCTAGATGTACTGAAATCCACTGCTGAGGGGAGCAGTGCGCAGGTCAGGAGAGGTGTGCCACGCTATGTGGGTCAGCTCCCTGGCCAGGGATTGAACTGGCGCTGCAGTAGCTGCAGACAGCTTCATAGTGCTGCATTGAGCCACCAGGGAGGGCCTGATCTTATTATTTTCATTCTATACATAAAAGTATATTCTGTTCTGCAACTTTCTTTTTTATCTATTTGTAAAACATATCCAACAGATGTCGTGTTTATATATTTTATTATGAGAAATTTCATTTTCAGATATACACATAAGTACATTTTAGTTAACCCTTCCAACACCTTCAAATGTTATCAACTCCTGGCAAATCTTACCTGCTCTTATCTTTTCCTCTTCGTCTTTCCTCTATCATCAGCAACAGCAGCATCTGGCCTGACCCTTATTAATATTTTGTTTATGATTTTTACTACTATGTTTATGGGACATATTGTCTGCAATTTTCTTGTATTTCTTGTATTCAAAATGTGTTCTTGTCACATCTTGGTATCATAGCTATGTTGGCCTCATAAAACAAATTGGGTAGTATTATCTGGAAGAGTTTGAGTGAAGTTGGTACAGTTTCCTTCTTAAGTATTTGGAAGATTGTGCCTCCCTGATGGCCTAGGTGTTTAGTCTCAGCGCTGTTACCTCTAACGCCTGAGTTTGGTCCCCAGCCAGGGCGCTGACCCACATGGCATGGCAGACCTCTCCTGTTTCACCTGCTGCTCCCCTCAGCAGTGGATTTCAGTACATCTGCCTGTTCTGCTCCCCACTCTGTCTCTGGTGAGTCCTCTCACCACCTCCACCCTGGCCTACACCCCAGTTCTTCTATGCAAGATAAATAAATAAGTAAATATATGAAATGATAATGGAAGAGTATAAACAATTTAAGAAAAAAATATTTGGAAGTGAAATCACTAGTGTGTGGCGCTTTCTTTGTGGCTTTTTTTTTTTTTTTTTACAGTTTATTTTTACATCATTTGGTACACTTTTTTGTTTTTATCTCAATTGTAATCCCCGTGGGCTTTCCATCACCGAATCACCCGGGTGCCATCACCATAGTCCCGTGCACTTTCCTCCCCACCCCCGCCCCCACCCCTCGTTTTTGATCCCATTCCCCACTCTACCCCCACAAAATGTCTCTGGTATATGGCTGTTCATTATTTTTGTTATTG
>NW_004567128.1:27941975-27945460 GCF_000260355.1 Condylura cristata | reverse complement strand
CCCTCGTTTTTGATCCCATTCCCCACTCTACCCCCACAAAATGTCTCTGGTATATGGCTGTTCATTATTCTTTGTGGCTGGGTTTTTATTTGTGAATTCAGTTATTCAAAAGTACTGCTCAGATTTTGTTTCTTTTCATATCAGGTCTGGTAAATTGTGATTTTCAAGTAATTTGTCCAGCCAGGGATCAGGAAACACTTTCTGGAGAGGGCCAGATAGAAATATTTTAGGATTTGCAGGTCATATTTTCTCTGTGGCAACTACTAGCTCTGTTGTTATAGGTCAGAAGCAGCTGTAGACAGTATGTAAGCTAATGAGCATGCACTTGATCAGTAAAACTTGCAGACACTGAAAATTGATTTCATATAATTTTCATATGTCATAAGTATTCTTTTTTGGCTTTTTTATAGCCATTAAAAACGTAGAACCCACCCTTAGCTTGTGGGCCAGATTTAGCCTGGCCTTGATCTATACTGTCAAATTTCTCGACATGAAATTGCTCATGTTATCCTTTAAATGTTTGTAGAATACCAGGTCCTTTTGATGTTATTTTCTTAAAAGATTTTATTTATTTATGCAGACAGAACTGGGGTACAAGCCAGAGGCACAGGGGTGGTGAGAGGATTCCCCAGAGACAGAGTGGGGAGCAGAACAGGCCGACTGAGGAAGTACACTGCTGAGGGGAGCAGCGGGCGGGTCAGGAGAGGTCTGCTGCATCATGTGGGTCACCTCCGGGGCCAGGTGTAGAGCTTGCACTGAAGCAGCCTCGGCCAGCTTCTCAGTGCTGTGCTCCAACTCACTGTGCCACCAAGAAGGGCCCCCAGGTCCTCTTTTAAAAGAAAATTTTATTGGGGTTCCCTTGGCTTATAGTGTTTTAGGTGTACAGCTATGTAATTGGATGTCTGTCCACCACAATCATCACCAAAAGGCTAGTTTCCACCCATCACCATACACTTGACCCCTTTACCATATCGCCCCACCCCTCCGTGAGCCACCAATCTGTTCTCTGTATTAAGGGTTTGCTTTTGTCTGTTCGCTTTATTTCTTTATATTCCACAAATGAGTGCAGTCATAGGGTGTTTGTCTTTTGCCATCTGGTTTGTTTCACTTACCATCATACCCTCTAGGTCCATACATGCAAGATTTCATGTTTCCTTTTTTATTTAGCTGATTAATATTCCATTGCCTATACATACCACATCTTCTTTATCCACTCCTGAGTGCATGGAAACTTCGGTGTCTCCATAACTTGGTTGTTGTGAATAGTGCTGCCATGAACACAGGGTGTATATATATGTTTTCATATTAGTTGTTTTGTGTTTTTTAGATAAATACCTAGAATTGGAAGAGCTGGATCATATGTCATTTCTCTTCTGAGTTTTCTGAGAAATCTCCATCACTGCTTTTCACAGTGGCTACACCAGCAGTGTACTAAGAGGGCTCCGTTTTCCCTGCATCCTCACCAATACTTGTTGCTTCTGGTCTTTTCGATATGAGCCATGCTCACATGTGTGAGAGGGTATCTCATGGTTTTGATTTGAAATTCCCTAATAATAGGTGATGGTAAACATCTTTTCCATGTGCTTGTTATTCTTCTGTATATTGTCTTTGGAAAAATGTGTATCCAGTTCTTCTGCCCATTTTAATGCCAGATTATTATTTTTTGGTATTATTTATATATTATGGTTATTCACTACCAGATATATGATTTGCAAAGAGCTCTCCCATTTCTATGGGTTGCTTGCTGTTCATTTTGATTTTTTTTTTTTTTTGCTGTACAGAAGCTTTGAATTTGATGCTGTCCCACTTGTTTATTTTAGCTTTTGTACCTCGTTCCAGAGAGACTGTCACTTGGCCCTGCCACCCTAGCAGTCACTCCAGACTCCATATATCAATTTTTAAACTCAATCATGCATAATCCGTATACTTTTCGAACAGCCACCGCTGCTCAGGTCCTGGAGTGAATGTTCCCATGCATTTGTCCTTTGAAAGGAGTCTCTCCACTTCCCAGAGCTTCTTGGCTCCCCTAATCCCTGGACTTACACGCCATTGGTTTTCTTTTTTTTTATTTACTTATGCATACAGGAGCTGGGATCTAGACCAGAGGTGCAGGGACTGAGAGGGTTCACCAGAGACAGAGTGGGGAGCAGAGCAGGCAGATCTACTGAAATATACTCCTGAGGGGAGCAGCGGGCAGATCAGGAGAGGTCTGCTGCACCATGTGGGTCACCTTGTGATTGAACTTGTGCAGCAGTGGCTGGTAATCATTTGATAGTGCTGAGACTTTAACCCCTGCGCTACCAGAGAGGCCCAATCATTGGTTTGCCATGTTTTTTATTTTCAGATCTCACCTCTCCAGTGCAGGTCCCAAAAGCTGGGGTGTCCAGTGTGGTTACCAAACCTCTTGCCTCTTGGGGAGGAGCTCAGGGCTTGTCGGGTCCCTTCTCACTGAGTTGTCACACCAGGGGTGTGGGTGGGACAGTGTTTCTGTCCCTCCCACTCTTACCAGTGTGTTCTTTTTTTATCTATTGATGGTGATGAGCTATTGCTTGCTTCTTCTTTGGAGGGGGCAACTCCATATGTAAGCATTTATTGGGTGTGTTGATGCGAAGAGGTGAGTTCAGGTCTTTCTCTGCTGCTACCTTCCCCTAGCTCCACCAGCCCTGTTAGAGGGGCCTTTGTATTGTTCCTGCTTTTCTCATTTATATCTAATGGTGGGAAGATTAAAAGCAGTCATAGCTACTGTTCATTGAATGCTTCCTGTGTACCAGGTACCATTAACACAAATTATAATGGAATTAACTCATTTAATTTGCTCAGGAAACAATTGTGCTAGGTGCTATTTTGATCCCTGTTTTTCAGATGAGGAAACTGAAAAATAGAATTCATACAAATTTAGTCAATACTCTAAAATAGTGAAATCATAAATAAGGGAACAATTTTACTAGCACACCTTTGTATATTTGTCAAATAATTATGTAGATTAAACTCTTAAACCCCAAGGGAGATCCTTTAAGCCACCCATCAAACCAATTTTGTTGATTTTCAAATTCTCGTCTTCTTTGGGCAAGTCTCTCCCTTAATTTTTCCATGGATTCTCTAACTACACCTGTTTGATCTGCATAAAAAAAACATTCTTCCTTCAGAGCTGCACACAATCCCCCTTCCTGTAGAAATAATAAATCTAATCCCCTTCTATTTTGCAGGACGACCTCAGAGAGGGAGGTCAAAGATTTCTCAAGGGCAGAAATAGACTTCTCGATAGCTTCTAAATCAGTATTCATAGCTTTCTGTAACTGTAAAAGATGGTCATTTCGTATGAGGGCGGTGGTCCCTGTTCCAATGCCAGCAGCCACGCCCCCGATACCTAATAAGAGGGCAATAGTCATAGATATAGGTTCTCTGGGATATCTACTTTTCTGCTCAAAAACTGTAACCATGTCATCATCTCGGTGGTAGGTGACACGTGGCCAGAGTTGAACTAA
>NW_004567128.1:27926947-27939443 GCF_000260355.1 Condylura cristata | reverse complement strand
ACATTGCTCTCGCGAGGGGCGAAAATGGGCGAGAATGGAGCAGTGTTTTGATAATAGGTGGGCGAGAAAAGAAAGAGGAGAAGGAAAAGGTGGGGGCAGGGAGTTCTTCCCACATGCCTTTTACAACCCGGATGTTTTTCTTTATCCGGACTCCATTTCACCTTTTTATGACTGCTGACAGACGTCAGATGCCGGCCTTGGTCCCCAACAGACGTGAGTATGATAGGTCAGAGAGAAAGCAAGTTTAAAATTTAAAGGGCACTTTCCAAATTGTGTTTTGATATTATGTAATCAGTGGCTATAAATCATTTATGAGGACGAGCCCTATTTCTCAACATTTTTCTCACTACCGGATAGCATCAATATTTTGCATTCTTGCTATTTTTGTTTGAACATTCTGTTTTATTTTCATTTGCTTTTCTTTAATGATTAGACAAGATTTAACATCTTTTCACATACTTATATGCCACTTTGTGTTTCTCTATAAATCCCCCTTCTTTGCCTTTTGTTTATTGCTTTCTAGGAGCTTCTTGCATATTAGTAATATACATTTTAAGTATTTGTGGCTAGGTGGTGATTTCTCTTTCAACCTCGTCTGTCTTCTCTTACTAGGATATAAAATCCTTGAGGGGAGGTACTTTTGTGTGGTTTCTTTCCTGCTATAGGATATAACCCCAGTTTCTAGAACAGTGCCTGGCATTCAGCAGGTGTCTAATAACCGCTTGCTGAATGGATGAATGCCCTCTTCACTGAACAGTATGTCATATCTTATAACCGTATGTTTTATATCAATGCTTGTAGATTCCTCTTGTTGCCTTTTATGGTTGCTGTGATATTCCTTTATAGGGAATTCATTTACTCCCTCATGAGGATGCTTTATTATTTTGCTGTTATAAACAGTATGGTAGTGCGTATATTAATACGTGCTGTTTTGCTTACATGTGTATTTATGTAGAATAAATTCTAGAAGTAGACTTGTTCATTAGAGGATATGTGCATTTAATATTTTGAAGGATACTGCCAAATTAATTGCCCTCAAAGTATTGTATCCACAGTATACCCACAACTTAAGCATTCTCATTCCTGACATCTTCACTGATGCAGTCATTTATTGAAGTCTAATCTTTGATAATATGTAAGGGAAACTGGGTATCTTACTGTAACTGGCATTTCCTTTTCTGTGCATGAAGTTGAGCATTGCTTTACATTTTTACATTTCCTTTTCTGTGAATTGATGGTCATGTTTTCTGATTTTTTTTTTCAAAGCCAAGTTGCCTTTTCTTCTTGTTCTGTAGGGGTTGGTTTTATATTGAGGAAGTATAAAACTGCACATTCTATGCGTTGTGCACATATGTTTTATCCAGTTAGCTGCTTGTCCTTTGAGTTTATTTATGATTTATTTATGCTCAATGTACAAAGTAGAAAAATGTATCCGTGTTTCCCCTGTGACAGTTGGTTTTTGTAGCATGTTTAATTAGCAGAAACTTCTCCATTCAAAAATTGTTTAAAAAAGAAAACAAGAAAGCCTCTCCATCTTTGTTTTACTGCTTCTCTTTTGTTTAAATTTTTGTTATATTTCAAATTAATTTTTGTGGATAATGTGAGATAGGGAGTCCAATCTTACATTGTTTTCTTGGTTTGAATAACCAACTTTTGAGCACTTAGCACAATGTTATCTTCACAACAGACAAAACTAAACTGAAGAAAAAAAAAACCTGGAAATGTGATGACAGAATTTAGGTTACTAGAGGTGGAAGAGGAAGGTGGGAATAATTGTGGTAGGGGACCCAGTGGATGATGGTAGAAGATTATGGGTATTTTGGTGGTGGGTATGGTGTGGTAACATGCATCTGAAGAGGTGTGAACCTTTACCTCTGAATCACATACAGGTTATAAATCACATACAGGTTATTACCTCAATAAAAAAGTGTTTAAAAAGACACTAAATAAAATTATCTAATAAAATAAATGGGAAAATTAAAATGCTTCTTTTATTATGTATTAAATTTTCCACTTTTATTTACATCGATTTTTAGACTTTCTAGTTTGTTCCATTAACTATTCTTTTTAAAAAAGATTTATTTATTTGTGCACACAAGAACTGGGGTATAGGCCAGAGGTGTGGAGGGTGAGAGACAGAGTGGGTAGCAGAACAGGCAGATGCACTGAAATACACTGCTGAGGGGAGCAGCTGGAGAGACAGGAGAGGCATGCTGTGCCATGTGGGTCACCTTCCTGGCCAGGGATTGAACTCATGCTGTAGTGGCTGCGGAGAGCTTCATAGTGCTGCGTTTTAACCCATTTAGCCACCAGGGAGGGCCCCCAGTAACTATTCTTGCTAATGACAGGGTGTTACATTGTTTTGCCCAGTAAGTGTTGCACTAAGTGCATAGTAGGCATCTACAGGTATTGTTGTGGTAAAAACGATCAGAATGAGTAGATTGTAGAGGAATGTACTGTTACAGGAAGCAGTGACATTTGCGGATGTGGCTGTGAACTTCACCCAGGAAGAGTGGCAGCAGCTGGACCCGGTTCAGAAGACTCTACACCAGGATGTGATGCTGGAGATCTGTAGCCACCTGGTTTCTGTAGGTGAGGGCAAAGCCTTGGTATGATAATGAAGCAAACCCTCCTCATCCTCTATAGCTGTCAAGACAATGAACCTCATAATTTTCCATTATCAGGTTGTTTTCTTTTATATTTCTTGGTTTTTATGTTTATATTTTTGTTTTATTTGGAATTACTTTTTGTGGGTAAAGGATCCATCTTTACCGGGAGGCCCCTGAAATTACATCTTCTCCTTGTGAATTTCTGAACTGCCAAAACCAAAGCCATTATAATTTTCCTGTAACAGGATGTTCAGATATAAAACCAGATGTAATCTTCAAACTGGAACGTGGAGAGGCCCCATGGATCATCGAGAGTGAGTTGTCAAGATGGATCTACTCAAGTAAGTGAGAGCTGGGTGTTTTCTTCTTTCCTGATATTGATGGCCTCCTTTCTTCCCTAAAATTTATCAGGTCTCTTTTATAACATATACTCGACATCAGATATCTCCCTAACCCTTTTATCTTTTGCCAGCTGTTTTCTTTTTAGTGTCTATTTGATGTTACCTTTTTCTTCTTTCAGGCAGGAAGAAACGCCTTGAACTTACTCAGCAGATTATTTCTGGGGAATACTCATTTCAAAGAGAAATATTGGAAAGAGCCCCAAAGGATAATTTATTGTATTCTCTTTTAAAAGTCAGGCATGTTGATGGTCAGAAAGATGAATATCAAGGAAACCAAGACCATGTTTTGAGGCAGTTCATAGTTAACAGCCATGAAACATTGACTGAGAAGAGAGAAGCCAAGCATAATGAAGTTGGAAAAATATTTAATGGGTGCAAAGACCTTGATCCCTCAAGTGAAAAACACTCATGTGGAAGGAGATTGACATCTGATTTAGACTCAATAACTTGTAGTAAGAGCTATGCAAGAAAGAACCCCATCGAAAAATTTGGGTGTGGGGGAGCACCTAGCTATAGTGTTTCCTGTTCAGTGCCTGAGAAAATACATGGAGTAAAATCCTATGGACATAGAGAGTGTGAAACAGTTCTCAGTCATAAGCAAACCCATATACACCATAAGAGAGTTCAAACTGGGGGGAAGCTCAACAATTGTAGTGTGTGTGGAAAGGGCTTTATTAAGAAGTCACAACTCATTATACATGAAAGAATTCATACTGGAGAGAAACCGTATGTATGTGGAGATTGTGGGAAAGCCTTTAATGAGAAATCACATCTCATCGTACATCAGAGAATCCATACTGGGGAGAAACCCTATCAATGTACTAAGTGTGGGAGGGCCTTCTCCCAGAAGTCACCATTCATCGTTCATCAGAGGGTCCACACTGGAGAGAAACCCTATGAATGTTCTGAGTGTCACAAAACATTCTCCCAGAAGTCACATCTTGTTATACATCAGCGAGTTCATACCAGAGAGAAGCCTTTTGAATGCAGTGAATGTGGAAAAGGCTTCTGTAAGATGTCTCACCTTTTTCTACACCAAATCACTCATACTGGGGAGAAACCCTTTGAATGTGCTGAATGTGGGAAGACTTTCCCTCGGAAAACACAACTCATCATTCATCAGCGAACGCATACTGGAGAGAAACCATACAAGTGTGGTGAATGTGGCAAAACCTTTTGCCAGCAGTCTCATCTCATAGGACATAAAAGAATTCACACAGGAGAGAAACCTTATGTATGTTCTGACTGTGGGAAGGCCTTTTCCCAGAAGTCACATCTCACTGGACATCAAAGACTTCATACTGGAGAGAAACCTTATATATGTACAGATTGTGGAAAAGCTTTCTCTCAAAAATCACCACTTATTATACACCAGAGAATTCATACAGGGGAGAAACCCTATGAGTGTAGTGAATGTGGCAAAACCTTTTCCCAGAAGTCACCCCTCATTATTCATCAAAGAATTCATACTGGGGAAAAACCCTATGAGTGCACCGAGTGTGGGAGGGCCTTTTCTCTGAAGGCACATCTCCTTGTTCATCAGAGAGCTCACCCTGGAGAGCAACTGTATGAATGCAGTGACTGCGGAAAGGTCTTTTGTGAGAAGTCTCCAATGATTGTCCATCAGAGAACCCATAGCAAAGAGAAATCCTCTGAATGTGCTGAGTATGAGATGAGTTTTTCTCAAAAATCACAGATGATCACATATCAGAGAACACATACAGGGGAGAAATGCTCCAAGTGCAGTGACTGTGGGAAGGTCTCCTGCCAGCATGTACACCTCCGTGATCAGCAGACTCCATATAGGAGAGGAACATTATACACATACTGATCGAGCAACAGTCTCTTCCTAGAAGTCAACCCTCATCGTGCACAGGGAAACTCACATCAAACAGAGATTCTATAGATAGGTTGGACATGAAAAATGTGCTACTTCCTCAACTGTAGAATAGACTCACATATGCCTCTATATCTGATTACTCCTATATGGAATGATCTGGCCTTTATAGTGTTTTCATTGCTGTAAATAAGTAATGGGTTTGCTTACCCCCAAAGTATCTCAGCCTCCTTCCCAGAATAAAACATGTCTGCAGCAACGAGCACTGTTTTGGTGTTATTTGGGTCTTCAAGCTTTAGCAGAATTTGGGGAATTTATTTGGGCATGTTTCATTATTGGAAGGGCATATCTTTGTCATCTTTCCTGTTTCTTCCATCTTTTTTTTTCTGTTTATATATGTTTATATGAATATACCTATCAATATGTACATACTTACATATAGTTAGATATATTCATATAATTTTCTTCAAAATCATTTCTCCTGAAATGAGAAAAAGAATCTTATTGTTCATTTCATTTTATCTCTATATTTGGTTGTTTCCAGTATCATCTCAGAGTGTATTTGTGATTTCCCCACCCTCAATTGGAAACACAATTGTATTATTTATTTTATGCCCCTTTCCACCCATCTGAAGATCAATTCTTGCAATTATTGCATTTAACCATTTTCCTTTTTTTCTGATTCATTCATTTTTTTTAAGATTTATTTATTTGTGCATACAGAACTGGGGTACAGTCCAGAGGTGCAGGGGTGGTGAGAGGATCCCCCAGAGACAGAGTGGGGAGCAGAACAGGCAGATTCACTAGGTAAACTGCTGAGGGGAGCTGCGGTGGGGGGGGGTCAGGAGAGGTCTGCCATGCCTTGTGGTCACCTCTGGGGCAGGAGGGGATCGAACTCATGCTGAAGTGGCTTTAGCTTCTTAGTGCTGTGCTTTAACCTGCTGTGCCACCGGGGAGGGCCCTCATTCATGTTTTAACTAAAGTCCTTTCATTTGCATTTCTATTTTTATCTCTCTAAATTCTTTAGTTGAATGTGTAAGTTAATTAATCTCATCTTTTTCGATTTATTTATAGGTGTATTTTCACTTATGTGTTAATCTGAGGACAATTTTAGCCTTTTGTGGTCCAATCTGAGACTATTGTTTTTATTTTTTATTAATTTGTATATCTGCTTACATTGTTGCATATTAAGTGTTTACTTCCACCTCCCCATTTGCCCGCCCATCATCACCACAGCCTCCCACATTCCTCCCTCCCTCCTTCTGACCACCTCTGTCCCCCTCCCCTGTAGGATCTCTCTGGTTTATGATTGTCTGTTGTTGTTTTGTTTTGTATTGTAAAATCAATACACTTCCCCCACCTCATGTCTTACTTAGTTCTCTTATATTCCTCCTACAAGTGAAACCATCTGATATTTTTCTTCTTCTTTCTGACTTATTTCACTGAGAATGATCCCTTCTTGCTCCATCCATGTTGCTGCCAATGGCATGACTCTATTTTTGATTGCTGAGTAGTATTCCATTGTGGATATACACCATGTCCTCTTGATCCAGTCATCTGGTTTAGGGCATTTGGATTGTTTCCAGGTTTTCCCTATTGTAGATAGTGCTGCAGTATACATAGGGTACATGTATCCTTTTGAATTAATGTTTTTGTGTCCCTTAGGTAGATCCCTAGGAGTGGAATTGCTGGATCGTATGGAAGCTCCATTTTTAGTAGTCTGAGGAACCTCCACACAGCTTTCCATAGTGGTTGTACCAGTTTGCACTCTCACCAGCAGTGTAGGAGAGTTCCTTTTTCACCTCATCTCAGCAACATTTGTTGTTAGTTTTTTTTATATGTGCCATCTCACTGATGTGAGGTGGTATGATACTATTGTTTTTTAATAGGCAAAAATTGTTGTTTAACCCATTTTTTTGTAGTTATGACAGATTTTAGTTTCAGGACTCTGCATATTTCTTTCTTTTAAAAATATTATTTTATTTTTGCATAGAAGAACTAGGGTGTAGGCAAGAGGTGGGGGAGTTGAGAGGACTCACCAGAGACAGAGTGGGGAGCAGAACAGGCAGATCCACTGAAATACACTGCTCAGGACAGCAGCGGGCGAGACAGAAGAGGTCTGCCATACCATCTGTGGGTCAGCTCTGGGCCGGATAAACTCAGGCCCTAGTGGTGACAGTGCTGAGAATTAACCCCTAGGCCTAGGGTGGGTCCTCTCAGCATATTTCTTTTGTGCATTTGTTTTAGTTGCTTTTATATCTCATCATGTGGTCCTGATCTGATTCCCTTGTACATTTTGAGTGTTATTTGTGCTCCAGGGTATAGCAAAAGGTGCGGATGCTCATGAATTTCGATAATCCATCATACCTGGGAAATGGGATTTAAGGTTGCAAAGAAGCATGATGGCAGGTCTGTGGCTATAAAGGAAGATTTTTTGTTCCTAGACTGATGTTGGCAGTCTTTGCATGTGCGTTTTTCAAAACATCAGTGTTGAGCGACCTTGGTTCAGCAGGTCCAAGGAAGTGAAGTGAAGAGGAGACCTGAGTGGAGTGTGTGTATTTGTTGAGGTTGCTGTGGCTACGTTTTTCAGTCAGGTCTCCACTGAAAGTCAGTGACGTGCAGAAAGCCACAGCAACAGGAATTTCCTAACAGTTTCCCAGAATGGACATGAACATTGTTTCTTCACAATAAATAAATACTTATTGAACATATGCTGCATGGCAGGCACTTCTTTGAGAATTTTGCAGTGAACAAGCAGATTTTATGTAAACATGTATATATTTTTAGTCTACTTCATTTGTTGTTTTACTTTCACTCACAATGTGTGTGTGTATACATAGAAGATCTAAAATATATACTAAAGTATTACATGTGTATGATAATACATGATATTATATATATGCACAGCCCCTCTGTGGACAAGTGTTTAAGGGCTGTGGTTGAAAATATATAAAGATAGGGAAACCAGGAGTGCTCTGTGGGATAGGGGGTGGACAAGAAAGTTCTCAATGATAAGGTGCCACTGTGCAGAGAGTTTTTGAAGGAGAGCATGCCAGGCAGAGGGAACAGAAAGTAGAACAGACTTGGGACCAAGCTCACCTGCCACCATGGCTCTTTGTTATCGGAATTCACATCCCCACTGTACTCCAAAAGTAGCTCAAAGATTTACCTTTAACGGTCCTAGATTGTAATGACCCCAACTGTTTGTAAGAAGTGATTATAAATCCACTCTGGTTTGAGCCACCTTTCAACCTACACATAGAAAATTTCATGATGTCAGATCCAACAGTGAAGAAAAGTCACAAAACATACAAACAACAAGACATTATTAACAAGATTCAGAAGAAACAACAGAAAAAAATTTCAGTTATTAAAATGATCAAACAGACAATAAAGTAAGTACTTATTGAAAGTAACAAAACTAGGTATATTACCTTGCTAGGGCTATCATAAAACTGTCCTTAAACAAAGGAACTTTATTGTTTCACATCTCTGGAGACTAGAAGTTCAAAGTGAAGGTGTTGGTTCCATCTGTAAGTCATTATGGAAAGATCAATTCCAGGCCTCTCTACATCCTTGGAGTTGGACATCTTCTCCCTATGTCTTTCACATTGCCTATTCTTTCTGCTTTTTTCTGTGTCCAAATCTCTTCTTTTCATAAGGACACTTGTTATATTGGAATAAGGTCCAATTTAGTGAACTTATTTTAACTTAATTACCTCTGTAAAGTTCCTATCACCAAATAATGTCACATTCTGATATACTGGGAGTTTTGTTTCAACTCATGAATTTTGAGGGGAACACTTTAAATACTGACAGAAATGGAACATATAATAAAGAAAAGTGGCCATGTAGCTTTTTAAAAATTTAATTATATATATATATATATATTTTAAAGATTGATTTATTTATGCACACAAGAACCAGAGTACAGACCAAATGTGTGTGTGTGTGTGTGTGTGTGTGTGTGTGTGTGTGTGTGTAGGGTGGTAAGAAGATTCACCAGAGACATAATGGGGAGCAGAAAAGGCAGATCTACTGAAATACACTGCTGAGGGAGCAGCAGGTGGGGCAGGAGAGGACTGCAGTGCCATGTGGGTCTTCTCCAAGGCCAGGGATCGAACTCTTGGTGCTTCACAGTGCTGTGCTTTATTTAACCCCTTGAGCCACCAGGGAGGGCCACCATGTAGATTTTAAAAAGACTCTAAGGGAACTTTTAAAAAATGCAAATTATAATAATAAGAAATAAATACTTAATAGATGAGTTTAATGATGCATGAAACATGGTTGAAGAGAGAAGTAAAGAACTAGAACAATGGTCTGGAAAGATAACTGAGAATGTAGGATCAAAAACCAAGTCCATGAAAATTTAAAAGCACTTGACGAGTAGGGTAACAAAACAGGTAGATTTAACATATGCCTAAATTAGAACCATAGTAGAAGATGAGAAAACTGGGCAGTGGCAATATTAAAAAAGATAAAACAGTGTTTCAAAGACATCAACCCACAGTGACAATTAGATTTTGAAGTGACTTTCCAGTAGCAGCAAGGGAATTGAACACACTGTATTTACGTCTTCAAGATGCTCAGAGAGAATAACTCAATCTGGAATTACATACCCACTAAAAATATCTTTTAAGAACTAGGTGAAAATAAAGATATTTTCAGGCATATCAACCTTTAAGTTTCTAGGGAGATTGCCACCGACGTACTCTCACTATGGACAGCTCTAAAAGGCATATATCAAACAGAAGGAAATTTTCTGGGGGAAGTACACAGTAAAATCTTGAATGTCTCTAATCCCTGCATAGCACATACATATTCAATCTGAAATGGACATTCTCATCATTTTACCACATTAACATGTGTAAATATTATATACCTAGATTTGCTTTGTATTTTATAAAAGAACCAATGTAAAATTTTACCATCAACAGAACAGTAATTGAAACAGAATGGAGTACAGAAAGAGACTCAAATACAATAGGAATTTTTTTTTAAAGATTTATTTATTTGTGCATACAGAACTGGGGTACAGGCCAGAGGCTCAGGGGCGGTGAGAGGCTTCACCAAAGACAGAGTGGGGAACAGAACAAGCAGATCGACGAAGTACACTGCTGAGGGGAGCAGTGGGTGGGTCAGGAGAGGTCTGCCACACCATGTGGTCACCTCCGGGGCTGGCGGGAATCGAACTCATGCGGAAGTGGCTTTAGATTCTCAGTGCTGTGCTTTAACCCGCTGCGCCACCAGGGAGGGCCCAAATACAATAGGAATTTAATATGATAAAAGTGGCATTTTGTGTATATGGAGGAATGATAAATTATTCAAAACTGAGTAGCTATGAGAAAAAATTTGAATGGAACCTTCACTTACATTAAAATTTTTCACATGCGTTAAAAATTTAAAATGAAAATATTGCAATCATAAAAAGTAGAAATAATAAGAGAAGCAGACTAATCACGAGAATTTTTGTTTATAAATCCTTATTGGAAAGTTCTTTTCCTTATGTAGGTACATAAAATCTACAGAACATAAAAGAATATTGGTAAATTTTGCTCTAATATTTTTTCATATTATGCTAAAATTTACCATAAAAAAGCAAAGGGGGGACAGTATATATAGTATATTTTTTTTGTCAAGGTCAATACAAAATGAGCAACACACTCATTTTACATAAAGCTACTCACTGATAGTTTATAAGTGTATTGAATAAAATCTGGCCAGATCTTTTTCAAATCAGATAATCATGGTTACATTGAGTTGGAGCCAGGGGCTTTATTATGGAGGATTTCCCTTTTGTAGAACTTTTCCTTTACCTGTGCTCATTTTGTTTACAATTTTTGCTTCATATATATACATTATATTTGTGGGAAGAAAAAATAGTTTTCAAATGGGAAGATACAGTTGAGGTATAAACTCACAGACATGACAGAAAAGAACTCATGGAAAACCAGGGGAGCCACCCTCACTCTGCAAACCTTTGCTGGAAAATTTGAACTATAAATGAGAGACCTGCGCTGAAAAGCATTGATCTTTAGAAAAAGACAGTGATAAGATTTTTCAGACCTACATGGCAGAAAATCTTTTCTTTTTCAGGAGCTTATTTCTTTTTAGTGGAGAATGCAAATCATGTAGGTGATCACATTTCCCCCTTTTACTATGGTTACTAGGGAACTCTCAGACAAATGTGTAATTTATTTAGAAGTGAAGCCATATGAGCTAATCACCTATTCTCTCTAAATTTTCCTGATTCTGTTGTAAAATTATTCCCCCTTTAATTTTGTTATATGAAAAAATAGGGACAATACAGTGTTGGGGGGTCCCAAGAACACTCTTATGTTTGATGGTTCACAAGAAAGACTCACAAAACTCAGAAAAGCTATTATACTCAAGGTTATGGTTTTTACAACAAATATACAGATGAAAATCAGCAAGGGAAAAAGGTGTATAGGACAAAGTCCAGGAGGAACCAGAGGTGAACTTCCAGCCATCCTTTTCAAACAGAATCACATGCATAGCACTTAATTCTTCCAGAAATGATATGTGCAAAAGATTGGTAACCAGAGACACTCACCTGAGTCTTGCTGTCCAAGGTTGGTATTGGAGATCAGTCAGGTAGGTATATAGTTGTGACTGATCTTAGCTACTCAACTTCCAGCTCCCTAAAGGTCAAATTGATACAATATGGCCCAAAGTTCCTAGCGTATAAGAAGATGCTTTTACAAATACTGCTTGTGTATAAATTATCTGGCATGACTCAATACATAAGGTATACAAATGTATTCTTATCAGGTAAGCTAAGCCAGACACCTGTAGGTTATTTACCAGGAGCTGCCCAAGGGGCAGTTCTGAAAACATTTGGAATGTGCAAGGTTTGGGAAACCCAGGCCTGCATTTACCACATCGTTCATCCCCCCGACCCTTGTTCTCAGCTCTTTTTTAATCATTTATGGCAAAATGATCATATTTGTCTGAGCATCTATATTTAGTGTCCTATTTAACAGAGTATATAACAGGTAAAGCAATAGTACTAGTATAAATATATCTGAAATCTGAAGAGGTACATTTAAAGAAACAACTAATCCATTTTATAATGTTATTGCATTTTTTCTTTTAGTAATTTGATCGCTCATTTATCCTCTTGATCTACTGTTATTTGTACCTTATGATGAACTTGTATGAAGTAACTTAGCATAGAAATTAGTTTATGGTTAGCTAAGTCCAGGATAATTATTCTCCATTGGTATTCCATGCTGAAGAGGCTTTAATTCAGTCTGCCAATATAGCTGATCATCAGCCATCAGCTATCACAGGATTGTTTGCACAGGCAGTTAAATCTTGCACCCAGAGTGCCAGTGACACCATGTCGCAATACAGTTGTGGTACAATTCATTTCAATTCAGATTCATGGAAAAGAATATTTACTAGATATTCTTCTTAAAAGAATTAGTTCTGTGCTCGCTTCGGCAGCACATATACTAAAATTGGAACGATACAGAGAAGATTAGCATGGCCCCTGCGCAAGGATGACACGCAAATTCGTGAAGCGTTCCATATTTTTTAGCAGGAGTATAATGGACCAGGTGAGAAAATAACAAAAAGAATGAACAACCATATACCAGAGACATTTTGTGGGGGTGGAGTGGGGA
>NW_004567128.1:27925590-27926841 GCF_000260355.1 Condylura cristata | reverse complement strand
TAATAATAATAATAATAATAATAATAAAGAATTAGTTCTTGCTTAGATACCAGATATTCTGGACAGGTGTCATTATAATTTGCCATCATTCAGTTAAGTCTACATTTTAACTCAGTCAGGAACAAACCTGATTATCCTATCTCAATTCATCGGCTGGTGCTGGCACTTGTTTCCTTTGTATGCTGTTACGCAGAACAGGCCTACCTCCCTCCTATGGAGTGGGAACAGGTGGTATTCAAGGCTCGGTTCCTATTTCTGCTAACTCTTCTCATTCTGATGTATTCTCGTGAAAATGGCAGTCATAGCATATTGATATCTATGACAAGAGTCTCTAGAGATTGGCCCTAGTTTTGGAGTTCCATAAGATTCTCAGAGGTGAACTGTGAGTCTATGCAGGTGGATGGAAGGCTATTGTGCCATGGACATTTCAGCCTCTCTCTTCCTCTGTATGAAAACAGCCAAGAAGGGCCTCCCTGGTGGCACAGGGGTTAAAGTCTCAGCACTATCAAGCTGTTGCCAGCTACTGTGGCCTGAGTTCCATTCCAGCCAAGGAGCTGACACACATGGCACAGCAGACCTCTCCTGTCTCACCCGCTGCTCCCCTCAGCAGTGGATTTCAGTGGATCCACCTTTTCTGTTCCCCACTCTGTCTCTGGGGAATCCTCTCAGCCCCAATACCTCTGGCCTGTACCCCAGTTCTTGTATGCATAAATAAATAATAAATCTTAAAAAAAATTCAAGAGGTCTTCTTTGGTTACAGTATAAACACTTTCCATTGCTGGCTCGTGGTATTGTTCAACATTTGTTAAGTATGCCTGACCTATGTCACTATAGTCTCATCTTTCTCCCATTCTTTGCTTTCCTTCTGGAAGAGAACCCCCAATTCTGCTCATTTTCTAATTTTTTTCCCTATGAATGCTGCACCTCATTAAAAGCAAATCCAACTTGTCCCACAATAACTAGACTTGCATCTCTCTTCCATAGAGCCTTTCTGTCTGAGAGCTGAGGGGTTAATCCACCATACATGTTGTTACCATCTTACTAATGGCCTAAATGCAGGTCAGGTATGTTTTGTACCCCCAAATGTTAATGAGGGTTAGACAAATGGTAGGCACACCTAAGTATAATTTAGTTTGAGAATACTAAATTGCAGTACTACTTCATCACCAGTACTCCATCAAGTACTCCAGTACTTCATCACCAGTACTCCATCAAGTACTCCAGCACTTCATCACCAGTACTCCATCAAGT
>NW_004567128.1:27917139-27925490 GCF_000260355.1 Condylura cristata | reverse complement strand
ACTTCATCACCAGTACTCCATCAAGTACTCCAGTACTTCATCACCAGTACTCCATCAAGTACTCCAGCACTTCATCACCAGTACTCCATCAAGTCTCCCATAGCCTCCCTGATCTCAGGGCAGGTTGTCCTCCAGGAAATTTGGACCCTCAACATGATGCCTACTGCCATGATCCCATCTGAAACCCAGTGTATTTTTCTACTCTGTTTAGTAGTTTCTCATCCACAAAAGGGATATATATATACTTGGGCATAACACACTGTGGTATGACAAGCATGTCATGGCATTTTACCCATTATAGCCAGAGTAGTTTTCTTTCTTTCTTTTTAAAGATTTATTTATGTATGCATATAGAACTGGGGTACAGGCCAGAGGTGCAGGAGTGGTGAGAGGATTCACCAGAGGCAGAGCAGACAGATCGATGAAGTGCACTGCTGAGGGGAGCAGCGGGTGGTCAGGAGATGTCTGCCACACCATGTGGGTTACCTCCCTGGCATGGGATTGAACTCGCAGTGAAGCTGCTGAGGCAAGCTTCATGGTGCTGCACGTCAACTCGTTGCACCACTATAGAGGGCCCCAGACTACCTTTCTAAGCATTCAGTTATCAAGGTTCATAGGGACATCAGTCTGCCAAGGGAAATCAGTCTGCCAAAAATTGTACATCAGTCTGATGGCCCCATAGAGAGTAGTTTCCAGAAATTACTTTCCGAGTGATAGATTTATGCTAAATTAATAGTCATTTATCAAATATCTAGATCATTTCTAAGTAGGCTAAACGCTGAAACATTAATTACTAAGCATAAGTTTAAGCTTATATAAATTTTGTTTCTTATTTTTATATGGTGCTAAATATTTTTGGGTTTGTTATTAAACATGTTTGTTTTTGCTTTTGCCATATTGATAAATTGTACTATACCTATATTATGAGCCCATCTTATAAATATATAAATTGTATATACCTATAAATATTGTGAGATGTATATGCATAAACTTCACTAGTCTGTTACAAAATGCTGTTATCTGACAGTTCACAATTATCTATCTAGTTTTATTTGCAAAATAAAATTTTCTAGTTGCCAAATGTCATAGTCCATATATGTAAATAAAATTACTACAAGCAATTATGGTAATGGAAACATTTTTGTGTAAGGCATGGCAAATACATTTTTCTACATTTTATTATGGAATCTTCAAGCACACAGAAAAATAGAGTTGCTCAGTGAAAAACCATAATGCCCTCCACCCATCCTGTTATATATTACTAATATTGCTCTATCTCATCTGTGTTTATCCATTTCTCTACTTATCCATCATTTTATCTTTTGGTGCAATTAAAATAAGTTGCAGACTTCAGTACACCACACTCTTAAATAACTCAGCAGGTATATCATTAACTAGAATTCAACATTTGCTTATAGGCCATGATAAAATTTACATATAGTGAGATATACAAATCTCAAGTGTATTATTCAAGAGTTTTGACAAATGCACACCCTTATCAGGACACCAGACAGAACAATCACACCCCAAGCAGTTCCCTCATGCCCCTCCCTTGTTATTTCCTGCTGCTACTTCTTCCACAGGCAAGCACTGTCCTGACTTTTCTCTCCATATATTGCTTTAACATGTTTAGAACTACATATTGATTTAGATGGAGTCGTGCCAAGTTGGCTTGTGCCAGCCAGTTTGTGGGGACCAGCTGTATGTACATACGAGCACACCATCAACTGCAACACAGGATTTTGGAACTGGAGACGCCTCTAGTTCTGCTGCCAGACAGGAATGCTGTAGCTAAAGCTAAAACGAGCTGGAGTTTTAAAGCATTCCTAAAGGCTTCCGACACTGTCGTATTGGTCCTTGTGGCAATCCCAGGGGGAGGAAGTACCCATCCCATTTTACAGGAGAAGATGAAGAGGACCTCAGAGTTGGAATCTGAGTCATTCACAGAGCTCCAAGACCTGTCTCGCACCACTGCGCCAAACTTCCCACCAGCCCATCTTTTATTCTTTTTCCTTTTTATTTTTCTATGTTTAATTTCTTAACTTGCATATATTTTACATCAGGTGTAGTCCCCATGGAATTTTCACTACCAATTAAGACTTGGAAACAACCCAAATGCCCAAAAATAGATGACTGGATCAAAAAGATTTGGTACATATACACAATGGAATACTAGTTAGCAAAAAACATAAATAAATAAATAAGCTCATGGATGGAGTGGGAAGGGATTATGCTCAGTGAAATAAGTCAGAAGGAAAAGAGAAATATTGGCTTGTTTCACTTACAGGGATCAATAGCAATTAATAGGAAAAATAGCAATTGAAAAAACTAAAAAAAATCAGACAAAATTTTCCTTTTTTTTTTTAATTAAGGTAACATTGGTTTACAACACTGTATATGATTTTGAGGTATAAGTTCACACCTCTTCACCATACCACACCACACTATACCCACCACAAAAGTACCTACAGTCTTCCACCATAGTCCATCGTACCCCTCTCTACTTGTTCCCCACTGCTACCCCTCTGGAAGCCTCAATTCTGTAGTCAGATTTACAGGATTTGCTTTGGTTTAGTTTTGTCCACTCTTTTGCTTGTTTCTTTAAATTTCACACAAGAGTGAAACCAACCAGTATTTGTCTTATTCCTTTTGACTTCCTTCATTTAGCATAATCCCCTCCAGCTCCATCCATGTTGGCATGTATGGCAAAATTCTTTTTTATAGCTGAGTAGTACTCCATTTGTGTGTGTGTGTGTATGCCACATCTTTGGTCGTTGGACACTTAGGTTGTTTCCAGAATGTAGCTGTCATAAATAAATAGTGCTGCATATATCCCTTTGTATTAGTGTTTTTATATTCTTTGCATTGATATATAGGAGTGAAATTGTTGGGTAATAAGGTAGGTATATTTTTAATATGCTGAAAAATCTCCATACTGTTTTACATAAGGGCTGGGCCAGTCTCCTTTCCCACCAACAGGGTACAGAATTCTTTTCTCCTATACCCTCACCAACACTTGTTGTTTCTGGTCTTGTTTGTTTGTTTGTTTTATTGATTATGGCTTTACATCCTTGTTGGTATGTTTTTGGTCTTTTTGATATGGGCCGCTCTCATGGGTGTGGGATAGTATCTCATTGCAGTTTTGATTTACTTGGTTCTGATGGTAAGTGATGATGAGCATTTTTCACTGCCTATTGACCATCTGTATATCTTCTTTGGAGAAGTGTCTATTTAGCTCTTCTGCCCATTTTTTATTGGATTTTAAAAAATTTTGTTGAGTTACATGAGTTCTTTACATACTTTGGACATCAGCCTTTTGTCAGATGAAATACATGCAAATATTTTCTCCGATCCAGTATGATCACAGCCCTACTATTGACTGATGAATATGTGTTTGCTTTTAGGGGATCCTCCTTCTCCCCCTAAATTTCTGTACCTCTTTATGATGTTGGGCATCATTTGTGTTAGTGCTCAGAGGCACTTTAATTTTTCTCCCTGTACTTCAAAAGGAGTCTCCTTTGACCTCAATACTTTTCAAAAATATTAATTATGCTTAATGAGATTGCCTTCTTTTCTCACCTTAACTATTCTATTCTTTTTTTTTTAAAAAAGATTTATTTATTTATGCAAACAGAACTGGGGTACAAGCCAGAGGTGCAGGGGCGGTGAGAACCTTCACCAGAGACAGAGCAGGGATCAGCACAGACAGATCTACGAAATATACTGCTGAGGGGTGCAGCGGGCGGGTCAGGAGAGGTCTGCCATGCCATGTGGTCACCTCCGGGGCCGGAGATCAAACTTGTACTGAAGTGGCTGTGGCTTTCTTGCAGTGCTACATCCTAACCTGTTGCACCACCAGAGAGGGCCACAACTATTTTATTACTTTGACTTAAGTTTTCTAGATTCTAGGTAAGCCAAAAGGCCTACCAAAATATGGTACGACTACAAGCTTAGGCAGAATCTCAGCCTCAGAAGGATGCTGTGGTTTTTCCTATCAGGTACTCGTGAAGTCTTATAACAAATGGCTGAGAGACAGAGAGTAAATCTGAAAAAATTGCTGCAGCAAATCTTGTCTGGGAAGTCCAGTCTGTAAACTTAGAGATGCTGCTGTCTGGGCCACTCGGAAGCTCACCAGAACTCCTGCATCTTCCCTGCTTTGCTACAGGAAGTGACCATGACTGTGCACAAAACCACCAGCGTCATAGCCAGACATTGTGTCAAGAGCTCCGACACATGGTCTCACGATCACTGGCATTGGACACAATCCTGGGCGCTGGTGCGATGGTCTGCGGTCACCACTGTGCATGTATTTCCTGAAATCCCACTGATATTTATACCACCACCAACAACACTTAGAAGTGGCAGGCACTCAGCCGAGCGCCACTGTCATCTTCACCCCACTGAATATGCTTCATGCCCTACGTGCTGGAATCTCCCAACTGACTCTCCAAACCGCAAATCTTGGTTTTATTCTCTATTCAATCTTTAATAACTATTTAAAATTAATTCCTAGGTACCTCTCTGGGTAAATGCCCAATATATAAGCCCTTCCAACAGCTGTTAGTCTGAGGCGCATTCGACGATAACAGTCGTCAGTCCTTCGGGAACAAGAACATGCAGTAAGTCTTCTGGGAACAGTGCGTCCTTGGAAACGATTCAGATGCACCTTCCAAATGACTGTTATTCCGCCCCTAATAGTGTTTAAGGACAGACTGTCTGCTTCGACAAGAAGGCAGAGAGTGCTGATGAGATGTCCACACTCACCCACTGCTCACCCTCTCCTGTCTCCTCAGCACACTTTAGCCAGGCTTCTCGCTTCTTGCAAGTTCCTGAACTCGGCTTGCCTCCAAGGCCCAGCAAACACGCGAAGTGGAGCCAACCCTCTTCTCAGCTTCTCTGGGGGACTGGCTGACACGGTCCTATCAGACCCCGCTGGTCATTTCCCCTGGCTTGTCAACTTCCCTCCAAGGATTCTGCTTATCGCTGCTTGCCTCCCACTGACGCTATAAGAGAAAAGCTCTTTTTTGTTTGATTTTGAGATCCTTGCAGACTGTAGAGTCACAGCACCTCCCTGTTGCAACCAGCCCTACTCCACTGCGAAAGTCCTTCCCCCTCCCTTGCAATAATCCTTTTTAAAAAGCAGTTGTTCCTTACTAAGCCCTGACTTGTTCTTTCTTTCACAATCCACATACAGCAAGAGGTGCTAATAAGGACCCAGACCTTTCTTTCAGCAGCCAGTGGGTGATCCAGGGCTGTCGTTATTTTCCAACACCCCAGCCCTTAACGGAATAGTGAGATTTGGCCAAAAGTGCCAGTCCTAGGGAAATTTATATAGCTTGTGTAGCTATATATATATATATATATATATATAGCTTGGATGCAGCTCTCTGCACTTCTTTGAACTACTGTGTGGTGTCCTATAGGTATGTCATTCTTACTGCCTCCACATTTGTGATGTTAAAGTGGTTACTACCAGGGGAACTATTTGGAAAGCTCGTTTGTGGCTTTGGAGAATTGTGTCACTCTAGTGTGGTCGGTGAAGGCAACCCTTGGGGGTTCCACTACTGAGTAAAAGTCAACTGGAATTTTGAGGCAAACCCCAATATAGGAAATCTTGTTCCGTGTCAGACAAGGGGAAGCTTGTGATAGGAGAAGCCCTTTGATCCCCTCACAGCCCCGGCAGGCCCCTCTGCTGCCCGTGGCGTCTGCATTCCTCTGAAGGTGAGCATGTATGCTTGACTACAGTTCTGATGGAAGCTCAGAGATTTGGGACGGACAGTCTGCAGGCAAGGATGAGTCATTAAAGAGTCGTTAAACTGGCTCCAGAAAATCGTTTGGCACAGATGACTATGGAAAATATATAGGCACAGACCATAGGGAGCTGGAGAATTGAGGTCATTACAAAGAAACACAAGTCCTTACAGAGGAAGCCCACCAGGTGCTGGGCTGTCAGAAAAGTCATGATGCCTTTTTGCATACGAAACAGAGAAAAGATACATCATGACTTTTCTGACAACCCAACAGAGGTGACAGATTCCACAATAGATAAAATTCCACAAAGGAATGAGCCCTCTACCCACAAAACACTACACAAAGATACCCGTTGCTCTGGCAAAATGCAGTTCTTGTCCCTGTGTCTAAGCAGGTGTCGCTTTCAACAGACCCGTCCCTTTCTAAGGCAGCCTTCTGCCATCTGGGTCTATACAGGCACCTTCTTTACCTTTCTCTTTTTCCTAGTAAACCTGCCATTTGAATGCAACCTTGGTGTATGCAAATGTCTTTCTTCTTAGTAAATTTGCTGTGTGCCACTGAATGGAAAAATCTACTGAAAACCTCCAAGGGAACCTAAGGATCCCACTCACTGAACCCACCATCTGAACTCCATCAATTCGAGGTGGTGGTAATAGGTGCTTACAATGTTACAGTCAAAGAAACCTGCCTGACCGCTACCCACATTCAGTACATAAGTCAATTCAATTGGTTATGGGCTTAGCCCATGCTGATGACATGTTTGCTTGAAATTAGCCTCTGGATATTGTAGGACATTGATGGGTGGAATAGACTCATTCCCACAAGAACAGGCTCCTTGATAAGTGAGGTTTATGGAGGAGCTTGGCCAAGGAGAGAGGTCGCAGGCCAAACCCACGTTTTGCAGCTGGCTGTGGCTAAGCCTGTATGTGGGCTTGGCTGGGTGGACAATGGCATGCTCCTGTTTCTGGATGGCCTGCACTGCTGCTGATTTGCCAACAGTAAACACTGCATAGCATGATGTTCCAGGGTGGGGGTTTGCTGGCAAAGGAGACTAAATGGTTAAATTGCTCTCAGACCTTAAAGAATACAAAAAGAAAAAAATATATATATTTTCTCTATGAGGCTTGTATTTACAGACAGTAGTAGCAACAACCTTGAACTGAGCTCCAGGAACAGCTGAAAGTACAACAGAGGGTCCCTCCCTGGTGGCGCAACAGGTGAGGACACAGAATTGCGAGCTGGTTGGAGCCGCCTCAGTGCCGAGTTCGATCCCCAGTCCTGGAGGTGATCCACATGGCGCAGCAGACCTCTCCTGACCCGCCTGCTGCTCCTCTCAGCAGTGTACTTCATTGATCTGTCTGTTCTGCTTCCCACTCTGTCTCTGGTGAAGCCTCTCACCATCCTGCACCTCTGGCTTGCACCCCAGTTCTGTGTGCATAAATAAATAAATATTGAAAAAAAAAAACAACGAACAGAGAAAGAAACCATTTCCTAGAGGTGGGCACTTAAACTGAATAATAGCCCTGGATTCCTGTCATAAACTGAGTCTTTCCTAATGGCCCGGATGGATTAATAGACTTATGTGGCCCTATTGCTACTGTTTGTAGAATATACTGAATATACTGAGCTCTTTTCATCTTTGGTCTTTGCTTCTTAAATGATGTATCCTTTGTCTCCAAGAGGCTGTAAAAGTCAAGGGATGTCAAATGCATGGGACTGGCAACAGCATGGTGAATTGGGTCTTCTCACACACAGAGGTTCTAGTAGTTACTCTCATCCTCCTTGTACAAGGAGGGCGGGCTCTTGTGTGTTCAAACTTTTGGTATCAAACATTCAACTCCATGTACCAACCTGTCCCAAACCCAGAATCCCACATCTCTCTCAGGCTGAGGCAGAAATTGACTCCTCACACCTGTGGGTAGGGACTGACCCTTGTCCCTTTACCTATTTAAGAAATAAAGATGAAAAATCTCTCAGGGGAAATGAGACAGGAAGGGCCCAGGACAGAAACTCACATACATGAATTCATACGGGAGGCACTTTATTTCCAAAATAGACATGGATTGTATTATCCATTCGGCCCATTTCTGTCCGTGCGATGACTTTGTTTGCAGACCACCTGCTACCTCCTTCCTGTCTGGGGGTAAGTTTTCTATGGCAGCCTCAAAAGGAGTCTTGGGGGCGTTGGAAGAAGGTGGTGCAAGCACACCAATGAAGAGACTCCCAGGTTATTCAGCTTCTGATTATTGTTTTCTTTGATGATATTTCTCTCATCTTTTGGTAATTGTTTCTGTCCCCTCAGGGTGGGGTTCTGTAGGCGTTTTTTAAGGCTCCCCTAGTACAGCATTGGCTGCAATTCCCCTCAATACTTCCTAAATTCTTATTGGCGGTCCTGGTGGGCAGGCAGAGGCCGCGGGGCAGCCAGCCGGGTGGCCAGGCCGGCTGAGGGCTGGGGGCACAGAGCATGGGCCTCTCCGTGGGGTCACGCTTGGCGGGGGAGCACGTGTCTGCTGTAGCCTGGAGGCTGTGACAGGCAGCCTGGTGGCCCTCTGCTGCCAGTGCCAGTGAGGCCAGCCGGCCCCAGGCGTTGGAGGGTGGGT
>NW_004567128.1:27907380-27913439 GCF_000260355.1 Condylura cristata | reverse complement strand
CCTGAAGGCCCGGAGAGGAGCAAAAGGCTGAGGCTGCCCTGAGCAGGGGCTTCCTCCTGCCTGGGCGCTGAGCTGGGCCTTTGGCTGTTCCTGCTCTTGGCCTCCAGCGGAGACCGTGGCTCTTCAGGCCTGTAGCAAGTAACGGCCAGTATCTTAGTGACTGGGCTGGAACTCGACCAGGCCCAGGCCCGCGGGCTGTAGATCGCGGCGGGCCCCAGAACCACCTGAGCCGCTCCCTATTGTCAGTCTCTCGCTCTCTGTCCTGTTGGTTCTGTTTCTCTGGAGACTCCACGAATACATGCCCTCTCTTGTTTTCTCAGGGTTCGTGCTTAAGCAGAGGCCTGGCTGTAGGTGGTTTGTTTGGCTTGGGGGGAGGGGCCGCCTGGGTGCTGAGAGTACTTGTGATTCAGGCCATGTGGCAGGATGCTGGCCTCTGAGCTTGTCTGCATGGTTTTCTGTCCGGTCAGGGCAGCTATGGCTCCCGCAGCGGTTCCGGCTTCAGCCGCCATGCCAGCAAGACACCGACTCTGGCCCGGAGCCCCCCCGAGAAGCAGGGGTGTGCACTCAGGACTTAATCTGGCCAGCTCCGCTGACTTGCCAAGTCATCACACTGGCACCATCTGTTGCTGATAAGCCCACTCCCGTGTCTCCAGCTGATGGAGGAGACTTTGGCCTCAGTTAGCATTTTCCATCGACAGTCTGCTCACGTAGGATGGGCGGCCTCCGAGCCAGAAAACCCACATCAGCAGGTCTGTGTGACCCCGGGGCCAAGGCCTCCGCTCGGGTCTTCCCAGCCCCCCACCCACTGTGCAGGATCCTCATCCTCCGGGGCAGCCCATGGCTCCGACTGGAGCTCACTCCTCTGCAGGGACACCCTAACAGCCAGTCAGGCCCTTCCGTGCCCTTCTGGTTCTGGGGTTCGGTCCTCAAGGAGAGACTGGGCCTCAGGGTGATAGAGAGGCCTTGCCTCATCACCTGAGTGAAGCGCCCCTGGGGCTGGGCCTCCCCTCTCCTCTCTTCTGCTATTCCTTTGCAGGTGGTTACCCCAAGGGAACTGAGGGACTTGTGCTGCCAGCACCCCGGGTGCTATGGCGCAGCCTGCTCCTCTAGAGGGCGCCAGCCCCCTTCTCAGGGTCCCTTGACTTCCCCAGGAGCTGAGCTGGTGAGAAGCCTGGGAGGGCAAGGCCCAGCTTGCCTCTCCTGCTGGGGTGCCCCTGTTCAGCAGGCTCAGGGCCCTGGGAGGGGCGGGGTCTAAACTTCCTTGTGTTTGGTCACTTTAAGGCAAGCTTTAGCTGCCTCAGCCTCAGGCTGGGGTCTCGGTACCTCTGCAGGGAGAGGCAACACGTATGACATTCACAATGGAACACTAATGTGTTGAACAGCTGCACTTGACAATGCACCCCCCGCTGCACTTTGGCTGGTGACCTTTGCCAGAGACCTGGGTTTTGTTTTCCTGCCATAATTTCCAGGTAGGGGGTGCGTCCTCTCGTTTCAGAAAACCCAAAATGACCCTCTGGCTACCAGAATTTCTGCCTTCCATAGGCTACTTAGGGCCAGGAGCGCCCACCCCCTGCCCAGCCATGCAGTCCTCCTTTTCCCTTTTAGGCCCTTAGGACTTCACGTATACAGAACATGCCTGGTGTCAGAGACCTGGGCATTGTGCTGATCTCCTTCCCTGGGCACCTCAGCAGCTCTGAAACCAAAAATCAGGTCTAATAATGCGGATTCATTCAAATCCTGGCATTACTGCTTGGCCAGGGTTATGAAGCACAGGGCAAGATGATAACAAAAAGGAAAGCGAAGTGCAATGTTCTGCCCAGCTGGCACGGAGGCATTCCAGATTTGAGGCCTACTGCTTGAGGCCATCAGGATCATTTGTCAATTGAATGTTCTACTGACTGGGTGACATGCTGATTCTGCGGCCATTGCTAAATTTCCATCCTCATACCCTCATGTAGTGGGATTGAGGACGTGGGGGCCCATCAAAGAGAGGACATGGATAGGAGAAGTCAGCATACAAAGCAAGCTTTTGGGGGACAGAGCTGGGGCACAGCCACCTCATAGAAAGGGAGGTGGGTGGGCAGTAGCATTGCCAGTGGAGAAGGAGATCCATGAACGGGGAGTTGGAGAATGTCACATTGCAGAGATGGGGATTCTGCTCTCTGATGGACAGCAGCTACCTGCAACCTGTCTATATTCTCACGGTTTGTCTTACCTACGACTAACAGATGTTGGGTACAGTTTTGCAGAAAATCAAAGCAACAGACTCTAAATGTACAAAAATATTATTTGGCCTATATTTAAGGCAATTGATTGTGTAAAAATTTGAGTTTGGCACTGGCAATCTTTGAGGTAATGGCCTTAGCGTGCTGTGAAGATGTAAACGACAGAGGACAGACATACAGGGCTGGCTTGGGTCTCATACAGACTCTGTTTAACTTACTCTGGTTCTTCCCCTACATTTCTTGGCATGGTTATAAGTAGCAGCTTCTTAAACTTTCATTTTTCTATTGCTGCTGATATATAAAAATATAATCGCATGCATGCGGTTTTACATACTGGCATGTTCTACAGCAATCTTACTAAATTCACTACAATTTGTATTAGATACTTTAAAATGTGGTGTGAAAACTGTGACAGTTTTAGCAATGACTGGAGTGGCCTTGATAGGCTGGAGGGCCTATTGTCTCTCTGCTCTCAATGCTCTTCCTGCCTTTCCCGCTCTTAGATGCTGCATGACTTCCTCTGAGGAGGTTCCTGGCCTCTACCATCTTCCAGAAGTCCCCTCAGAGTCAGTGGGCACCCCTTACTTCTCGGGCCTTGCAGACCCCACAGCTCAGTCTTGGTGGCGTGGCAGTAACACCCAGCCAAGCCTGGCCAAAATAGACCACCAGTCTGAACAACAATCTTTAACATCCAGGATGGACAAATCTGTCATAAGTGAGACTTGTGGTTGTAGAGTTCCCTCTGATGGAAGCTTAGAGTAGAATATTTAGGATAACAAGGTCATAAACCAGAGGTGCAGGTAGCAGGAGTCATTAAAACTGGCTGTGGAAGTTTCTTGGAATCTGAGGTGCGGGCAGAGAAGATTATTAGTTACAAAAAACCAACCCAACTTGACCCCTAAGTGACAAATTCCACAGTAATCTTATCAAAGAACATTATATAAGGATGCCTCTTGCTCTGGTAAAACTCAGACCTTGCCCTAAGCCTGCCCACTTGTGTCTATGCAGGGGTCTCTTTTTCCTAATGAACCCGCCCTTTTAACATAGAGCCTTTGCCTGTTTGTGTCTATGCAGACATCTCTTTCCTTAACAGACTTGCTGTGCCTTGATAATCTCCCTGTGTGCCACTGCTGAAATCTTTCTCAGAGGAACCCAAGAAACCCGCTCACTGAATCCCGACACATCCACAGTAGTGTGGTCCCTGCAAAACCCTGGGTCCAAGCAGCAAGGGAATTCAGTGACCACCAAGGTGGGGCTTGACAGCCACAAAGGCCACAGAGCATGAGTCAGCTGCACACACTATGCCGGCCATCAGGAATGGGGGTGTAGTGGACGAGTTCACGGGCATCAAGGCGAACGGCCAGCTGGAGTCCTTCCTGAAGAAGCTGATTGATGAGCAGGGAAGAGTCCAGCTTGCCCTTGCCCTCCAGGGTCCCATGGAGGTGGTGGGGTTGGGGGAAGCCCTGCCAGAACTCAGCTCTTCCTGCAACACCCTTCTGGATGGCCCCTCTGGGCCTCACTCTGGAGACCAGGCCTCCAAGCATGGAGCCTTGTGTGCACTGAGCAAGGCTGGCTGCCAGAGGCTGGTGCTGATGGGGTTCAGTATGTGGGGTTCTTATTTCCCTCTGAGAAAGATTTCGGCACACTGCCATCAGTCGCATATGATGAGTTTATGGCACAGCGAGTTTATTCAGGAAAAAGATGTTTGCACAGACGCAAACAGGTAAAGGCTGCATTTAAAAGGGCAGGCATAAAGCAAATAGAAAAGGCAAAAAAGGCGTCATTTGCATAGGTGCCAGTCTTCAAGGGCAAGGGTTATCCTTATAGTGTTCTTTGTGGGGATTAATTCCTTTGTGGAACTTTATCACTTTTGGTGTAGAGATGGGTTGGTTTTCTGTAAGGACAGATAATTTTTCTGACTCCATCTCTGACCCTATTTGCTTCCGATATTTCTTCATTGCATTTATTTTAATTAATATGCCAGGGTTACATTTCTACTTCTCCATATGGGCACATGCTTCCCTCCCCTGCCCCCAAAGCACCGTGCCTATGCCCATTACCCCCTTGCTCACCAGCTCCCTCTGGAACCAGAATTTTCTTGGCTAGGTCAACTCTGCTTTGACAGTATATATTTTTTGGTTATTTACATTTCACAGACAAGTGAAACCATCCGATATCTGCCTTTCACTTTCTGACTTACATCACCTCGTATACTAAACAATTGCAGCCACATTGAGGTTCCCACGTTGAGGTGCACACCCCTCCCTCCCTCCTTGCTCTCTCCAATGTTCCCGAATATGCTGTGTATGGAGGTTCTCGTGCTCGTGCCTGATATTGGTGCAGACACACTTTCTTTGGTGAGGCTTTGCATGGTCTATTTCTCTCCATTCTTTGGCACCCCATACTTTTAACAATATAGGCTCCCCATTGTTTTTGGTTACTGAAGACAGAAGTGGTGGCACAAAGAAGGATCTCCAAAAACGGGGATGTTTCTGAGTGGCGAGGGGATGCTAGAGACTTGGAGGAGATAGGAGACACACACAGCAGAGAGACACGTGAAGGAGTTTCATTTACTTCTCACTTTTTTTCTTTTTTAAAGATTTATTTATTTATGCATACAGAGCTGCTACAGGCTAGAGGTGCAGGGGGTGAGAGGATTCACCAGAGACAGAGCGGGGTGTAGAACAGGCAGATCAATGAAGTACACTGCTGGGGGGAGCAGTGGGTGGGTCAGGAGAGGTCTGTGGGTCACCTCCGGGGTGGGGATTGAACTCATGCGGAAGCAGCAGCGGCCAATTTCGTAGTGCTGAGCTTCAACCTGTTGCACCACCAGGGAGGCCCTTTCTCAGCTTTTTTCTTGCACCAGAGACTTGAGGAACATGGAAGGAAACACTTGGAATAGATGTGGGTGAGAGACCTGTGGGAAGCTGTCAGTGACAGAATTTATCTTGACTTCCACTTTGATTTTGCTTCTTAGGTCCCAAACGTGCCTGGCCCCTTGTGCTCCTTTCCCTGGGAGTTAGAATTGTGGCAGGCTCGTGGGCCTCATTGGCTACAGTTCAGACCAATCCTGTTCGGCTGGGCATTTACCCATTAGGATTTGGGTAACTTTGGGTGTTTCACTGGGATACTATATCCCTTATCTTCCTTTTTCTCTTTGCACAAAGTTCTTACTCACCACGAATGCACTTTGTCTCTTTGTGGCAGGTGGCAGAACCTCTTTAGTGCATGCAGGTATGGGGGGGGTCCCGGGTTGCCCCTCAGTTACATGCTAATGGTGGCACTACCCTCGGAAACACTTGACAGATGAGCCAATATGTGGGTCCACATATGTAGCTCAAGCTCTCAAGGGTTGGTGGGAGACTGCAAGCCCAGAGCTAGAACATGTCCTTTGTTCACTGTGAGCACTGCCCAGGGAAGCAAAAGCCACCCGCTGCGGCGCTAGAACCAGGCCCGGTGACCTGCCAGGGCGGCGCTGTGCGCAGCTCACCATGTTGAGGCCACACTCACACAGAGTCCAGAATCCCTGCCTGCAGGTCTGAAGGGCAGGATTGAAGGACACTGTGCCACATGCTGTGTGGGTGGACTTGATCTTCATCTGCTCTGCTAACCTTGGTCATTTAATTCTCTGGCATCTTGACCTCTCAAATCTCAGTTGTCTCATTAGCTTTTCAATGCTTCAAAAAATTATTTCGTGTGGCCCTCCCTGGCGCAACGGGTTAGGATGCAACACTGCAAGCTGGCCACAGCCCCGTCAGTGTGAGTTTGATCTTCGGCCCGGAGGTGATCCACGTGGTGCAGCAGATCTCTCCTGACCCACCCGCTGCTCCCCTC
>NW_004567128.1:27896276-27906880 GCF_000260355.1 Condylura cristata | reverse complement strand
TATATATATTGGGAATTTCTTGAATTAGATGTTTCTTTTTCTTCCAACATGGAACAGAAACCAGTTGAATTTCATAATTTTTGTGAACAGAGAAGCTCCCATATTTCCCCTCCTCATTCCCAGGGATGACCACCTCAGATAGAACCATCATATGTCATTGCATCGGTGACATTTGAATAAGAGGAAGGACGATAGCTTTCAAAGTCTAGAAATGAAAGTTACCGTAGGAAACATGCATTGCAAATGCCAGCTTCCCTTGGAGAGCCTTCCTGGCCAGAGACCAGGCGGCTATAATTCCTGTATTGCATTTGACCAGAGTCCCCTGAACACAGCCCAGTGCTGTCACTACTGCCAGGTGGAGTCTGCAGTCCTCCCTTCAAATGTCACTGACCCTGTGTGACACAAGGCTCCGTCTCAAGCAGTATCCTTGGGTGACGAAGAAAACATGGCAAGTGGGCAGGGATGAGACGCCTCATCCCTTTTGCACCTTGAAGTGTTTGTCCTCACCTCCCAGGGGAAATGGCTGGACTTGACCAGGGTGTAACTGAGCACCTTCATGGGGTAGTCTCTGCAGCTACCCATCCTCACTACTAGAGGCGCCCTGACAGCTGGTCTTCATCCTACAGCATGTTTCTTTCAGGCTACTGTTAACAAACCAGACTTGACCTTTAAGTTTGAGAAAGTAGATCCTTGGATGGCAGAGAGAAAAGTCTGAAGTTGCACAGGTGAGTGACAACTGGGGGATGGAGGATAGAAGATCCCTGCTGCTGAGGAGGAGGGTCCTTTTGTATGACATCTACAAAGCTTCCATCTTCCTTAAGGAGAGGGAGGCCTCCTTGGTGTGAGCAACTCAGATTACGTGATGTCTCCACATCTTCCCTGTTCTTTGCTTAGAGTCAAACCTGCCTGTCTTCCTGCCCTCAGGAGTTGATCCCTGCTCCTTCAGCTGAGAATAAGCCTTTCTAGGTCGTTCTTTCCTTCCCTGGCCTTTTCACTTCCGGTGGTCATCAATTCCTTTCCTTATGCATGCAGACAATTACAGTTCTGGCCTTAACTTTGTGATTTTTCTTCTTTTTTCTCATCCTTGTGAGAAGACTTCCAAGTGTTTTCTCCTGTTTTACAAGCAGATGGCATCCCACTCAAATTTAAACTCCTTTCAAGAATCACTGGCCCTAGCAGTTCTCTGTTCCTCAAAATAAAGCAATGGTATTTTGTTTTCTAGGTATCTGTTGTTAAATTCACTTATTAATTCTAATAATTTGTCTATAGATTCCTTTGGATTTTCTGTGTACATCTCCTCTATAGTACATTTTATTTATTACTTCCCAATCATTATTTCTTTTTCTTGCTTTACTTTACTGACTAAAGTCTTCAGGACAGTGTTGAATGGAAGTGGGTTTAGCACACATCCTTGTCTCATTCCTAATCTCAGGAGCAGTGATGTTGTTTCTATAGTAACAATAGCTACTATTAAATTTGCTATGGTTTTCTTTGAACACCACTTATATATGTCTGTTTTTATGCTCACACATATAGATCTATATATCCTACAAACTACTTGCTAACTATACTACACCTATGTAATCTGGGCCTCCCTGGTGGTGCAGGCATTGAAGACCCAACACTGTCAAGCCATCACTACCCACTGTGGCCTGAGTTAGCTCCCCAGCCAGGGTGATGTTTTCTCCTATTTCTAGTTTGCTAAGAACTTGTATTACAGATGGATATTGAGTTTTATCTTTTTCCACATTTATATAGATCTTTATATAATTTTTCTCCTTTATTAGCTGCATTGACTAGATGGTCAACTCTTGCTATCCATTTTATATTTATAGGATCCATAGTGATAGCCTCTGTATTATTACTGATTTGAAAATTTGTGTTTTCCTTTCTCCTTGATCAGTGTAGTATTTCCCACTTTTACCTTTCAAAGAAACACTCAGTTTTCCCTATTGTTTGTTCTCTAGAGGACACAAAAACAAATGTGATGGAGGAAACTCATGTTACATAGTAAGCAAGCTAGGAGCTCAAATATGAGTAAAACACATAGAATATTTGAAGTACAGACAATGAGTAAGCAAGTGCACTGAAGACATGGGCAGCATTCATGGTTTTCTTTACAAAGATTAATTTATTTATGCATACAAGAACTTGGGTACTGGCCAGAGGCGTGTGTGTGGAGGGGTGAGAGGACTCACCAGAAACAAGAGTGGGGAGCAGAACAGGTAGATCGATGAAGTACACTGCTGAGGGGAGCAGCGGGTGAGACAGGAGAGGTCTGCTGCGCCATGCGGGTTGAAGGAAAGCAGTTTAGCTTAGTTAGCGGTCCTGGGCCTCAGGCTGATAAGGAGGTGCCTGCGACCTTGACTAGGGTCTGGCTGTCTCCATCCCCGTACATGGGCACAGACCCAAAAACCCCAGCTTAAAGGTTCTTTTGTAAGCCACAGTAGCCCTTTTTTGTTACAGTAACCCTCTTTTCATGTATATAAGCTTGATGTGAAAAATAAAGACAGGGACTTTCCTGGTGAACAGACTCATGGTGTCCGTCCTTTTCCTTTCCTTTTTTCTTTCACGAGTCACCTCCCTGACTGGGGATCGAACTCAGGCCACAGTGGCTGGTGATGGCTTGATAGTGTTCTGTCTTTAATGCCTGCACCACCAGGGAGGCCCAGATTACATTTGTGAAGTATCGTTAGCAAGTAGTTTGTAATTTGTAGGATATATAGATCTCTATGTGTGAGCATACATACAGACATATATAAATAGAAATATACTTGTGTATGTAGGCTAATAGACATAAATAGAATGGAACACATGATGAAAAACAAGTGTTACTTACAGACAGAAAGGAATGAGTTTTTGTCTTTGTTTTACTTAAATCAGCCATTAATTGGTGACAGTATTGTCCCATTCACAGATAAGACCCCGGACTGTGCAGGCTATTCGGTGAGCTATAGCCGGAGCAAGCAGGTGTGTCATTGGCCCTGGGCACCATCATTGTGACTGGAACCCTTGCACAATCCTCACTGCTGGTCCTCAGAACCATGGAGGCTGATGCAACAGACAGGAGAGCTTTGTGTAACATAATGCCTAGGAAAATACGGCTATATGTTAACTCTCCGTGTTAACTTGCTTCATCTCTTTCCCTTTTCTTCATGTTTTAAAAATATGTATTTTGTGTTTTTAAATTGATGTAACTGGTCATACAACTTGAGTATTTTACTTTGGCCCATGAGCCTGTCTATTCTGAGACCTCTGGAATACCTTGTCTGGTAGCATGTTCGAGTCTATCATTGTATCGGGGACTTTCTTCTATTTACCAGGTGCCAAAAAATGAGCCAGGATCATAATTTAAAGTTTGGAAATTTTCCTAATATAATTGATTAAAATATTGGGGCCTAGGACTGACCTGGAGGGTTATAGGGCAATCAGATCTTAAGGATTCCATAGTCCCAAGGGCCCGGGGAACAGGTTGAAGAGGGATCATAGTGAATATCATTTTAGAGATTTTGACTTACGCAGTAAGACAATAACTGAGATAAATAACAGGGGCAGGAATCAGGGCTGGCCCATGGGCATGACAGAGCTGGTTTGGGGGAGGTGTCAGGGACACACTTCAGGTGGGGCCTCTCCCCGAGGGTACATAAGTAACAGGACACGAGGCACTGTGTTCTAAGTGCAGGCTGCTCCCATCCTGTAGAACTGGTCACCCTGGGGTCCTTGGGGCACACCTCCTGGTACAGAAACCCGGTGACCAGCTCCTCATTGCCAACACCAGGGCATTCTGAATCGCTGGATCCTGACTTGTAGAGCCCATCACTCACCACAGTGCACCTCCAGCCCCTGCCCACCCCGTTCCAAGGGTTTGCCATAGCAATGAGCACCCGTCCTCTTTGCACTGACACTCTGCACTATTTTGCCACCTGCCTGACTGCTCTTTCTTCTGCCCTATTTGTAACTACCACTCCCACTCTGCCTTATGTTACTTCCAATTTACTCTGCCCACATTCCAAGACCTGCTCTCCGCCCATTTACTCTCACACCAGGTCTCCCTGCCACTTGTCCTAGTCACTCAACTGACTGGGCATTTCCCCTGTCCACCTTCTCTCCTTACTCACTCCCACTCTTCCCCTAATTCCAGTCCACTTACCCACAACCAGCTGTTCATCAGCCCTTCCCGCTAGGTCCATGCCACACTTACCTCTACACGGCTCATCGGACCATCTGTGTCCAAGGAAGTATGAATGTAAGGTCAACCAGAAGTGACAAGATCTCCCTCACACCACTACAGGATGACCTTTGACGGGACTGAAACCCCAACAATATTCTCTCTCAGCAGGAAGAGGAAATGTTTTATTTTTGGTGCCTCTGGACATCTTCTTAGCAGGTTATACCAGGAATAACAGTTAGCCCCTTTCCCCCCTAGTCATCTTTTCCCCATAAAGGCACTAAATGAACGTGTCAGACTTAGCTCATAAAAAATGAGTACAAAATTCATTTCCTTGCAGGATGATTTAGGGAAAAAACAAGGCCTCAGGGGGGCACAATTAGGGTCTCAGGGCTGATCCACCCATTTTGGTAAGTCCAAACACTAGTTATACTCAGGTTTTACTTAGTGTAGGGTGCCCAGTTCTACCACAGAACTGACTCCTGTGAAAAGCCACAGAAACAAGGGCCACAAATATGGTCTTTCACGAATGGGACTTCTTGTTTAGGAGCAAATACGCTGTCACATGGTCTGTGTCCTTTCAGACGCTGGCTCTCCAGTTTTCACCTTGGAAAATGTTATCATGACTCTGTGGATTCATGGTTAACATCTCTTGTAACACACACACACACACACACACACACACACACACACACACACACACACACAGTTGACCTCTGAGCAATGCAGGGGTTGGGAGCATTAATCCACCACAGTCAAAAATTCACATGTAACTTTTGACTCCCTCAAAACTTTACTATTGGCTGGAAGCCTTAGCAATAACACACCTTTAACACATTTTCTATGCCACATGCATTATATATACTGTGTTTTTACAATAAAGGAGAGACAATGTTATCAGGAAAATGTATTTACTTACTGTACTGTACTGAAAAGAACTCATACATTAGTGGGCTTGTGCAGTTTATACTCGTGTTATTCAAGAGTCAACTGTACACATGCACACGTGTGTGTGCATACACACACTCACACACACACACACAAAGTAATTTAAATCATTTCCAGATATATAAAGACAATGATGAGCTTTAGTGCAAGTCTTTTCAGTTGTGCTGTACACACTAAATAAGCTATGTGTTCCGGTCTCAATTACTTTAGGTTTACACAATGTGGTCCCAACTGACCTGAGAATTACTTTACTTGACACCTCCAGGACAGCAATGCCTTTGTACTTTGGAGCTGAGTGGGTATCTGTTGTTCTGTCTGATGACTCAATTTATTCACTCAAAAATAAGACTCCACAGAGGGTATATTTATTAAATGTTATGAAATCCTCTATCTAGAATCTTGACTTCATTATAGTAGTAATAGAGCAAAATAAACTTAAAAAAATTTATTGAAAAGGTATTCATCAACATAGAACAATTTTCAAAAGTTATACAGCTGTCTCCTTCCAACTCCATTCCCCCAGCCACCCACTTCCCTTATCCTTTCCCAGAGATAACCAGGGCCCCAACTTCTTGTGTATCTTTCCAGAGATAGTTTATGCATATACACTCAATATGTTTTATCCATTTGTTCTCCTTTCTATGTACAAACGGTAGCATATTACACTCACTATCCTGAATCTTGTTTTCTCTTCTAATGTATGTTGGAGATGATCCCACATCACTACACAAGTGGTGTCCAGATTACATTTTTACTCATTTTGTCTAGACAGGAGTTTGTTGTATGAATGTACCAGGATTTTGGGAACCAGATCCCGGGTTTGTCTTTTGGACAGCTTCCAATCTTTTGTTTTCACAAACAGCGCATCAGTGCATGCCTCTGTGTTCATCGATTTGTACATGCATGAGGCTATACATTTCCTTATGTGGAATGGCTGGCTCAAAAGCTGTGTATTTTGATTATGTTGGAATCATTACTCTTTGAATGAGTTTTTCCTGGACTTGTTTGCAGGAGGCTCATGTGGGGGAAGAAATTAGGGCCACATTCTGGGCAGATTAGAGTGTTTCTTGCCACTGGAATTTTCCCTTCTTTTTTGGTAGTTTTTCCAGATTTGATTTCTCCAGAGTCAGTAAACAGGGGCAGCTGTATAGGGTTCTTCACAATGAACTTTCCTTTCACTTGTCCCAGCCCCTATCAAGTCCCCCTTCCATGAGAAGAAACTACCTCTGCAAATATGGCTTGTACGAGTGATTCCTCGTTGAGGGCCTGACACTTCTCTCCTCAGGTCAAATGGGACTACGAAACCTCTTACCTCCCCCTGCCCATGCCCTCTGTCACTGTTGCTGTGTACACATATGTATGGTCTTGCATCTGAACCTCAGCTAAGAGTCCTCACCAGTGCTGCCTCACATCTGCAGCCTTCAGTGCTCTGTGGTCTTGCACTGGTGCTTGATTTCTTCTGCCTCTAAAAGTCCACTCATCAGTGTTTCAGTGAGCTCTTTTTTGTTATATACAGAGATTATACTTCTTCTTCTCCCTGTAGATTTTGGGTAAATACTGAGATGAAGAGGGAGAAAAAATGCTAACTTTACTCCCATATTTTAAACAGAATCAGAACATACTTTAAAAATATTAACTGACAAAAAGAAATTAACTAACAAAAACTTTCCTTCAGTATACACTGCAGGCACAGCTGATTTACTCTCTAGTGTGTGAGGAGCTTTGACTTCCGGGTGTGGCCTTTCCCATGGGCTTTCTTTCCTGAATGTGTTCGCTGATGTACAATAAGGTTTGATTTTTGGGTAAAAGCTTTCCCACATTCTGTACACTTATAGGGTTTCTCTCCAGTGTGAGTTCTTTGATGTACGGTGAAAGTTGACTTTTCTCTGAAGGCTTTGCCACACTCAGTGCATGCATAGGGTTTCTCTCCTGTGTGTGTTCTTTGATGGATTATGAGCTGTGATTTCTGGCTAAAAGCTTTCCAACATACAGGGCATTCATAGGGCTTCTCTCCTGTGTGAATTCTCTGATGAATAATAAGCTTTGACTTTTCTCTAAAGGCTTTGCCACATTCATTACATTTATAGGGTTTTTCTTCTGTATGAGTTCTTTGATGTATAATGAGATATGATTTCTGGGAAAACGCTTTTTCACATTCATTGCATTCATAGGGCTTCTCTCCTGTATGACCTCTCTGGTGCAGCATGAGATAGGATTTCTGAGAGAATGCTTTCTCACATTCATTACATTCAAAGGGTTTCTCTCCGGAATGAGTTCTCTGATGTACACCTAGGTTTGACTTTTGAGTAAAGGTTTTTCCACACACATCACATTCATAGGGTTTCTCTCCTGTATGAGTTCTCTGATGCACGATGAGGGTTGACTTCTCATTGAAAGACTTCCCACATTCGGAACATTTGTGAGGTTTCTCTCCTGTGTGTGTTCTTTGATGTATAATGAGAGTGGACTTATCACTGAAAGTTTTCTTACACTCATTACATTCATGAGGTTTTTTTCCTGTATGGGTACTATGATGTATAATTAGATCAAGCTTCTGTATAAAAGATTCCCCACATTTAGTGCATTCATAAGTTTTCTCACCTGTGTGGGTCTTCTGATGGACAATGAGGTTTGACTTTTGAGTGAAGGCTTTTCCACATTCATTACATTCATAAGGTTTCTCTCCTGTATGAGTCCTGTAATGTATGATGACTGTTGACTTTTCTCTGAAGGCTTTTCCACATTCAGGACACTCGAAAGGTCGCTCTCCTGTGTGAGTTCTCAGGTGTATAATGAGCTGAGATTTCTGGCTAAAGGCTTTTCCACATTCAGTACATCCAAACGGTTTCTCTCCCGTATGAGTTCTCCAGTGTACAATGAGGTGTGACTTCTTGCTGAAGGTTTTCCTACATGTAGTACATTCAAAGGGTTTCTCTCCATTTTTAATTCTCTGATGTAGACTGAGACCTTTCTTGCGCTTGAGAGATTTCCCACACTCTCGATAGCCATAGGGTTTCACTCCAGGATTTGTTTTCTCATACTCAGTATGGAAGAATGATTTTGCACATCCACTATCATATTTCTTTCCTGCAGAGCTTCTACCAAATAAGTCTAAATTCTCTACCATATTATTTCCAAAAGATTCATATCTGTGGGGTCTTTGTATGGATGCAATAAGGTTTGTATTCAGATGAAGTGTGTTCCCAAATTCATTATACTGATAGCTACTCTTGGTGGAGGTTATTATATTCTTGTCTGGGAATCCAATTTGCATCAACAAGTATTTATTTTGGTCATTCGGGCACTGTCTCTCAATCTGTTCATCAACTTGGCAGGGTTCTTCTAGAAAAAAGTACAATAAGTCATCTTTATAGCTTGACATTATGAAATGGACCATCTTTAGAAATGTCTTGCCATATAAAACCTGATACTCTATCTCATTTTATCAGAGTTCCTTAGAGAGAGAATCTTGGTTATAAAATCCCATTCTTTTGCTAAACTTCTGTTAGCCTTTTGTTTAGCATGAACCATCTTTTCCTGACATCTCAATCAATTTGGGGGAATCTTATACCCATTTATCTTCATTTATCATATGAACTCTTAACTACTCTTAACTGTACCTAAGTCCATCGACCTAGGTAGAAGTGTAACAAATGTAATTTATGGACTCAAATCTTATAACCCTGAATCCATATTCTTACTGAAATGAGAGAAAATTTTAGACTAATTACCCTAACAAAAACAAAGAAAAAATATAAATCTTTGTCCAATCTGGATTCAACTATTTATTCATCCAAGCTTGCATTCAGTTTCTCAACATCATCTTCTGCCCTAGTTTACGCTATTTCCATTAAAACTGTGTGCTAATAATGGGGGGGGGAGTGGGGAGGGAAATGCACGGGATTATGGTGATGGCACATGGGTGACTTGGTGATGGGAAACCCGTGGGGATTACAATTGAGATGGGAAAAAAATGTACAAAATGATGTAAAAATAAACTTTTGTAAAATAAAAAAAAAAACTGTGTGCTAATAACTACAAATCTTTCTTCATGTTGTCACCCACACAGCTCAATCCATATTTTGCTATATTAAGAAACTAGTTCACTTTCAAGAAGCAGTGCAGTCTTTTCAAGAAAGCTACTCTAATCTTCCTATATAACTGTCATTAACTTCTAAAGTAGTTGGTCACCTGTAGTACTTATTTAGAGAGTTAAAATTATAAACCTTGAATTTCATATACCATATTTTAATAGCAAGATGTATTTTATTTATATTTTAACATCTCGGAATCCAGATGTACCCTACATTCAATATCATGTCATTAATTGGTAGCAATTTGTCTTAGTGGTGTGTCTGAAAATGGATGGTTGTTTGAAGTCAATAAAATATGGTAAGCTTTTAGCATATACATTGAGTTTTTTTATTTATATAATTTTAAAAATGAGTAACATTAGTTTATAACACTATGATTCAAAAATCATATGCTGAGTTTTTATCATTTTTATAGTTCATTTTTCTTCTCACCCTTTCCTAAAATTTGATAATATGAAAGTTTCAAACACATAGAAAATTTGAAAGAAGCATACAATAACTATTCATAGTGCCACTTAAATTAAATAATGACATTTATGATAGGAATACTGAATTTTAAAATGGCTTGTGCAGCTGTGGTTCCTCCTTCTAAGATTTCCTTTCTTTTAGTAGCAAAACACTAGTTCTTCAGCCATGAGTGATGGTCAGGATCATAGGAAAAGCTTCACGAAATACCTTTGATGGGCACCAAGCTCCACCAAGGAGCTACTGAATGTGTGCCCGCTTACACAGTAAGCACACGAGGTCATGGGCTCTCTAGCCTAGGGTCAGATCCTGGCTTAGCATTTTGGATGCTCTGTGAGCATTGGCATGTTCTCTAAGCTACTTGTATTTTACTTTCCCACCTGGCAAACAGGAATTGTAACAGTGCCCATCATATGTGTATGAGAGGATTAAATTTCTTATAACACGGCATGCTAGCTTATAGAAGTACATTCAAAGATTTACTATAACAACTACTACTATGGTTTTAAAGTGCAAACACATTATTATAAAAAAGATTTGATGTATTTAACATGTTCTTGACTATGAAGTGAAAAAAGGTGATTAATAGTGTGCATAGTAGCCCACCATTTTTCTAAGGAAGAAAACAAATACATAAAACTCTATGTGTGTGTGTGTGTGTATAAAACCCATATTGTATAAACTAATGGAAGGAATAAACTTTAATAAATGGTTACCTATTGGGTGAAGACTGGTTATCTATAGGGATAGAGGGGAAAGAAGTTTGATTTCTTTGAATATACCTACATTTTCTACACTTTATTTTGAATCTAAGTATTTTTGAAATATTTTATCATGAAGTAAAACTGAGTATAAAAGATTTCTGGACTTCCGGAAGATGGCGGCAGAGTAAAGACGCCGAGATCACCGCGTCCAAGCAGGCATAGGAA
>NW_004567128.1:27884108-27889711 GCF_000260355.1 Condylura cristata | reverse complement strand
TGATGGGAAACCCGCGGGGATTACAATCGAGATGGAAAAAAAAATGTGCAAAATGATGTAAAAATAAACTTTGTAATAAAAAAAAAAGATTTCTTAATAATAAATACCCTTTCATTGGAATTTCTTAACAATGATGTTGAAAAATCTTGATTCTCAATGGTACCAGTATGACTACCTCCATGGATTCAGGCCACAGTACATGTTCAGCAGTCCCAGAATACTAATAATATTACCATCACTTGTAATATCAATAAATTAAAAACTTTTTAGTCAAGAATTTGATTTGGAAATATCAATTTGAATACATTATATATTTTCTTTAAAAATTCTACATAATGCTTATTATGTCAAATGAAAAGGCCTAGAAATTCCTTAATAGCCACATCACAGTCTCAAGCTACCCATCACAGAAAAGAGCTAGTGCTCATTGGAGAAATGACTGATTCCACATCAGAGATGGGAAATAAATAAATGAACTTGGGCTATCTTATAATACCCAAAAGCAGGAAGCTACCAAATACTCAGGAGTTAATTTGAAGGGTCTTCCACCGGCCAGAGATGGAACAATTTGATTCATAATAAGGAAAAGGCAATAGTCTAAGATGCAAGTGTTTAAATTGTAAGTCCATAAGTGATACTCAAAAAAGGACTTACTTAGTAGTCACTTTTGCTACAAAGCCAATTCATTATTTAGAAAACTGGTAAATAAATGGAAAAACACATGTAACTATTATGTACACTATATACCTATTGTGTACAATATGCAATTCACCAAGGAGGGCAGTCCTTCTTTATGTAAGCATTTAAGCTAGTCAACAAAGAAGGAATGCTAGAGTTAGAACATCACCATTTTGTAAACTCTAATGAATTAATAGATCTAAGCAAAAATCACTGATGACTCAAAACACAGAAAAGAGATAGCCACACATAACATGCCTCCTGATGAAGTATGTTACACCAGCTAGAAGTAATCTTGCTATAAGAAAAAAAAAATGAATCCTGAATATTATCAAGATTTAAGATCTAACTGCTAATTTCCAACAGGGACAGAGGGATATATTAAATGCCACCATGAGTACTTAGCAGCAAAACTCAGAACATGGGAAACTATAGGACAAATAACCCAGCTACCTGAAAAAAATACAAGGGAAAAAAGATGGAAGGGAATCATCTGGAGACAGGAATCCAAATAGCTATGAACATGCCCAGGATTTCTATCATTCCCCACTAGAGAGATCACAGATCTCTTCAGAAATTGCTTATTCCAGGTCTGAAATAGGGAAGGTACTGTTTGAACATATATTTGTGATAGAAAGTGTTTAATGACTGATGGGGACATGTCAAAAGAATCAGCCCAAAGGGATACCTGCTAGCAAAATCAAGCAATTTAAAAATCACAATGAATAATGATAGTAGACAGTGATGGATTATAACATACTAGAAAATAAAAATTATGAGTCCACACTGATAACATAATTAACCAAGATTGGGTAGCGATACATTCTTTACAGAAGGGTGCCAACTTATAGAAAGAATGACAGAAAATCCACTATTTTTTCAACCATCTTATGACTGGTTCAGGCAAGACTCATCAGTGAATGTCATAAAATTATTGGGTAAATTTTTGTTTTGTTTTATTTTTTAATATATTCATTATATTATCCTTCATTTTTGTACACTGCATGGTTTCCCTGTGAAATTCCCACCACCAATTCACTGTGCACCATCACCACTGTCCCTTGTGCTCTTCCCACTCCTGTCTTAGTCCTTCTCTCTCCCCCTCCTCTACAGAATGTCTCTGATTTATAGTTGCCTGATAATTTGATTTTTACTTTATTATAGTTACATTTTTCTGATTCCTTTTTTGTTTTCTCTACATTCCTCCTATTAATGAGACCATTTGATATTTTTCTTTTTCTTTCTGGCTTATTTTGCTGACTGTAATCCCTCCCAGAGCTGTGTGGTGGTTCCTCAAACTACTAACAATAGAGCTTCCATATGATCCAGCAATTCTATTCCTAAGAATCTACCCAAATAACACGAAAACATTATCTCATAAGGACACCTGCAACCCTGTGTTTACTGTAGCACAATTTACAACAGATAAGCTACAGAAGCAACCCAGATGCTGGATCAAGAAGACATAGTATATTTACAAATAGAATATTACTCAGTAATCAAAAAGGATAAACCCATGCACTACTGGGTGAATTTTTTGAGGAACAGGATTGCTACACGGTTTGGCAATTACACAAAAATGTGAAACATACAATTATCACATGCTCCAACAGTTCAACACCTATGTACTTGATGAAAAAATACATTGCCACAATAACTTCTAGACAATGTTCACAGCAGCATTCTATCTAATAGCCAAAAGGTGGAAATAACCTAAATATCCATTAATAGGTGATAGATAAGATGTGGTCCATGCATACAATGGATATCATTCTGCCATAAAAAGGAATGAAACACTGATAGTTACAATATGGACTCATCTCCGAAGATATTATGCCAAGAAAAAGAAACCAGATATAAAAGACAACATTTTGTATGGTTCCATAAAATTTAAATGTCCAGAATAGGTAAAAATATAGAGACAGAAAGTAGGTCAGTGGTTGCTGGAAGGAGGAGGGAATAGAGAGTGACTGATAAGGAATAGGGATTCTTTTTGGGGTGATGAAAATATTCTAGAATTAGAGTAAGGTGATGATTACCTAACTGTAAGCATACAAAACATCAGTGAATTTGTATAATTTAGAAAGAGTAATCTAGAAAATGTTATACCTCAAAGCTATTTTTCCAACAAAATTTTATTGATTCACCAATGGTTTACAATACCATATAATGTTAGGAGTAAAGCTTCATGCCTCAATGTTAAAGCTATTTTTAAAAAGAGCTAATCAATACCACATCTTTCATTGTGTGTATACACACACACACACACACACACACACACACACACACTGGAACATTACTCAGCAATCAAAAAAGATAAACTCATGCCATTTGCTGCAACATGGATGGAGCTGGAAAAGATCATGCTTAATGAAATAAGCCAGAAAGAAAAAGAAAAGTACCAGATGGTTTCACTCATAGCAGAAGCTTAAGGGATCAGGAATACACAACACACACACACACACACACAGTAATTGTAATAAGGTAAAAAACTACATCAACTAACAACTATAAACCAGAGACATTCTACTGGGGTAGAGAGGGGAGCAGGATCAAAATGGGGGTGGGAAGAGCACACAGGACTATGGTGATGGCATATGGGTGAAGTGGTGATGGGAAATCCATGGGGATTACAGCTGAGATGAAAAAATGTACAAAATACAGAATGATGTAAAATATATATAAAATTTAAAAAAAAAGTTAAAAAAGAGATAATCAAGATGTTTTAGGAGAGCAAATCTGACAGAAATATCTAAGCTGTTCTCTGTGATTGGTATGTCTGATCATAGACTCTGCATGTTTTCAACTTTTCTAGAGAAGGTAAACTTACGCTGCGGCTGTACCAAGAACACTTGTACTTTTACTGTGTGAAAAGTCTCTTTGCTGCCTGTCTGTACATGTCAGAATTTTTAGTCTTTGTATAACTGGTGGGTGATTTAAATTTGTATTTATCTATATTAATGAAGTTGAGCAATCTTTCCATAAAAACCAAACATCTAGCTGAAGGGAGTCAGGTAATCCAATCTGGAACCAGAGTACTGACACCTACGCTTGTGACTCATGTGGGCCCAGGCTTGAGGTGAGACAAGAGAAGTGAGCATGGTAACTATGGCAAGGCTTGGGGCAGGGACTGGCATTTCCAAGACACTTATGCACGGGGTGATGCACAAGAATCTGTGCACAAGTTCTGACGGGAAGTGTTAGTCTGATTTCTGAGGTGTTCATGTGCCTATCCTCCAACAACCGCAAAGAGCCAAAGCGTTCCCCAAGATATTCCTAAAGACCTTCAGAGGTCCTCACTCCTGACAAACTGGAGCTCATGTTCCCACAGTTTGTGTCAACCCCACTTACCTGGAAAGCTCCAAGTTGGGGTCCTTCCTTCTGCTGGGCATGGTTCTTCTACCTCCAAATTGAGGATGAGGTCTGGTTTGGTGACCTGCTGCACCACTAATGAGAAATGACAGTGAAATCTCCTTGGTCTTCAGAGCATTTGATAAAAGAGAAAGTTGGAGCTTGGGGCTACACATTCATCCTGTTTGATATAATGGTAAAGCCAAACCATTTCACCTGGGTTTTGAGTCACAAACACCTTGTAAGGAGAGGAAAGGGGGAAAAGGAATTTTGTTCCTTGCAACTCAAGGTGTTCAACTTTCAAGTAGTTCAAAACTCTTTCAAGTTTCAAAACTGACAAAGGAAAGGATCTCTACTAGACACAAAAAATAAACAACAAATTATTTGAGAAAGCCAAGCTTACCCACAGAGATCAGGTTGCTATAGGTCTCCAGCATCACACTTCTATACAGAGTCTTCTGTGAAGAGTTCAGGTACTGCCACTCTTCCTCAGTGAAATCCACAGCCACGTCCTCAAAAGTCAACAGTCCCTGCAATTGTACATTCCTTTATTCTAAAGTGCCAGCCACCAGGTGATGAATATGTAATACAGGGATGCTTCTGGTTGGGCTCCCTTTCATCATGATGTCTTAATACAGGGAAAACTTTTCCATTAAGTGACAGAGAATGTAAGGCAATGTGGTATTAACACAACAATAGGCATATAATTCAGTAAAATTAAAAAGAATACAAATATTGGGACTCTCCCTGGTGGTGCAATGGGTTAAAACTTCACATTATAAAGCTCTCTAAAGCCACTGCAGCACAAGTTTGATCCCCTGCCATGGAGCTGACCCACATGGTGTGGCAGATTTCTCTTGACCCATCCACTGCTATTCTCAGCAGTGTATTCATCAATCTGCCTGTTCTGCTCCCCACTCTGTCTTTGGTGAATCCTCTCACCCACCACACCTCTGGCCTGTACCTCAGTTCTATAACCATAAATAAATAAATCTTTTTAAAAAAAGAATCCAAATATTTATAGACAACTGACAAAGTTTATTTATGACAAAGATGTTACTGGGAAGTAGTAGGGAGAGAATGATCTTTTCAAACAAATGTAGATGGGTTACTGGCTATTTATATGGGGGAGGTGTGAAAATAGCATTTAACACCTAAACTCTTACTATGCACAAAATCAGTGACAGGTAAATTAAATTATCAATCTAATGTGAAGGGTAACCCAGTAAAGTGTCTAAAAAAATATATAGGAAAATGTTTTCATAGGCTTGGGATAGGGAAAGAATTCTACAATAAGACATGAAAAGCACAACTCATAAAGGAAAGATCTATAAAAGTTACAAGATCTAAAATACAACCATGAAAAGGCAAACTATAGAACGGGAAATGCAACATGCTTAAGTGATCAAGGGATATCATCTGGAATATATGTAACAATCCCTACAAATCACAAGAGATGTGGATAGGTATTTATTTATTTTTTTAAAGATTTATTTATTTATTCATACAGAACTGGGGTACAGGCCAGAGATGCGGGAGGGTGAGAGGATTCACCAGAGACAGAGCGGGGAGCA
>NW_004567128.1:27876043-27882443 GCF_000260355.1 Condylura cristata | reverse complement strand
GAACTCATGCGGAAGTGGCTTAAGCTTCTTAGTGCAGTGCTTTAACCTGCTGTGCCACCAGGGAGGGTCTAGCTACATACTTTTAGATGTCACACTAAGTTCAAAAGATACTGTCAGGAAAATAAAAAGCCACTAAATGGGAGCTTTTTGCAAATCACATATTTGCCAAAGAAGTATGTCAAATTATATAAACAAACTAGAAACAGGTAAAGGAGAGATACTTCACCAAAGATACACAGATGATTAAACAAGCACATATAAAGATGCTCAACAGGCAGGAGGAAATTACAAATTAAAATCACAATGACATACCACCACACTGCTTATAGAATGTGAAGAAATCCTAAAGGTAGCAAGTGCTGAAACTCTCATGTATTCAGGCAGGGATGCAAAATGGCACAGCTACTTTGGAAAACAGTTTTCTAGTTTCTAATGAAGATAAGCCTCTATTCTGATATGATCCTGCAACCTCACTCACGGGAATACTTACTCTAGTGGAATGAAAATTTATGTAAAGCCAAAAACCTGTACATGAATATTTATATGACAGCATATATGTAATCACAAAAATCTGGAAACAATCAAAGTGTTTTTTCAACTGGTGAATGGATAAGCAAACTGGAATTCATACAATATAATACTAATCAGCAATAAAGATGAAAGAATGATAGAAGCAACAACATAGATTAACCTCAAATGTATTATGTTAAGTGAAATAGGCAGATTCAAAAGTGATATACAGTATGTCTCCAATTACATAAGGCTATGGGAAAGGCCACACTTTAAAGACCAAACATTACATCAGTGATTACCAGGGGCCAGGGAGCAGCAAGGGCTAACTAGTCAACAGAACTAGTCTACATTTTCATGTGGGGCAGTTACATAACTACATGAGTTTGTCAAAGACTTGCAGAACTGTACACTAAGGAAGGTCAATTTTACTGTTTACTAATTATAATTTAATGTTTTAATCAAAGAAAATCAAGGCACTTGCAGGTAATCTAGAATAAGTGTATCTGTGTAAATCCAAATCTCTCCACACACTAGAAAGCTAAAAGATCAACATGGAGAACACATAAAAGCACACATAACCCATATCTTCTATTCTGTAATAGAAAAGAGACCACTGCAAACTCCAATTACCTACAAGTAACAAAAATACCAAACTCCAGCTCAGCTGTCTTTAAAATTACTGCCATGACCTACATCTTTCTGGAGTATGAGAAGGTCTGAAAAAACATAAATGAATAAGGGAGCAGAGAGGATAAGGATGAGCTGAAAGCACGCTTATAACAAACAAGCCTACCATAAGGATGAACAACTGGCCAGATATAACAAAGCACTTGCTACAGGAAAGGTGGCACTCAAAAAATAGCATCACGTTAGAGGGAGAAGCGGTAAAAAGAAACAAGATTTGATATCATAAAACTCCTAGGTAAAAAGACAGGGCAGAAAGTAATCAACACTGATGTAGGCCATTATTTTTTGCCAAGAATATAAACAACAAAGGCAAAATCAACACATGGAATTACATTAAACTCAAAAGTTTCTGTACAACAAAATAATTAACAAAATGAAAAGACAGCCTACAGAATATACAGAACTTAACAAAATTTTGTTTTAACAATAGGCAGAAGACATTCTTCCAAAGAGGACATCAAAATGGCCAAAAGGCACATGAGATGATGCTAAACTTTCAACGATCCTTAGGGAACTGCAAATCAAAATGATAATGAGATCACTTCACACATAGATGGCTGTCATCAAGAAGAGACCACGCCACTGGAAAAGATGTGGGGCAAAGGAAAACCTTGCATAGTGTTGGTGGGAATGTAAATTAGTCCAATGCTATGGAAAACAATATGGAAGTTCCTCAAAGAAAGAAAAAATGAATCTACCATATGATCCAGCAATTCCACTTCTGGGTATGCGTCTAAAGGAAATTACAACAGGGTTTTGACATAAATGTAAATGTAAAGAACTAGTGCTATGCAAATTATTAGAAGAAAATAGAGGTAAATGTATATAATCTGACTGTAGGGAAAGCCTTCCTAACAATGACTACAAAATCCAGATGTAAAAATAATTACTAAATGCAGCCACAAAAATATATAAGTTCTTGCAAGTACTAAGACAAATGACCAAAATTTTAAAAAATGGGGAAAAACTGTTGCCAACATATACCAGGGATAAAGGATTAATATCTTTAATATATACATCACTCCTAAAAACCAAAGGGAAAGAAAGATAATTCTCAATATATAAAAATGCCTCTTAAAGATATGAAATGATATTCAACCTCACTTGTAATAGAAGACATGCCAATTAAAAATTACCAGCAGAGAACAAAGAAAGTTTGTTCAGCAAATGGTGCTGGGAAAACTGGGAAGCTACATGCGAAAAAATGAAACTAGGTCACTGCCTCACTCCAGTCTCAAAAATCAACTCGAAGGGGATTAACGACCTAGACGTAAGAATGGAAACCATAAAATACCTGGAAGCAAAGATGGGCCAAACACTACACGACATACACTTCAGTGACATCTTTAAAGATAGAGCAACTAATGCCACAATAGTGAAGGCAAAGATAAATAGATGGGACTACATCAAGTTAAAGAGCTTCTGTACAGCAAAAGAGACATTACAAAAAACAGACAGCCCATGAATTGGGAAAAAAATTTCCCACACAAGACCAGTGATAAAGGACTGATCACAAAAATATACGGAGAACTGATGAAACTCAACAAAAATAAACAACCCCATCAAAAAATGGGCAGAAGAGCTAAAAAGACACTTCTCCAAAGAGGAAATGCAGATGGCCAACAAGCATGTGAAAAATGTTCAACATTACTTGTAATAAGGGAGATGCAAATTAAAACCACAATGAGATACCACCTCACCCCAGTGAGAATGGCACATCTTCAATCAACTAGCAACAACAAATGTTGGCGAGGATGTGGAGAAAAAGGAACTCTCCTGCACTGCTGGTGGGAATGCAAACCAGTACAACCACTATGGAAAACTGGAGGTTCCTCAAACTGCTAAACATGGAGCTTCCCTATGACCCAGCAATCCCACTCCTAGGTATCTACCCCAAAAGACACAAAAACATTGACTCAAAAAGATACCTGCACCCCCGTGTTTATTGCTGCTTTATCACAATTGGGAAAACATGGAAGCAGCCCAAATGCCCAAAAGTAGATGACTGGATTAAAAAGATGTGGTACATATACACGATGGAATATTACTCAGCAACCAAAAAAGAGAAACACATGTCTTTTGCAGCAACTTGGATGGAGCTGGAAAAGATCATGCTTAGTGAGATAAGCCAGAAAGAAATAGAAAAATACTGGATGGTTTCGCTCATAGCAGGAGTATAATGGACCAGGTGAGAAAATATTAAGAATAATGAACAGCCATATACCAGAGACATTTTGTGGGGGTGGAGTGGGGAATGAGATAAAAAACGGGGGAGGGAAGTGCACAGGACTATGGTGATGGTGACTCGGTGATGGGAAACTCACGGGGATTACAATTGAGATGAAAAAAAAAAGTACAAAATGATGTAAAAATAAACTATTATTATTATTTAAAAAAAAAAATTACCAGTAGAGGGCCCTCCTGGTAGCACAATGGGTTGAAGCACAGCACCATGAAGATACTGTAGCCTCTGCAGCATAAGTTGGATCCCCGGCCAGGGAGCTGACCCACATGTCAGACCTCTCCTGAACCCTGCTGTTCCCCTCAGCAGTGTATTTCAGTCAATCTGCCTGCTCTGTTCCCCACTCTGATGAATCCTCTCACCCCCCGCATCTCAGGCCTATACCCCAGTTCTGCATGCACAAATAAATAAATCTTTAAAAAAAGTTACCAGCAGATAGGAAAAAAAATTAAAAGCCGGACAACATACCCTGCTGATACAGCTATAGAGAAACGGGCATTATGATACATAATTGATTGGAATTAGACAATATCTAACAAAACTACAAAAGTGTATTTATCCTTTAATCGAGCAATGCCACTTGTAGGAATTTATATAGAAAATATACCTGCACAAAAAGGAAACATGATAACACAAAATATTTCAAGCAGTACTATTTATTCTTAATCACAAAACACTGGAAACCCAAATTCTCACACACATAGGAGAATGGTTGAATAAGCCGGTACCACCAACATCAGAATACTATGCAGCTATAAGAACACGTAAGAACAATATTTGCAAATGTTCCCCACCCCTACCCTCTCATTTTCTGCAAACTTACATGGAACAATTTCTGGGATGTACTGTTAAGGAAATAAAGTGCAAAGCAGTCTATTAAAAAAGTATACTACCTTTTGTATAATAAAGGAAAATTTAAAAATATACATTTATCTGACTATTTTTGAACTAATAGAACAGATACTACTTTGATCTTAGCCAAAAGGCTGGGAAGTGATTATGTGCTTGTTTTTAAAAAGAAAACTATTATAGGCATAAATCAGAAACAAGATTGCTTATCTCCAAGGAGGATTGAGAATGGGGTAGAAGGTCCAAGGAGAAGTGGCAATTTTGTATACACACTTTTGTAGTTTTTTTCTTGTCACAGTAACATTTTACATGTAAATCAAGTCAACAAAAATGGGGGAAAATCTAAAATGGTATATAAGCAGAAAAAAAATAAACCTAATTACATACCAAATAAATAATATAAGCACACTGGCTAGAGAGAAAAAAAAAAAGAAAAACTACAAGGAACTTCTAAACAGAATATTTTGATTACATATCCTCAGTCTAACAATAAGTCACGCATCACTTAACATTCTGGTCAACAGTGGGCCACACACAGGACAGTGGGTCCAAAAGCTAGACGGTGCCACTGAAGTTGTGTAATCAGTCTATGAAATCTGCACGATGCTGAAGCTGCCTAACCTCGCATTTCTCAGAATGTACCCCTGCTAGTGATGCACGGCAGCACCATACTCTGCAGGTTGGCTTTTTTACAGTCGTGGGTGCACAGATTCTGATTCTACTTTTTGTATAATCTAAGACTGAGCAAAGGAGTGAATATATTGATGCCAGGAGCCAATGCCCTCATTGCTGAAGGATGGAAATGCAATATGAAATGACGGAAGGCTAGGAAGATTCCCAGATACTTGAATTCAAGCCACGTATATCTGCAGAGCTCTATTCCCTGAAAGGTAATGATGCCCAGTAGCAAGGAGCATACCTAGCAATGAACATACCGAGGTTTTGGTTTCTATGTATCATCATCCACAAAGCAGGAACCACTAACATTTCTCTTTGGAGAAATGGCTGATTCCAGGTCTGGAGCAGGAAAGCAAAGATGAGAGCTGGAATATCTCGCTGTATCAGAAAGCAAGAACAGCTCAGAACATCAGCTTACATGGGCTCCCACTGGCCAACTCAGCAACAACTGAGCATGGAAATAAATAATGACAGTAATGGACAATTCACTGGATAAAATAAAAACTTGCATTACTTATATATAAATAAGTAAGTAAAGAAAGAAGACGAAGTCCCACCTCCTAACCCTATTGCTTTGGGCATTAGGATTCCAACGTGTGTATTTTGGGGGGAAAGAAACAGCCAGACCATAGCAAAGGTCAACAGACAAATCATAGATTTATATAGTGGCAATGAATATTGGAACCAAAATTTAAAAACTACCATTATAAAAAGCTTTAAAAATGAAATACATGTAAATCTTATAAAACATGTCATTGTGGTGTGACCAATATCCTCCCTAATTCATAAGTTGAAGTCCTAACCTACCAAGGTGACTGTATTTGTAGATAGGGCCTTTAAGAAAAGTCATTAAGATTAAATGAGGTCATAAAATTGGAGCCTTAACCTGATAGAACATGTAGCTTTACTAGGAGAAGAACCACAGCACTCCCTCTTCCCTCTACACTGGCACAGAGAAAGCGCTATGTCAGCACATGGCGAGAGGGTGGCAGCCAGGAAGGAGGACTTACCAGGAACCAACCTGGCAGCACGTTAATCTGGAACTTCTTTTTTAAAATATTTATTTATTTATGCATACAGAACTGGGGTACAGGCCAGAGGCACAGGGGCAGTGAGAGGCTTTACCAGAGACAGAGTGGGGAGCAGAACAGGCAGATTGACGAAGGACACTGCTGAGGGGAGCAGCTGATGACGACACAGGAGAGGTCAGCTGTGCCATGTGGGTCAGCTCCAGGGCTGGGGATGGAACTCGCACTGAAGCGGCTGTGGCCAGCTTGCAGTGCAAACAGGGTGGTCCTAATCTAGAACTTCTAACTGTAAGAAAATTGATTTCTGTTGTTTAAGTCCATGTCTTTGGCATTTTGTTAGAGAAGCCAAACAAGCTAATATATATATATATGTGTGTGTATATATATATATATATATATATAT
>NW_004567128.1:27844586-27875943 GCF_000260355.1 Condylura cristata | reverse complement strand
ATATATATAAGATTTGTGTACTGGAAATTTACAAAATGTTGAGGAAATAAATCTAAGAAGATCTAAATAAATGGAGCTATACACTGTGTTTATCCTTGGAATCTACAACATAATAAAGATGTTAATTTCCCCCCAAACTGGTCTATAGACTTAATTAAAGTCCTATCAAAATTCTAACAAAACAATGTACAAATATGTAAATAAGTGTTCTAAATTTTAATTTAAAGATTAAGGGAAAAAATAAGGCTAGTCAAATGATCTTGAAGAAGTAGAATAAAGTGGGAGAAAGTACCCTTGATTTGAAGACTTAGTATAAAGCTATAATGAAAACTGGCAACGGGTTAGATACTGTTTTAGTCAACTCAATTCTGTCACCCTCTCTCCAGGGATAGCCTCAGATTCCCCAGGTAAAGGGCTCAGTAACCCCAAGAGTGCCCTTCACATGAGACACTGATTGCAATCCAGGCTGTTACTGATGCTTCTGACTGACTGCTCACGGATTGGAGCTTTGCACAAGCCCCTCTGCAGACTTCAAGTGAGTCACCAGCGCAGGTTATCTGCGACTAGCTACACAGCCTCCCAACACACCATTCTCAGATTTGATTAATTTGCTAGAGCAGATCACGGAACTTGGGAAACCTATTTACTCATTAGATCACTGTTTTGTTTTGTTTTTTAAAAAAATAAAGAATATAACTGAGGGACAGTGAGATGAAGAAAGGCATGGGGCAATGTATGGGGGAAAGGCACAAAGCTTCAGGGAAGTTCTCTGAGGTTCACCCTTTTAGGCTTTTATAGAACAGATGCCTCATCTGGCAGAACACGCTGGGGGTTGACCACCCAAGCTACAAAGGGGCGCCTGGGGTACTGAGAAATTCTCAGGAGGAACTTTGCTAACACACAGATTCAACTCTGACCCTGGGGCAGTGGTAGCTCTGTAGGTACAGACCTGAATGGGGACACTGGGGTGTCCAGGACCTACATGGAAAGCTCTCTCGTTCCCCTCCCAGAATAAAAGCAAAATGTTGCCAGGCAAGGTTCCACAGCAGGCCCAATAGCTGAGCGCTCTTATGAAATAACTCGCGAAACCCTGGGGAAAAGCAAAAGGGCAAAGATCTTGCAGCCCTGAATGAGTGGCATCGCAGTGATGGGGACAAGGCGGCTATGGCCACCGCTTCCATCCACAGTGACAAGCTCCACAGGCCACACTCGGCAGCTACGCCCCCGAGAAGCCTAATAACTTAGCCTGGGCGTGAGCACTGTAGTCCAGACCAGCTGCCCCCTCCAGGAGACTCAAGCTTCACAGATCAGGAGTCAGGGAAGAGAAAAAGCAGGGAGGTGGGGTGGGATGTTAAGACAATTAAAACCCTGGACACAGTTTGCTGTGGAAAGAGAGGAGAGGAGACCAACTTCACTCCTCAAATTGAGTTCAAGGACCTAAATTCCAGACTCCCTGCCTGCCCCCACCTCATGCCAAGGTAAACAAAGAAGAGAAACAAATAAAACTAAAACCCCAGTAGTCTAACCACACATACACAAAAAAAGCAAATAAGGTAATACTCATGCCTAGGAAGCAAGGGATATCTGAACACAAGATGGAAAAGCAAATAAGAACAGAAAGAAAACAGAAATGCAGTACCGATCAGACAAAAACTTCACCACCATATTTAATATGTTAAATGAGATACTGGAAGGTCAGTCAAAAGCAGTAGGCAGGTGAAAACTCTTAGAAAGGATATCTAAGGATAACGAGTTTTTCACCAAAGAGAATGAAAATATCCAAAGACCATAAAAAGAGACTGAATGAAAAGGCAGACAACTTTACGACATACTGTGAAGAGAACTAAACTCAAATCAACAATCCACCCAATTAGAAAGAGAGAGAACAAAATAAAGGAAAAATGAGGAAACTCCACAAGAAATATCAGCCTCCATCAGAAGAAACTTAAGGACAACTGACTTCCCAAGTGAGAAGAGCAGAGACCCTAGTTCAAAGAAATAATAACCAAGAATTTCCCAAACCTAAGGATTGAATTAAAAATGGATGTTCAGGAAGCAGAGAGAACAATCCAGTTTTTTCACTGTTATCTCTTTTTAATAATTTATATGAATTTTATATCATTGTTCATATGTGTACAATGTCTGCTTTCTCCTCTCAGGTGTAGCGCTGTGGGATCCCCACCACCAATTTACCCGAGCACCATCTCCAAAGCCCCCTGTGCTCTTCCCTCCCCTGTTTTGCTCCCTCTCCCTCTCCTTACCCTGCAAAATGTCTCTGATTTATAGTTACTTGTCAGTTTTGGTCTTTTATTTATTGTTATTTCCCCCCGATTCCTTATTTGGTTCCCCTACATTACTCCTGTAACTGAAACCATTAGAAATTTTTCTTTTTCCTTCTGGCTTATTTCACTGGCATAATCCCTTCTAGTTCCATCTATGTTGTTGAGAATGGCATAAATTTATCTATTTGATTGCTGAATGGTATTCCATTGAATAATACCCAAATTTTTAAATGCAGAAAGACCTACACCAAAACACAATATTGTTAAATTATCAAAGATAAAGAAAAATTTTATAGAAGGCAAGGAAGATGAAATTAATGTACAAAGACATCCAAACTAGACCTTCTTTGGATTTCACCCCAAGGCTTTCCAGGCAAGAAGAGAGTGATGTAAATGTTCACAATGCTAACAGACAAGAACTGTCAGTCAAAAGTATTCTATCCTGAAGGAACATACCTTAACAAAATAAAAGCCATATATGACTCACAGTCAGTATCAAAGCTGAGAGCCTTCCCTGTAAGGTCTGGAACAAAACAAGGATGTCCACTCTCACCACTGCTTTTCAATATAATATTAGAATTCCTAGTTAGAGCACTGAGACAAGAGAAAAACATACAAGTAATTTTAAATAGGGAAAAATGTAAAACTATCATCATTGGCATGTGATATGATATAAAAACTCTACAGAAAAACTAATCAAAATTACTGGTTTAGTAAAGTAGCAGGATTCAAAATCAACCACAAAAATTAGTAGCCTTCTACATGCAAACAATCAGTCTGACGAAGAAGAAATTAAAAAAAAAGCTATTCTATTTACAACTGTACCAAAAAAAGTTTAAATACCTGGGAATAAACCTAACAAAGGAGGTAAAAGACATATACAAAGAAAAGTATAAAACATTGTAAAAGAAATAGATGACACAAAGAAATGGAAAGACATACCTGTTCATAGACTAGAATGGCCATTCTACTGAAAGCAAATTTCAAATTCATTGTAATTCCAATAAAAATCTCCATGGCTTTCATGAAAGAAATGTAACAAGTATTGCTAAAATTCATATGGAATATCAAAAAACCACAAATAGCCAAAGCTCTCTTAAGTAAAAAGAAGGAAAACGGAGGTATCACACTCTAAGACTTCAAACTATACTGCAAAGCCAAATAATTAAAGCATTACACTACTAGACCGAAAACAGACACACAGAAAGACCAATGGAATCAAATTGAAAACCCAGAAATAAAGCCACATGTAGATGGGCAACTAATATATGACAAAGGAGCAAAGAATATGCAATGGCACAAGGACAGTCTATTTTATTATTATTTAAATTATATAAATAGTAACAATTATTATTATTATTTTATTCAATAAATGGTGCTGGGGAAATTGGTCCGTCACGTGTTGAGAATGAAAGCAGACTACTACTTCACACCATGCACAAAAACTGATTCAAAACATATAAAAGACTTGAATATAAGACCTGAAACCATAAAATGTGTAGAAGAAAACAGACAAAACACTCCATGACGTACATCATAAGCATCTTTAAAGACTCATCCCAGCAACAAAGAAGTGAAGGCAAAGATAAACAGCTGGGACTACATCAAACTAAAGTTTCTGTACACAAAAGAGACATTAACCAAAATAGACACCCTATGGATTGAGAGAAAATATTTGCACTGCATACAACTGATAAGGGACTGATTTCAAAGATCTACAAAGAGTCCACTTGACTCGACAAAGCAAACAATCCAGTCAAAAAATGGGCAGAAAAGCTAAAAGGACACGTTTTCAAAGAGGAAATGCAAATGGCTAATAGGTATATGAAAAAATGTTCAACATCTCTTATAATCAGGGAAATGCAAATCAAAACCACAGTGAGATGCCGCCTCTCACCAGTGAGAATGGGCCACATTAAAAAAAAATATATAACTACTGTTGGTGAGGATGTGTAGAAAAGAAACTCCCTTACACTGCTATGGGAATACAAGTGGTCTGACCACAATGGAAGGCTGCATGGGCTACCAAAAGTGGAGCTACTATGTGATCCAGCAATTCTCCTAAGAATCTACCCAAACGTTACAAAAGCATTAATTCGAAAGGAAACCTGAATTCCTATGTTCACTGCAGCATTATTTATAATAGCTAAGATATGAAAACAAACTAAATGCCCAAAGCAGATAGATGACTGGATCAGAAAGATGTGGCATATATACATAATGGAATATTACTCAGTGATCAAAAAAAATAAACTCATGCCATTCACAATAACCTAGATGGAGCTGAAAGGGATTATACTTAGTGAAATAAGTCAGAAGGAAAAAGAAAAATATCTGTTATTTTCACTTATAGGAGAAACATAGGGAAACCATGCAAGGAATCAGGAAAAGATAAAACAAACAGGTAAACTATAAATCAGAGACATTCATCAGGGGAGGGGGAGGGAAAGGGAGCAAAACTGGAGAGAAGAGCACAAGAGTCTTTGGTGACGGTTCATGAGTGTCTTGGTGGTGGGAATTTTATGCGGATTACACCTGAGAGAAGTCAAACATTGTACAAAAATGAACAATGATGTAAAAGAACATATAAATAAAATTTATATATAAATAAAAACTGTTAACTATTTGGAACATTCAAAAAAAAAAACAAAACAGCAAAAGCCCAGTACAAGATGACTTCTCTAGTGATTTCTACCAACTTTCAAGGAAGACCTAATACCTATCCTCAAACTCTTCAAAAATAAAAAACTCTGACATAGGAAAACTTCCCAATCTATTCCATGAGGCCAACACTATCCTGACTCTAAGACCAAACAAAGACAGTACAAAAAAGGAAACTGTAGACAATATCTCTGATGAACCCAGATGCAAAAACCCTCAAGAAAATCCCAGCAATATCCTCAGCAAAAGTCTAAATAAAGTAACATACTATGAGAATTATCCACCACAATCAAGCAGGCTTCATCCCACCGATGCAAGGCTGGTTCCACAAATGCAAAGCAGTCAAAGTCATTCACCAGATTAACAAAAAGGAAGATAAAAACCACATGATCACTTGAGGCTGCTGGAAAAGTATGCAACTAGATTCAATAGCCATTATGCAAAAAAAAAAAAAAACAACAAAACACTAAATAAAGTGAGTAAACAGAATTTATCTAAACATTATAAAAGCCAGAGGGAAAGTGGGGAGGGGAGGGAATGGGCTTGGGGAGGTAAACAGGGGTACTGGCATTGGTGGTTTGGAGAGGGTAAGTGCAACATGCACATATGTAAGCAAAACTATAGCCCCCAAATTAAAAACAAAAACTAATCCCACAAGGTCACATACTATGCTTTGATTTATATCACATCCTTCAAATGACAAAATTCTAGAAATGGAGAAGAGGTTAGTAACTTCCAGGGGTCTAGGATTGGGATAAGGGGCAGTGGATTGACTTTAACAGGGCAACATAAGGGATGGAACTATGTCTTAACCATAGTTTTGCAAGATGTTATCACTGGGGGAAACTTGGTGAAGGGTACATGGGATTTCTATATTATTCTTACAATTGCATGTCAATCAATTATCTAAAAAGAAAGTTTAATTTTAAAAAGTTATATACTGCACGATTCCACATCCACCACATCCCTGAAAAGACAAACTATAGTGACACAGAAGTGATCTGTAGTCACCTGAGGTTATAGGTAGGGGAGGCAGGACTATAAAGAGAGAGCCTGAGGCAGTTTTTTAGGGTGATAAAACCATTACCAATCCTGCAGATTCATATACCAATCTGTACATGTGTTAACATAAACAGAATTGACAACAAAGTAAATTTTACTGTATACTAACTTAAAAAACAAGATTTTAAAGTGAAAAGGAAAACAACAACAACAACACAGCTGTCTACAGATGAGACTCAAAAGCCCAAATAAGAAAATTGCTACAGGAAATTATTTGAAACACAACCAAGTTCCATTACAAAAATGCATTTTTATACTGTCTTCAGTCCACTGAGGGACACTACAGGAAATATCTGCAGGAAACCAAGGACTGCAAATGTCACAGGGACTGCATATGTCACCAGGTTGTGGTTAAAGCCAAACCTACCATCCACAAGAAAACCCAGCAAAGAAATGTCTTAGACAATGGCGGGAAACCTTCACTTCCCTGATGATGTGGTGCGCTCTCTCCGGATCAGTAAAGTGAGTCAGGTTACAGGTTACATTTCCCTCTGGCTGCCAAAGGCTCAAGGAGATACCTGCCGCTCAGCATTAGTATATTAGTATGTGCTACACCCACGTTCACATTCTAATCTGATTTTGATCTGCCTTGTCTTTTCCCCTGATCCAAATGTTTATTAATCCTCTCCCATATTATGGAAAAGATTTCTACATGGCTCATCATATACAGTAAGAGTAAGGAACAAATAACATACTTACTTGGGGTTCAGCCATTTTCTGCTCTTCTTGGCAAAAGGGGGGATAGGTGTGAAGATTGAGCTGAAGAGTGGAGAAGAGTAGAGCACATGAGAGACTGCCATTAGGTTTGGGGTGCACAGAATTATCTGCCTAGAAATCCCCTCAAACTAGCTGGGCTACCTCAAAGTCTGGGCAACCATGTGTTTTTAACAACCACCTGTGTATTCTTGGTTGTTTTCCTCATGTGAACATCTAACAAAAGGACTTTTAGTATATGTACTTGTGTGTTGACCCAAAAATTGTATTTCTAGATATCTTCCTTAATGAAATTTATCATGATTTCTCTGCGTCTTTACCTCAGCATTGATTTAACAGTGCCAAAGTTAAGCAATCTTAAATGACCCATCATATAGTATTAATAAGGAAATGCAAGGGATGAGATGCTATGTCGCTATGAAAAATAGTGAAGGGAACTAATCAGTTTACTTTTTGGTACATGTATCTTAAGTACTAAATGTTAAAAAATGTTAAGCTAATCACAGTAAACTTCTGAATGAAAAAATGGTAGGTTATAAAACTACGGGAACCCATTTTAAAACTATATGTGTTTGAAAATGCATACCACTATACATCGTAAACATGTACGGATGGACATTTAAATGTAGGGGGATAACATTAGTTCTTTTTGATTTTCTTCTCCTGTTTTTTAATTAATCTACAATTCAAATACAGTACTTATTTGTTAAGAGCCAAAAAACACACCAAAAAATGCTTTAAAATTATTTCCTATGACTTTTTCAGTCGATCGGCTTAGGGGACCCTCCACTCGGCTCCCCAAAGCAGCACCCGGCCCCGCCCACCCTTCACAAGTCCCCAGCTCGCAGGAGGCTCCAGGTAAGTTGAGTCCGCTCAGATGCCTCTTCCTTCAGCTCACCTCGCAGAGGTCCTTTGGAGCAGGAGTCAGATGGAAGGCTTCGGGTGCAGTTCACAGCAGGCCCTTCCTTACCTTGGGGCTGGGGTAGAGGGAAGGGACTGAGGGGCGGGGAGGGCACGCCTTGAGAGGTGCGTATTAACCGTTAGCGCAGGTCACTGTGCTAGAAAAGGTGTAAAAGCCAAAGTTTAATAATCGCCCCATTCAATCCAGACTAGCCCCGTAAGACCTCTCTCGGCTCCCCCATCACTCCGCAACCCTCCCGTCAATGACTCCCCCAAGCCTCCCTTCACCCCTAGAATTCGCGCCCTCCACCTCACTCTTCCACAATTCTCAGCTAGCGGTTGAGAAGACCGTTACCAGAACAGGCCCCCAGAAGCACTTCCGCTTGGGAAGCCGTTGAGCGCTGCGGCGCCTGGTGTGCGCACGCTCAGCGTGAGCTTTGAGGCTGCGTCCGCCAATAATTAACATGGGGCCCACCCTCCCGCCCGCCCGAAGCAAGGGACCCGACACAGCGCAGGAGCAGACCCGGTGACGTCACTGCTCCCAGGCGATGACCGCGCCCACTGCCTTCTGCAGGTCGTGGGCGCCGGTGTTAGGCAGGTGTTCACTTTGTTTTTCCGAGGCGGTCGTTCTTAAGACTCCAAACCCAATTCCTACGGCGGGTAGCGGAAGTGTCCATTGAAGGGAAATTCTAGTAGTCAGGAATTTGGTGCCTTGCACTAGGATAGTGGCATCGGGTTTGCAGGTGTAGTTGAACTGGTAGGCGGGGTGCGTGGCGGTATTGACCTGAGTGCACAAAAGCAAGAAACAGGGATAGATCATTAGCTCCATCCAGTGGCTAGGGCTGAGAGTTGACAGTCCAGCGGTTGAAGAAAGGTACACAGACAAACTGAAGAATAAAACAGCGGTACAGGATAGAGACACACAGAGAGACGCACCCTGGCATGAATGGGATTTGTTTAAGTGACTGACAGGTGCCTTTCTTTGGATGAGTAAGGACGATCTCCTTTCGTCGGAGGTGACAATTATGCAGACTAAAAGAAGCTGGGTACGCAAATATCTGAGGCAGTATTTCAGTGGAGTGTACAGCTGCTGCAGGGACCTTGAAGTGGGACCCAGTTTGGTGTGTTGGGGGAACAGAGAGAGTGTCAGTATATTGGGAGTATAGGAAGCATGGGAAAGGGAGTGTGACTGGGAGCTAGATGCTGTAGGGTCCCTTCTGCCTGGGACAGAGCTATATTTCATTGTGACATAATAGGAAACCATAAGAAGGATCGGATTTTAAAAAGAAGTCTGGGCCCCTCCCTGGTGGTGCAGCGGGTTAAAGCACACCACTGCAAGCTGGCTGCAGCCACTTCAGTGTGAGTTTGATCCCCCACCCCAGAGGTGACCCACATGGTGCGGCAGACCTCTCCTGACCCGCCTGCTACTCCCCTCAGCAGTGAACTTAGTCAATATGCCTTTCCTGCTCCCCACTCTGTCTCTGGTGAATCCTCTCACTGCCCCTGCACCTCTGGCCTATACCCCAGTTCTGTATGCATAAATAAATAAATCTTTTTCTTTTTTAAGTCTGAAACAGGCCCTCCCTGGTGGTGCAGTGGGTTAAAGCACTGCAGTAAGAATCTTAAGCCACTGCCGCATGGGTTCGATTCCCGCCTGCCCCGGAGGTGACCATATGGCGTGGCAGACCTCTCCTGACCCGCCCGCTGCTCCCCTCAGCAGTGTACTTCGTCGATCTGCCTGTTCTGCTCCCCACTCTGTCTCTGGTGAAGCCTCTAAAGATTTATTTATTTGTGCATACAGCACTGGGGTGCAGGCCAGAGGCTCAGGGGCAGTGAGAGGCTTCACCAGAGACAGAGTGGGGAGCAGAACAGGCAGATCAACGCAGTACACTGCTGAGCGGAGCAGCAGGCGGGTCAGGAGAGGTCTGCCGCGCCATGTGGTCACCTCCGGGACAGGCGGGAATCGAACTCATGCAGAAGCAGCTTTAGATTCTCAGTGCTGTGCTTTAACCCACTGCGCCACCAGGGAGGGCCACAAATAAATAAATCTTTAAAAAAAAAAAGTCTGAAACAACTTAGCGTTATACAGTAATGTTAAAAATATAAAATGCACACCTATTTTATTTATTATGTGTCTTGCACCACGGGCACACACATACACACTCACAGGGGTGGGGAGAGAGCCCTTAAAGGTTGGCTAGTGTTGGAATGCAGAGATTGCCAGCTTCAGAAAGGTTCATGAGCCAGGGATATGGCCTGGCAGAAACTGCCCCAGGTTTCACAGTGCACATCCACAAGCTACGTGAGGCCTGCTTTTCTAGAGTCTGAGGAGCTTGGACCCTCATTCTGTCCTGAGCATTCTCTACCATCAGTCCCTACAGATGCAACTTCTCATACAGCAGCCTAAGCAGCAGGTCGCTATGTGAAGGAATGTGGAAATCTGACAACTGATCTCACCACATAGCCTGCACAATGTGACAGTCACACCCAAAGACAATGAATAAGCCACCCCACCTTACTTGTGAGTCATCATCACAGTTGCTAATCTTAAAATACATTTTACCAAAAATATGAAAAAGGTTGTCAACTGTGAGTAGTCAATTTGGACCGTGAGGTAGCAAGTGAGTATGGCCAAGCCAAAGCATGGTCTCTGTTGATCTTGGAGCTGCCTCATTAACCTTGAATTACCTGCCTCCAAGAGCGGAATCCCTTCCCATCCTCTTGAAGTCCCCATATTTGTGGGGGTGTTGGTGTGTGCAGACAATCTATCAATGTTTTGTGTCTTGGCCAATGTGTCAATAAATGGCAGACACCAGATAGGGCTGGTAGGGTGAGCCACAATGACGGACAAATTGGGAATAAGTGGGGGCAGGAGAGATGAGAGACAAAGGATGAGGGAAGGGGGAGAATGAACCGTAGAGTGAGGTGAATGTGGATAACGTGGGTCTAGAGGGAGGAATGGGGTGCACGAGGGACAGAATCAGAGGGAATGGAGATGACGAGTGGTATAGTGAATATGTGATGGTGACACAGATGGCAGCTGTGTGTGAGGATACTGTGAGGGAGCGACAGTGGCTAGAGGTGAAAGAGGGGAAGACTGCGATCAGACAGGGGCTTTCAGGTCAGAGTTTGCTCCCAGAATATGCCCTGGTGTGAATCAGCTTGGGTGAATGAGCAGAAGCTGGTGTGTGAGTGGATGTGGCAGGTTGAGAGGGAGTGAGCAGAAGGTGGGTAAATGTAGGTGTTGTGAGGCTAAGAGTAGGGGATGGAGGTCACAAGACCCAGGGTGAGCAGGGTGAGGAAAATGAGGCCCATGTGAGCAAAACGTGGTGAACTGATAGTGGGTGATCACTGATAGGTGGCATAGGGGCTACATCAGGAGTGAGTTTCAGTGAAGGAGGTAGGGAGAGCAGAGGAAGAGAGAGTGGAGGCGCTCAAGTGGAATGTATGACTTAAACCAGGCCTGGGGAGCATTGTGGGCAGAGTTCTGGAATTGGGACGAGTGGGGGCAGCCTTTGAGAGAAAAGAAGAAATGGGCAGAAAGAGAATGAGGGTGAAAATGAGGCCCCAAATTAATGAACAGTGCTGGAGGGTGGGTCAAGGAGAGTGGAGGGCGCCATGGACAGTGGTTGGAAGTAGAGATGAAAGTGACAAATGATGAACTATTGTAAAAGATTTCCTTAGCTTTCCCTACCATTCTTTTTTTTTAAGTTTATTTTTTAAGAATTATTTACTTGTTTATGCATAAAGAACCAGGGTAGAGGCCAGAGGTGAGGGGCGGTGAGAGGATTCACCAGACACAGAGTGGGGAGCAGAACAGGCAGATTGACGAGGTACACTGCTGAGGGGAGCAGTGGGGGAGACCGGAGAGGTCTGCTGTGCCATGTGGATAATCTCCGGGACCAGGGATCGAACTCGCACTGAAGCAGCTGCAGCCAGCTTACAATGCTGCATCCTAATCCATTGCACCACCAGGGAGGGCCCCTACCTCCCATTCTTTTAAACACATCTTTATTTTGGCACTTCTGTTTTATGTTTCCAAATGCTTTCTATTTTTCCTATGTTTGTTGTTTTCTCATTCTGTCTTTCTTCTCGTATTGTGTATTCTCACCCAGCAGAGTGGGGGGAATGGAGGGAACCAAGCAGTAGACATGACTGTGAGAGGAGAGTGGAACAGTGGTGAGGAAGGGGCAAGTCTGAGGCCCAGCACCTGAGTCCTGTCTGTCCATTGTGTGTCCCTATAGCCCTTCTCTCCCCGCATCTTTCTCATGTCTCTGAGCTTCTCCCTGGTTTTGTTTATTACCATCTCTCTGTGTGTCAGTATCTTTCTTTTTGCTTGTGCAAACATCTCTAGCAGATCTGGCAATGGGACAGATCGTAAAGTCACGTCTGTGTTCTAGAATCTTTCACTTATATCTTTGCTCATAGAGTCCAGAGTTCCAGAATGCTCTTGATTTTGAACACTGTGGGGTAAAGTCTGGAGTAAGGTGCCATCTTACAGAGCTTGTGGGCATCATAATGCAGACTTGGGACATTGCAGTGGTCATCCTAGCCATAGTGATGGCTACCACTGTGGATACCAAGATCTATGAACGCTGTGAACTGGCATCAAGGCTGCAGAAGGCAGGACTCAACAACTTCAAGGGCTACAGCGTCGGAGACTGTGAGACTCCAATACCCCAAGTACCACCCACATCCCGAGCTTCCACCACACTCAGAACCCGGCTCCATGTCATTTATCACCTCCACAGTCAGGAAATGATCCTCACAGCCATCTCCTGACTGATCATGGTGACTGGTTTAACTCTACTGTCATCATCACCATCTTTGGCCTCACAACCATCACCCTCATTGCTCCCACCAACACCATCACTATCATCAACAAATAGCACCTCTTATTTTCATGAATATCATCACCACCACCACCACTACCATCAGTGATATCACGAACATCAACACTACTATCAGACCAAGATCATCGCCCCCACAACTGAGGTGCCAGTCATCCCTGCCCCTCCCCTCCCCTAATCCCAAACACCTTACCTATCTGCTTCTTTCTCCTCCCTGTTGAAGGGCTATGCATGGCACACTACGAGAGTGGCTTTGACACCTCCTTCGTGGACCACAATCCTGATGGTAGCAGTGAATATGGCATTTTCCAGCTGAATTCTGCTTGGTGGTGTGATAATGGCATTACACCCACCCAGAACCTCTGTCACATGGAGTGTCGAGGTAAGGCAGCAACTCCAGCCATCCTGAAGCCCTGCCTGGCCCCACTCCCCAAAACACAGTGGGCAAGGTCTAAGCTATAAACTCCAGTAACAAGTAGAAAGATAATAGGGAAAGGAGCAGAGTTCCCGGCTGGTAGAAACTCCATCCTGTAGCCTTACCCGGGTTGTGCTGAGAAGTTGGCTAGGTCAGGAGGACTCAGAGCTCCCAAACCTTACCCAGAATGGAGGGTGGTTTTATGGGACTCAGCAAACAGGAAACTTAACTCCATATGGAATGGAGGAGAGATTATCCTGACTTAGGGTTGAGGTTGTTCAAGTTCTGAAGCAAGCCACAGAAGTCTGGTTGTAGAAACAGAAACAAGGTACCGCAGAAAGACAAGAATTTGAGTGGTAGTGTTGAGGACAAACTTGAATAGCAGTAAAAGTTGTTCAGTGTTGGTCAAAATGATGAGCAAGGTTGTATAAGACAGGCCAAAATGGATACTCGGGTTCTTTGGGGGCAGCTCAAATGGAGATGGAGGTTTCCCACTTCCTGCCGCAAAGACAAAAGAGGTCACCCAGGATTGGTCAGTTTAAATGTTGGAGTGAATAAGCCAGAAAGAAAAAGAAAATTCTGTATGTTTTCACTCACAGCAGGAGTGTAAGGGATCAGGGGAAAAAGAAAAAAGAGAGAGAGGGAGAGAGAGAAGCAAATACAATAAAGTAAAAATGAGAACAACAAACAACTATAAACCAGAGACATGGTATGGGGTGGAAAGGGAGTGGGATCAAAACTGGGATGGGAAGAGGGCACAGGACTATGGCGATGACACACGGGTGAATTGGTGGTGGGAAGCCCATGGGCTACACCTGAGGTGGATAAATGTACAAAATGAAGAATGATGTAAAATAAATAAATAAATAAACAACAATTTTAAAATAATAATAAATTTATTTTAAAAATAAATAAAGGTTGGAATTGTCTGAGACTGGCCACTATAAAGGTTGAAATTGTCTAGCAGGTGGTAACATGAATGTTGAGGTTTTTCAAGAGTAGTTAGAAAGTAAAAGTTGTTTAGTTTAAGCCATTATGGAAGGTTTTGTGTTTTTGTTTTTGTTTTTTTTTACATTTTCAAAGGACAGGTTTATTAGGAAAAGGAGACAGAGGCACCTGCATAGTCACAGGTGGGTAAGAGAGCTGCTAAGACAATATGGAGATTGAAATAGTCCAGGGTTAGCTAAAATGGAAGTTGAGATCCTGGAGCAGTCACCATGTATGGTGAAGTTATTTACAACCATTCAAAAGGCTACTTGGGGTTGTCCAGGACTGGTCATTGTGGTAGTGATCATTAACTAGTTAAAATGACAGTTAAGGTCAGTCATCCTGGTCCATCTATGACAGTTGAGATAATCTGGAACCAGACACCTTAGTAGCTGAAGTTGGACTAGCCAACATGGAGATTGAGGTCATTAGTAACCAATCAAAATGGGAATTGAGTTTATCTAGGCCTTGATAACATAGTATCTGAAGTCACGGAGACCGCCTGACTTGCAGGTGAGCAGCTTCCTTATCAGCCATCTTGGCAGGTGAGGTGATTTATAATCAGCTTACAAATTAATCAAGGGTCAATCAAAAATCAACCAATGTAGTGGTTGAAGTTGTTCAGACTCCAAGGAATCTAGAGTCCCAGGACCTCCATATACTGTCCCCCTGTCCCCAAGGTGACCATACTCCTCTCTTCTCCCCAGACCTGCTCAATCGCCATATTCTGGATGACATCTTGTGTGCCAAGCAGGTGGTGTCCTCACAGATTGGAATGATGGCCTGGTAAGTTCAAGGAGTTGGCTTCTTGGACCCTGGGCATCTGGGATGGGGGTGCTGACACCCCATCAACCTACCTACTTCATCCTCTCTCCTTTCATTTCCCAGGGATTCTTGGACCCGACACTGTTCTGGCCATGATTTATCTGAATGGCTTAAGGGCTGTAAATTGCATTTGAAAATAGAAACAAGTGACACTTCTTCGTGACTCACATTCCCAGAGATTGAGGTCACATTTTCCGTTCTTCTTCTCTCTTTTGTGGATTTTATAAAAGGAAGGAATGGTATCTATAAACAATGCAAGCAGCCTCTGATGCATGACTCTTCATTTTGCCAGTGCCCCATTCACTCAATTCTTCTGTGCATTATTGAAAGTTCTAATTAGGGGACACCAGATCACTTGGGGGTGTAAGGGATGAAGGATAGTGTGATTAAGAGCATAGTTCTCCTGGGTTTAAATACCATATCTACCACTTCCTTGTTGTGTTGCCTTGGTACAGTCTACAATTAAAGCAGACACAGTCTCTTCAGGGGAAAAGGCAATGGGTTTCAACTTACACAGGCATCTCAGTGGGAATTTGAAGTTTAAAATAATCACATTCTCCCACATCCTCCTACATATTACTATTTTAACCCTGTGTCCCCCACTCCTTTTTTCACAAATAGTTTCAAATGGCAGACTGGAAATTTAGGCCAGGAATGGATGCACAGAAATCCGTTCCTTTTACAGAATTCCTAGGTTTCAGTCTGTGTCTTCAGCAGAGAATTTAGGAATTTGAATTTACCATGCTTTCTCCTTGTTCTGGCTAGCGCACTGGCACTCTCCCTCATGAGGAAGCAATCCCTCATTTGCATTCTTTGGTTGGGGATGGATATTCCACTAACCAAAGCCTTGTTTCCAGCATTCACTTCATCCAAGGTAAGCAGAGATGATCCTAAAAGCAGCTGTCACTGCATGCAAGCGTATAAGTCCCCTCCTTAATACTTACTGCCCCTTCTCCGCCTTCATCCCCAATCAGCCTAAATATCAAATCTCGCATCTTCCCGAGGGCCCATAAAGGGTGCCATCTTTCTGGGTAGCAATTGCTGAATATGACAATTATTCATCAAACATCAGAAATACAACAATATATATCAATTATTTCTCAATTTTACTGGGGGGGGGACACACTGAAATAAATTCTGGTGGATTTAATTTATTTCTGGACTGCATGATCAACTTCAGAAATGGGAAAGGCTCACACAAAAAATGCAGCCAAAATCCTGACTGTAGAACAGGCTGGAGCAGTAATGCTGGCATTAATGATTGCTACTTCTGGAAACTGGATTTAATGCCCTAACTTTTTTTTTTTACATAGTTCTGATTAATATGAATCATTTCTAATAAAATTTAGAATAGCTATAGTATATTTATTATCACTGCCTCTTTATTGGTTGTCTTTGCATCTGTAATTTTATATCATTTGAGGAAAAGAAACTCTCCTACACTGCTGGTGGGAATGCAAATTGGCCCAACCACTATGGAAAGCTGTGTGGAGGTTTCTCAAACTACTAAAAATGGAGCTTTCATATAATCCAGCAATTCTACTCCTAAGTGTCTACCCTAAAGACACAAAAAAACATTAATTCAAAAGGACAGCTGCACCCCTATGTTTATTTCAGCACTAGTTATAAATGGTAAACTTTGGAAACAACCCAAATGCCCAAAAGTACATGACTGGATGAAGAAGAGGTGGTATATATACACAGTGGAATATTACCCAGCAATCAAAAAGGACAAACTCATGCCATTCAAGCAACATGGATGGAGCTGGAAGGGATTATGCTCAGTGAAATAAGCCAGAAAGAAAAAGAAAAATATTGGATGGTTTCTCTTATAGGAGGAATGTAGGGGAACCAAATAAGGGGTCAGGAAATAAAAGTAACTATAATAAAGTAAAAATCAAAAGCAACAGGCATTTATAGATTAGAGACATTCTGTAGGAGAGGAGGAGGGACAAGGATTGGGATGGGGTGGGAAGAGCACAGGGGACTATGGTGATGGTGCATGATTGAATTGGTGGTGGGAATTTCATGGGGATTATACATTGCACAAATATGAAAAATTATGTAATATATATGAAATTTCATATCACTTGGTAAGCTCTTTTTTCTAAAGATTGTACTAATTCCCCACTATGAGTGATGACAAAACAGCTGTTCTCAGTAATAGATTTTATTAACCTCTATGACAGTTTGGCTTTAAATCTGAACTATTACCTTTATGTCATTTCTATGGAACTATGCTGATTAAAATTAATTACACTGGGTTTTCTGATATCAGTGCCCAGATTTATAGTGAGGTTTGGCTTCCAGCAGAAGGTTTTCATATCTTCCAGACTTCAAAAGATTGCACAGCCTTGAACAACCTCTGAGGTAAACAGTCACTCATCATCTACTCAAGCTAATGCACAGAGACCACTTTTTTCCTCAGGATCTTGACCCTTGCTTTCCTTCTGCCTGGAATGGTCTTCATCCTCAATATGACTGGTGCTGCATTTTGTGGTTTAAGTTCAAATGTCATGTCCTCAGAAAGGCCTTCCTTGACCACCTTAGCTAAAGCATGATTTCCCACCTCACCATTTTCTTTTTATTTAACTTTTCTGTAAACAATTTTCTTTTTTCAGGGTTTCCTTTCAATTATATTTTTCCATTGTTAACTGAGGTAACATTGGGGTTTCCTCACCAAGTATTACCACCACAGTTTATCCGCCACCAACTCACCCATACCCCCCACCACAGACAATCTTTAGTTCTTTCATAAAGTTTCTCCTCTGAGTTCTTTAATCTATGATCAGATTTTTTTAAAAAAAGATTTATTAATTTATGCCTATACCCCTATGGGGTATAGGCCAGAGGTCCAGGGGCAGTGAGAGGATTCACCAGAGACAGAGTGGGGAGCAGAACAGACAAATCAACAAAGTACATTGCTGAGGGAAGAAAGCAGTGGGTGGGTCAGGAGAGGTCTGCCGCACCATGTGGGTCACCTCCGGGGCTGGGGATTGAACTTGCACTTGAAGTGGCTGTGATTAGCTTGCAGTGCTGCACTTTAACCCATTGCACCACCTGGGAGGGCCCTCCATGATCAGTTTTAACCTTTGACAGGTTTTTTCCAGATTCAGGACAAGTCATATTGAAAGTATTTTCCATATTCAAATAACTGTTTCTGTATAAGTTCTTTGATGTGCAATGAAATATGATTTCTGGGAGAAACTTTTCTCACATGCATTACACTCATAAAGTATTTTCCCTGGGAGAGTCCTGACGCATGAGATATGATTTCTGGAAGAAAGTTTTACTACATTCATTGCATTTATAGGGCTCCTCAAGTTTTTCTTCTGTATGAGCTCTCTGGTGGAACATGAAATAAGAGTTCTGGAAGAACATTCTCCCTTATATGGTACATCTATCATTTTTTTCTCCTGAATGAATTATTTGATGAGCACTGAGACTCAGCTTAGGGAAAAGGCTCTTATGCAGTGTGATCAAATATAAGTTGTCTTTGCCATATGAGTTATTGGATGTCTGTGTAGTGTTGATTTCTCTCTAAAGGATTTGCCAAGTTCATTATATTCATATGGTTCCTTTGTGTGTGTTCTCAGAAGTACACTGAGGAGTGCCTTTTGATTGAAGGTATTTCTGCATTTTGAACATTTGTAGGTTTTTTCTCCTGCATGAGTGATATTATAAACAATAAGGAATGAAAGCTTGTTGAGGGTTTTTCTACACAAGAAATTCACATGTTTTCTCTCCAGCTTGTGTGATATGCTAAACAGGTATGATTCTGATATTTCCCACATGAGTTGTGAGGTTTCATTCTGTTATTTTTCTCACAGCTGCCATGAATTAATCATTCCCCATATCCATTTTGTTCATATTTCTGAGCTGCAAACCTTCTATCATGATGCAGAAAATATAAGTTATCTTTAAAACTGCTTTCATGTGTCTTCCACATAGGGTGTCTATAATGAAGAAATCACCCTTGTTTTCTGAGGAAATCTATTACATTCATAGCCTCTCAGTCACATTTTTCTTGTTAATGAATGCAGCTTGCCTCATGCATCTATTTCGGTATTCCTGTTACATCCCAGCTGGTCATCAGCTTGCCAGGCTTCTGGAAAGAAGTCGTGCCATATGACTACTCCTTTGTCAGAAGCCAACCTCTCATAGGGTGGACTTTTATTTTCTTTTAAGTCGAGTGATAACAATCAGAACGAGATTCAGAGTACGCATCTCTCCTATATGCTAAACTTGAGGGGAAAACACCAATATTGTTGTACTGGACATTGAAATAGGAAAGTAACCGTAACCATAAGTGATTTTGATTATTTAAGAAAAATACCTTAAAATGGAAGAGAGGAGATGAAAATAGTTTAGGGAGCCACGGGTAAGAAAAAAGGGAATTGAAAAGCAACAGATCCAGGATTTGGAGGGAGGAGACTCAAAAAGAATGGAAACCTTCTGGATTATGTTAAGTGAAATAAGTCAGAAGGAGAAAGATAAATATCCGATGGTGTCACTTATATGTGGAGTATAAAGAAATGGAACAATGTATTACACAAAGACAAACTTTAAAACCAACCCTTGAAAGCTGATTATAGGTCTAAGGAATCCAGAGGGGGAAGAGAAGGGAGGAGAGTTGAGAGTGGGGAGGGGAGAGCCCAGTGGGCTGTGATGGAGGACTATGGGTGCTTTGGAGTTGGGAGAGTTGTGGTAACCACACCTGAGGGGAGACACCCTATATTGCCAAAACATTAACGAAGACATAAAACAATGTTACCTCATTAATTTTAAAATATTAATGAAAAATAAAAGAATGGAAGTCTTCCAAGAAAGCTGAAAAATAACTGAGGTAACCAAGAAAATAAGTAGAAAGAAGAGGCCAGACTGAGGTTTAATTCCTCACCATCTCATTGCATGATTACCTTGAGACAGTAACTCATGAAACTAAAAGTTTGGAGTTAGCATAAAATGTTAACCTCTTTTAGGAAGTCATTCCTGAGCTTCAAAGGTGCTCAGCCCTCACTGACCCACAGGTGTCTTACACTCATCATCTCCCATCTGTTCTCTTCCTATTTACCTGTACAACTTATTTGAGGGTTTCTTTCTGCATGATCCAAACTCCTCTCTTCTCAAAAGAGGCAATCACATCTGGTTTGGTAACAAGAGACCCTATAATAGGAAATGATACAAGACTTGGGCACATCTGTGTGGGCCTCATGGCCGTCAAGTAATTCAGAAGGTACATTTTAATGAGTATAAATGTTACAGAGGTTGAAAATGCAAACACTGAGCTTAGTCTAAGAGGGATTTAAAAAAAAAACCTTTTCTACCGGTTACCTGGGGTCAAAGTAGTGAAGCATTTCAGAGATGGAAAGTTATTTTATTGAGTAGCCTGTAAAATACTCAAGAAAACCATCCTTGCCCACAGATTCCAAATGACTGTATTTTCTAGCATCACTGCCCTGTATGGGGTAATGTGTGCAAAGTCCACTGATGATTCTACTCCTTTTGGGGTGAAGTCCACAGCCCACATCCTTGAGTGACACATATCCCTGTCATTGCATACTTCCGTTCAATCAATTTGAAAGAAATAAAGTAGTATTTTTAAGTAAAAGGTGAGTATTCTTCTGAGAGAAGCTACTGTTTAATGATTTCAAAGCCAGCTTTCTCCAAGATATTTGAAATACCTGTATCTACCAAAGGACTTTTATATTAGACATCATAAAGAATTCCTATGCATCAATAAATTATAGATGATATGCTAGAAATACTAGAAACATATTTGAACACACTTCACGAAAGATGATATCCAAGTGGGCAATAAACATGAAAAAGTGTTCAAGATCATTGGTCATCAGGGAATTGCAAATTTAAATCATGATGTGATACCATTGTATACCAAAATCCAAATGTTGGCAAGGTATGTGGCATCATAGGAACTATCACATTTGGTGAAATCAAATGGTGTGGCCACTTTTCATCTGAATCTACTAAAGCTGGGCATACCTCGCACCTAGGGCTTGGCAATCCCACACATAGGCCTACATCCAAAGGAAATACACACATGTGTTCACCAAGACATGTACAAGAATATTCCTAGAAATTTTATTTGTAATAACCCAAATAGGAACATACATCAGACGTAGAATGGATAAGCAATTTGGATGTATTTATAACAGAGAAAAAAACACAGTAATGGAAAAGAAACGAACTACTGGTAATATAAAATAATAAGGATGGATCTCAAGAGCATTATGATGGATGTAAGAAGCCAGACCCCAAAGACTACTAATGTTTGAGGTTATCTGTATGGCACTGGAAACAGGCAAACATGCCCTAAGATGATAGCAATCAGAAAGTGGTCACTGCAGGCCAGGGGATAGTGATTGAAGGTTTCTGAGTGACTTGTCATTTCTTGCTTTTTGATTCAGGTACAGGTTACACAGGTGTTTCCAATTTGTACAAAGTCATGAAACTGTATACAGTATACACTTTTCTCTGTATATTTCAATAAAATGTCTACCTTAAAAGATTTTAGCCTATGCAAAAGATCCCTTAAAGATTTAGAGAATAATCAAAGATTTAAAAACCTGCAGACAAAAAGAGCAATGCATGTAAAAGAACACTTCACAAAAGAAATGGAAAATGGAAAAAAATGAAGATACCCTCACTGATAATTAAACACAATGAATGAGCTATTTTCAATGATCAAATAATAAGAATTAAAAACATGACAAAAGGCTAGCAAGTCTATTTTTATTCATCATCAGAGGGAGTGTACAGTAGTGACAGTAACTTCCTCAGCCAACTGCTTTCTGGTCCTTTATCCCACCACCTGCATCATCAGGGAATACATCTGCTCCACAGCAAGTGTCCTTCCTTCCTTCCCGAAGCCAGAGGTGCTGGTGGCCAGGAGCAATGATGAGCGTGATGTTGTTCCATAACCACAACCATTGCAGCTGGCAAAACAGCAAAGATGGCCAAGCAATACTCCATTATCAAGGAAACAGATGTCTCTACAATAGGTACTATTCCATGAAGTGCAGAAATACTTTGAAAGTTTGGAAGAGAGGGGATTTCTGGAGGAATTTGAAGACATGGTGGTTAGGGTGAACCTTTTGTGCAAAGGCCAGTGATGGCTGAATTACGCACATGTTGGGGGGAGGGAGTTCATGGGAGCTGGTATGTACAAATTTCGAACTAGAGACTAGAGGTTCCCTCCTTCCACCGCCCCATAGGGTGATAGCACTGCAGAGATGTGGATGGGCGTGGGAGGTGTGTGCTGAGACAGTACTGTCCTCCCTGGGAACTGATACCAGGGAGAAGGGTGTGGGGAGAACCAGGAATAACACATTCCTTTAGGAGATGAAGGGAAAAGGAAGGACAGGGGGCGGGCAGTCTCCTCAATAAGATAAGACAAAGGAAATGGGAAAAGCACAGGGCAGGGCAGTCCCTTGGACAGTTGCTATCAGGCTAGCAGTGGTGAAGGCATCATTGATACTGTCCCCCATGGGTGATAATGGGGGGTGGTAGACTGAATGTCCTCCCCACCCCAAATCCTAATCACCTGTGCGATGTTATTTGGGGGTGGGGTCTTTGGGGGTAATTAGGGTTGTTTGAGGTCACAACGGTGGGACCTAAGTCTAATGGGATTAGTGCCCTTCTAAACAGAGACCCCACACCCAGGCTGTACCCAGATCATGCAGGGCTTTGTGGCCATACTATGGGTTCAGGTCTTTATCCTAATAGTAATGAGAAACTTTTAAGTGTTTAATACTAAAGCAGCACAATTACATATATTGTGGGCAGAAAGGATAAATTATGAAAAAGTATTTCTAAATCTATTAAACAACATGTTTCTTTTTATGTCAATAAAAGAAGAAGAGGCACTGGAGAGCTTGCAAGGTCATATGAGGGCACAGTGTCTCTGCCCGCCAGCACAGTAAATTTTAGCTGGTGTCTTGATCCAAATTTCTAAGACTCCAGAATTGTGAGAAATAAATGTATTTTTCACACAGATAAGGTATTTTGTATGGCAGCCTCAGCTGACTAATATAGGTAATGTTGCAGCTCTACCTTTCCTGACCACAGAGGCGGGGTGGGGGTTTCTTAACCAACACCGCTTTCCAGAGGCACAGAACGCACTCAGCTACAAAAGTTCAACTCTCAGTCACCCCCATTCATATCCACTGAACCCTTCATGGTCCCCAGGCCTTTCTACTTTTCAAAGGCTCACATTGTCCCCTCACTGTGTCCCAATTCCCCCACTCAGTCACACCGCTTATCTATCCTGATTGCCACTGTTCACACATGCTATACCCCACACCACGCCTTTTTCACTGTGGTAGAAGACACATAACATGAAATGTACCATTTAGTTCTTTTAAAATGTACAATTCAGGCCCTCTCTGGTGGCGCAGCGGGTTAACGCACAGCACAAAGAAGCTTGGGCCACTTCAGCATGAGTTCGATCCCAGTCTGCCCCGGAGGTGACCATATGTCGTGGCAGACCTCTCCTGACCCGCCTGCTGCTCCCCTCAGCAGTGTACTTTGTCGATCTGCCTGTTCTGCTCCCCACTCTGTCCCTGGTGAATCCTCTCACCCTCCGCATCTCTGGCCTGTACCCCAGTTCTGTATGAAAAAATAAATAAAATCTTTATGAACAATGTACAATTCAGTGCCACTTAGTGCATTCACAATATAGGACAATTGTGAGCAGGCCTGAAGCCAATATAATGACAGACCCCTCCCCTTTAGAAGCCACTGTAGTACTTTCCTCAGGGCCATGATGATGGGTTGCTTAGTGTTTGAGGAAATATTTTTGTTCCTTCTGAAGATGCTGATAATATCAGTGCCTGACAACACCCAAAGGTCATTTTAATCCATAACACAGAAGAGAGGAACTAGTCCAGAAATGCATCAATGGTCTTGTGACTGACAACCTTGAGACTGCCTGGTGTCTCTCTCCCCACAGGCCCCGGACTCGAGAACGAAGAAACTGTTGCCACTCTTGCATGTTCCCACCTGCCTTTCTTTTCTATATAATCTCCCTTCACTTGCAACTCTGAGAGGCTACCTTCTTTGCATACTTACTCTCTGTCCTCCCAATGTGGTGCCAAAATGCCTCCTTTGTGTAAATAACTTTGTGAATCAGAGTCTGATTTTCTGAGTTCAAGCAATGCACCCCAGTTAGGTAGGTAACACATCCAATACCACAGTTGAGTTCCAGAACATCTTCATGATCCCAAAAGGAAATTCCCTACCCATTAAGCAGCATCCCCTAGTTCCTGCTCAGATTTGCCTTCTAATAAAATTTAACTCCAGACAAGACATAAACTTCCAAAATTTCATGACATCACCCTAGCACAGAAAGTCTTGCCACCCAAATCCCCAGTCCATGACCCATCCATGAAATTATCAAATCTGCATCATGAACAGGGAATGGCTAATGTATTTACATAATGCACTGACTCCTAAATTGAAAATATTTCGGCCATCAACTGATAACAGATGCTGTAAGTATTTTGCCTCATTTTCACAAGTTGCAATTTGTCTAGTGAGACCGTAAGCCCCTGTGAAACAAAGAATTGCAACAGACAAAGTACCGATTCTTCCTTGTTCCTTAGTTTCTGAGGCTACCAGTAAATCATCTACATATTGACTAACTTTAGATCCTTTGAGTAGAACAAATTTCTCTAAATTTTCCTGTGAATGACTAGAAAAAGAGAGTCCCAACATCCTTGATGAATCCTTTCCCAAAAACAAGGCCTTTTTTTTTTTTTAAGATTTATTTATTTATGTATTCATACAGAACTGGGGTACAGGCCAGAGATGCAGAGGGTGAGAGGATTCACCAGGGACAGAGTGGGGAGCAGAGCAGGCAGATCAACGAAGTACACTGCTGAGGGGAGCAGCGGGCAGGTCAGGAGAGGTCTGCCACGCCATGTGGTTCTCCCCTGGGGCAGGCGGGGATCAAACTCATGCGAAAGTGCCTTAAGCTCCCGCTGTGCCACCAGGGAGGGCCAAACAAGGCCTTTTTTAGATGTAAAAGAAACAAGAATTTCCACTGGTCTTTGAGATACTGAGCAAAATAAACAAACACACACACACACACACACACACACACACAAACAGACTACAAATTACCTATAGAGAAAAGGTTCATTGCAGGACTAAGAACTATAGTGATTAATGTGATTAATGGAACAACAAATGTATTCACTTGTCTAAGATCTAAAAGTGGTTGACCATGTTCATCAAATTTGCCTTTTTGTTCTTTACTGGAAGTATGGGAGTGATATAGGGTTGGTGCTCTTTTAAACAATCCTTTGTTTTTCTAAGTCTTTTATAGCTTTATTCATTCTCGTTGAGCTCCTTACAAAGGATATTGTTCTATACATGGTGCAGTTTGTTCTCTTGCAAAGCAGTTTTGTCAATTCCACATCATCAACTAAGCAAGGCTGTTGATTTACTAGGGCGCAAGGTGATTCCTCAGTTTATTCCGTTCCAAGTGCTTTACCAGTGTGGCACGAGTCTGTTGCTCTGCCTTATTTCTTTCCTCAGAAGCACATAGCAGCTAACTCATGCCTCTTCCCCAGGAAACACCATGAGCCTCCAGCCAGACTACAGAATGCTGTCGGCTTTATTTTCGTGGAAAGTTTGTAAGTAGGTCTCTTTCCAATCATTTTATGGTAGAATCAGGAGAACGTACGTGCATGCCTCCGTTAGAGCACCTACCTTCAGGGGAACCATGGAGGAAAAGAAAAGTAGAGGCTGACCTGAAATGTCAGCGATATGGGCTGACCTATCAGCAGACAGAAGGTGACAAATCTGTAAGGAAACTGCAGCACAAGTAACACCAGTATCTACCAGAAAAGGCAGGTATAGGTTAGCCTGAGGAAAAGTCATTGAAAATATGGTTCACCAGTTCCCACCTCCAAGATTCCCTAAGCCTATCCATTTTAAGCCATTTGCCAGTTCTCCTAGCCTTGCTTGGAATCCTGCTGCCCTTGTTTCTGCAATTCCTACATCTTCTTGATCTTCTCTACAATCCTTTTTCCCCAGTGTCCTGACTTCTTGCAATAACTAAGCACTGTTTTTCCTTCTTCCATGACTTCTTCAAAGTTGTCCAGGATAGGTATTATTCCCTTCAGCAAATGTTTCTGATTGAACAGTTAACATGGCAGGTTTTTTTTTTTTTTTAAAGATTGATTTTTAAATTTTTCTTTGTCTTTCTCTAGATGGTCCCAGAACTGAGTAGCTAATGATAAGACTTGGTAACAGTCTGTCCTTGTCTTCTCACCCACCACCTTTTCCCTAACTTGAGTTTGAATAGTTAGCAAGTGAATGTAGACAAAGGGAGTATGGTTTTGAACTGTCTCTGGATCCAAGCAAGTAAATTTTGAGAACATCTCAACAAACTGCCGATGGAAATCGACGGGGCTGCACTAATATTCCAGCTGAGCACCCCCGCAACTTCTCTTAGCTCACCTTTAGAAGAAAGGCTTCGAGTATGGCAGTAAGGTACTCCTCAGATGGATCTCCAAAGGCCTTATTCCTTCAAAGCTGTGAGCAGCATGGATAGTTCCTTGACGCAGTGCCACCTGGTGCTCGTGCTGCTAAGCTAGTGAAGTCTGCTGGCTGCACAATTCACACCGTAGCACATCCTTTTGTAAGAATTTGTAAGCTAAAAGGGTGTGGAATCTTCTGCAGGTCTTCTCAGGGACAAGAAGGCTTTAAACATCTGCTGGCAAGAAGGGCAGTGAATTACCCAGAAGACCTTACTCACTTCTGAATGACATCAACTTGGTTGGCAATCCAAATAGCAAGAGCTAATTTTCCTCCCATCATCACAAAGCAAATGTAAATTACATGTCACTTCATTCCCCACCCTCCACCCCATGTTGGTATTTATTAGACCAACATCTTTATAATTTGCTTTTTCCCAAGGGATGAATACAACTGTTGTCCATCCTGTGGCCTTCAGGGACACAGTCTTTTACCCAAGTTCTCAATTATTCCATGATCAAGCCTTTTTATCATTTCTGCTTTTCTAGATGCATGGTGTGTGGATGAGAGGTGGAATCTGGGCAAAGACATGAAGTGGACTCAAGGTATGAAGAAGAGAAAAACATGTCCTCAGATAGGGCAGATAATTCAGCACTGCCAAGGAAGTCTTACCCTTGTCCCTCCTTGCAGGGAAATCCCCTAACTAAGGAAACCAACACTCCAAAGTAGCATTACCTCCCTCTTCCTAAAGATCTATTTGAGGCAGAGAAGGACAAAAGACACAGGAGGAACAGAGTGAACAGGAACAGCAGAGAGAGCAGGAAGAGAGTTCTGTGCCTTTAGCTCTTGAATTTCCTCTTCGATTTTTCCTTTGGCTACTTAAATACTATTTTAAATTTCCTGTTAGAATAATGTTTATGCTATAAATACCAATATTTCATTTTCTTAGGATGAGGCCCCTTTAGATCTCCAGCAAGTACATTAATGTCTTAAAGCCACTGCAAGATTGGATTCTCATATGGAAACCCTTTCCAAATGCATCGAAGAGATCTTAACCATTATAAAAAGTTAACCTCACCAAAGAGAAATCTGGCTGTTGCCCTTGGAAAAGGTGAGAGGTGGTCTATAGGAAGAGTATCTTTGTTTACCTGAAGGCCTTGGGCCAGTCCAGACAGCCTAACAATGTGATTTATTATTGGGGCTTGGGGCCAGATGGTGTCTGCTCTACATGTCATGTTTTCTTGAACTGTGCTCCATGAGCTTCCCTTGATTGACTTCCATCTGTACTCTTTTGTTGTAAAGACCCATGAATATAATGGTGATTTCTGTGAATCTTAGTGAATTATTAAAACTGTGGGTGATCTTGGGAACCCCTAAACACTGCAGTTGATGGAAATGAGGGCAGCCCGCAGTTTCCTAATTTTGTAGCCATTTCAGAAAAAGACCTACAGGCAACGTTCATGGCTTGCCATATTTTGTCCACCACCGAAGTGTATGGTGACCCTGATGGCATTCTAGAGGCCACACTAAAGTCTTGAATTTGGAGATAGTAACTCATCCAACCAACACTCCAAAGAGGCGGAGAGCTAGGAGGGACATATTTCATAATCCATGGCTCTTACCTAACTGTTGCGTGGATGCCAGACTCCCAGCTGGCCCACTCAATTCACAGAGTGCCAGATCAGCCTGTCCTCATTGCCAAATTTGTTAGAATTATGATTAAAAATATAATATGCCAACTCAGAAGTTCCTTTCCATAAAATGTGGGACACAGGGCCCTCCCTGGTGGCACAGCAGGTTAAAGCACAGCACTAAGATGCTAAAGCCACTTCAGCATGAGTTCGATCCCCGACCCAGAAGTGACCACATGGCACAGCAGACCTCTCTGATCCTCCCGCTGCTCCCCTCAGCAGTGTACTTCATTGATCTGCCTGTTCTGCTCCCCACTCTGTCTCAGGTGAAGCCTCTCACGGCCCCTGCTCTAGGCCTATACCCCAATTCTGCATTTATAAATGAATAAATCTTTTTTTAAAATGTGGGACACAAACCAGTGTCATTACCAAAGAAGCATTCAGTTACTGTTCAATATGCATCACAGGTTAACTTACTAAAGAGATTGAAGAGGTAGAGGGAAATCTATTATCTATCCAGACTGGTACAATCCAGTACATACATACTAATTAACATACACTTAGCAAAAAAAAAAAACAAACATCTCAGATCTTTTTGACACGCAGAGAATTACATCCTGAAGCAAAACTCACAGAGCTGGATAGATAAGACAGCACCTCCAAGGCCGCCGAAAGGCATGCCGGGGATACAGAACTGGCAAATGCTTAAAGTAGCTTCCAAAAAGCTCTACAGACATCTGGAGACAGAAAAAGCATTTTTATTCACACATTTTCTAAGGGAAATGCTGAAGAGAAGGGAGGGAGTTTTCTTTCTCTGTGGCACCAGGGGCAACTTTTCATTTTTTGAAGATTTTTCCTTACCCTGGCAGTACACACTGGCACCTCCCGAGGCCTCAGTGCCTCCTTCTGCGGTCTCTGCCTTTCTCGATCTGCTCTTCTTTCTCGTATTTCTCCCGTAGCCCTTGTGGCTACCGCTGACTCCAGCTCTCGCGGGTAGTGGGCAGTACCCACATTAACACACACTCTAGGGCCCTACTGCTTCCCCAGGTATTCCCTCTGCCAGGCATCGCCCTCTGGTCACTAAATCTGGCCTCTTACTTCTGTTATTCACCTGTCCCTCATTCACGTGTCCCCTCACAGCTTAAGTTTTTTTTTTAAGATATATTTATTTGTGCATACAGAACTGGGGTACAGGCCAGAGGTGCAGGGGCAGTGAGAGGCTTCACCAGATACAGAGAGGGGAGCGGAACAGGCAGTTCAAGGAAGTACACTGCTGAGGGGAGCAGCGGGCAGGTCAGGAGAGGTGTGTTAGGCCATGTTCTCCTTTTAAATCCATCAACTTTTACTTTATATATTTTGAAGCTGTGCTACTAGATGGCATAGTAGGTAGAATAGTAGACTTCCACAGATGTCCTGTCCACATCCAGGTACTAAATATAGTAAGTTGCCATACACTTATTTTGTTACATGGCCAAGGGACTTTACAGAATGTCATTAAAATTATTCATCAGTTGATTAGAAAGATTATCCTGGATGACCCATACAGGCCATTTAACTGCATGAGCCCTTAAAAGTAGACAATAGGGGTGAAAAGGAAGGGAGAAGGGAGAACGAGAGATTCGAAGCACTGAAAGAAGCTGACATGCTGTTGTCAGCTGGAAGATGGAGAGAAGCATATGACTTCTGCCAACAAACTGAATGACTTTCGGAGTAGATTCTTCGCCCAGAACCTCCAGAGAAGAGCACAGCCCTACAAACTCTGTAACTTCAGCCTTAGAAGACCTTAAGAAGAGAACCAGCAGAACTGCGCTTTGCCCTGACTTCTGCACCATGGAAACTGTCAAGTAATAAGTAGGTGGTGTTTTGAGTTGTTAAGTTTGTGATCATTTGTTTTAGCAGCAATAAAGAACTAATATACAGGAAGATTTGAAATTAGAATTGTTGTCTTCCCTTGAGTTCACCCTTGTATCATAATGAAATTTCTATCTAGCAACACTGCTATCTTATGGTCTACTTTCTGTGCTATTATTATAGTGAGAACAGATTTCTCTTAGTGTTTGCAAAACATTTTATTCCATAGCCTTTCTGTGTCTCTTCATTTCCTTCTATAAATCTAACTTCCATTTGCAATGAAATAATTTCCTTGAGTGTTTTTAGCAGTACTAATCTACCGGTGGTCTTCTCTGAGTTTTTATGAGCAAGGCTTTATTTCCGCTGATGGTTTCCGACTACTAGTATCGAAATGGGTATAGAATTGTGGTTTGCCAGGTTTCTTTTCCCTTTCAGAACTTCAGTGATGTGATCCTATTTTCTTCTGGTTGCCAGAAGTTCTATTGAAAAATCATACATCTCTTTTATTGTTTTCCATTTGAAGGTAATTTGTCATTTTTCTCTGGATGTTGTTAAGGTTTTTCTTTCTTTTTCTTTTTAATCACTTTGGGTTTCATCTGTTTGAGTATAATGTGGCTAGATGTGGCTTTGTGTTTACCCTATGTAGAATTTGGAGTGCTTCCTGAATCCATGAGCTAGTCACTTCCATCAGAGTTGGAAAATACTCAAATAGTATTTCTGCAGCTACTACTTTTGCCCCCATTCTCTCTCTCCTTTTGTCAAACACAAAACAAGGCCAGGCCACGGCATGACTGATTCAGCTGTCACGAGAAGCAATGAACCTTTTTTAAACTTAGACCTTTCATTACTTTTGAGACATCAAAAGAGTTAGACAAAGATGGCATCTCCTAAGCCCTCGTGCATGACAATACCAAACAAAGGACCCCTATGTCTGCGAAGGGGGTGACCGCTCTCTTTCATCTGGCTTTTATACCGCTGTGCCTTTATACTTTGCTTTTCTTTTTGTGACGCCATTTGTATATTTTCATTGGCCTCTCTTCTGGTTCATTAATCTTTTCTTCTGTGTTTCATCTGAAGTTAAACTCTTCCAAAAAGTCCTTAATTTCTGATATTAAGATTCTCAGTCTAGCATCTTCAACGGGTGCTTTTTTTCAGTGATTGTAGTTCTCTGTTAGAATTTGTCATGTTTACACTTGTGTATCCTTCTTTTCCTCCATGTTCCTAATGCTAATCAGTTTCCTCCTGGGCTGCAGATAGGTTCTGGCAAAATCACAGTGATCCTGTCAAGACTTGAATTAGGCTTTATAGAGGCTGCTCTATTCCATTTATACTCACTTATAAGGCATAAACCTCATTTCTGAACTGTAGCTCCTAGTGTCTGGATTTACATGTCTCAACTAAAAGCGAGTGCTTCCTAGTGTCTCTCTCTTTTCCCTCTTCAGCACCAAACAATTGTCAAAATCTCCACTCCTTCAACCTTCCAGCTGAAGCTTTCTGTTGGGTTTCTTAGAGTCATTCCTTGTACACATAGAACTTAGAGTCAGCCAAAGGGGGTATTTGTGCACAGATATATATTTTTTAATTCTGTAAACTATTTATGAAATTTGTATATATATATAAAACTCCAGTGATCTCAATAACTCCAGTGATCTCAATGAAATTTGTATATATATA
>NW_004567128.1:27831472-27844482 GCF_000260355.1 Condylura cristata | reverse complement strand
TATATATAGGGTTTATATATTTATCATTCAATCACAGGTTTACACTAGTTTTTTTTTTTTAATTGAGGATAACCTGGGCTTACAGCACTGTATCTATTTTAGGGGTTCAAGCTCATACCTCGTCAATGAGTGCTGCAAACCACAACCGCCACCAAAATACCAATAATCTTCATCATAGTCTCTTTGCCCCCCTCTGGCCTTCGCTCACCCACTCTTGTAACCAGTTCTGTAGTAGGATTCTAAGGGTTTGTTTGGTTTTGTTTTGTCTGTTCCTTTACTTACTTTCTTCATATTCCAAGTATAAGTGAAACCATCCAGTATTTGCCCTCCTGCTGATGTATTTTCAATGAACATAATCCTCTCCATGACCACCTATTTTGGGCAAGGGTTTCTCTCTCTCTCTCTTTTTAAATAGCTGAGTGGTATTCCATTGTGTAGATACCACATCTTCCTGATCCACTCATCTTCATCGGGCTTGTAGGTTGTTTGTATCCACGACTTGGTTGTGAAAATAGTGCTGCAGTGAACATGGCAGGGCACATATCCCTTCAAATTAGTGTGTCAGCATTCTCTGGATAGACAGCTAGGAGTAAAATTGCTGGATCAAATGGTAGATTTTTTTTTTTTTAGTATTTTGAGAAAACTCCACCCTGTATTCCATAGAGACTGCATCAGTCTGCATTTCCAGTAACAGTGTGGGAGGATTCCCTTTTCCCCCACATTTGTTGTTTCTTGTCTTTTTGGTTTTTTAAAAAATTTATTTTAATGTATTTATGCATACAAGAATGGGGGTTTAGGCCAGAGATGCTGGGGAGGGGTGGGCCAGAGGATTCACCAGAGACAGAGTGGGGAGCAGAGTAGTGGGCCCACTGAAATACACTGCTGAGGGGAGCAGCAGATAAGATAGGAGAGGTGTGCCAGCCATGTAGGATGGAACTCATGCTGCAATGGTGGGCAATCACTTGACAGCCTGAGACTTTAACCCCTGCACCACCAGGGAGCCCCCTGTTTCTTGTCTTTTATTATAAGGGAAGCCTCACAGGTGTGAGATGATATCTCTTTGTGGCTTGGCTTTACAGTTCCCTGATAATAAATGCTGATGAATATTTTTATGTGCCTTTTGGCCATCTGTATTTCTTTAGAGAAGTATCTATTCAGCTATTTTGTCCATTTTTTAATTGGGTTATTTATACACAGATATTTTGTTTCCTTCTCTGCAGTCCTATCCTCTCTGGGATTTTTGCCTGCTCATCTCAACAGCTATGGCAAGCTAGTCACTTTCTGATTCATCTCTATTCTTTCTTATTGCCTTGCACTACCTTTTGAAAATTGCCTTCAGGGAATATACCAGAGTAGTAAAAGTAGAACTCCGTGTGCTTTCCTTCTCAAGAATTATAGCTCTTCAAGTGCTCCATGCATGGGTTAGTTTCCAGTGCCTTCAAATGAATAGGGGTGTGTGTGTGTGTGTGTGTGTGTGTGTATACATACATACATACATACATATATATATATACACACACACACACACATATATATATAATCTCCAGCACTTATACTTTATAGTTATTTTCTCAAGAGAGTTAATCTAATATAAGGTACCCTATTATGATCAAAAATCAAAAGAGGGGAGGAGAGAGCACAATGGATGACGGTGATGGTTCATGGAGTGATGTAGTGGTAGGAGATTTATGGGGATTATACCTGAGGGAAGAAATCAAACATTATACAAAAACAAAAAATGATATAAGAAGAAAAATCATAAAATCCCCCCACACTTTACTTTAACCTCTAGTTCTAGATCTTATTTGCCTTTTTTCTTTTTTGAAAATAAATTTTATTGACATAGAAAATGCTACTGAGAACAACACTTAATATATAAAGCAAGATAATAACTATACATAAGATATTCCAATCAACGATAGTCATTTTATGTACTTAAAGAAACAAATAGAACCGAAATAAAATATATCAAAATGAACCTTTGAAGGACTATAGAGGAGCCAAATATGGAATCAGGAAACAAAAATAACAGACAACTATTAATCTATTAAGCAGATTAATAGATTAACCTATTAATCTATTAAGCAGAGACACTCTGCTAGGGAGAGGGAATTTATTTAACAAACCAGGGGAAAACAAAGAGTTAGTGAGGCCAAAAATGTCTTTTATTTTCCCCAAAGCCATGTCCAGTGTTCTCCAGTCCGCTGAGGACACGGGGTTCCTCTCCCCAACAATTGGCTTAGTGTCTAAGAAGGCGTCTTCCTGCAACTGTGCACATGTGGCAGCCAAACTATAGGCCAGGTTCCAGCTCACAAAACAACAGAATATGTAACTAGAGATACTCTAGGAGCTGTCGGGATGCCCCAGCACAGCACCAGACAAGCGACACTCAAAACAATAGCAGCCGACAAGCCACAATCACACATCCCAGCAAGACGCTTGGTTGCAGGTCTTTGCCTTCACCAGAGGCAGCTCAGTACCATGCCTGGCCCCCGGGTCTCTATCGTTTCTGCCAGGCGACAACAGCCTTCTGGAAGATCAGTGGAGTGGAAGCCCAAATCTGCTAGCCCCAAATGCTAAATTATAAACACTGAATCATGCCAAAGAATACTCTCGTACCCCCTTTTGCGGTCACTTATGTCACTTATCTGTCGCTCCACGATTTTTAGCATTTTCCTTGGGCTTATCTATCTTACCAGCAACCCCCTCCAGGGGGGCACCACCAGTAACAGGCTTTTGGCTCAGCCACCTGTTACAATGGTGCACAGGTGAATTGTGGTGGAAATTTTACAGGCACTACACTTGAGAGGAGAAAGCAGACATTGTGCAAAAATGAAAAATGATGTAAAATATATATAAGTAAATAAATTAAAAATAAAAATAATTGGCCCTCCCTAGTGGTGCAGCGGGTTAAAGCACAGCACTGAGAAGCTAAAGCCACTTCCGCATGAGTTCGATTCCCGGAGGTGACCACATGGCGTGGCAGACCTCTCCTGACCCGCCCGCTGCTCCCCTCAGCAGTGTACTTTGTCGACCTGCCTGTTCTGCTCCCCACTCTGTCTCTGGTGAATCCTCTCACCCTCTGCATCTCTGGCCTGTACCCCAGTTCTGTATGAATAAATAAATAAATCTTAAAAAAATAAATAAAAATAATCTACATGCTTCTATAAATACAAATAATTTATTATAAAATAGAAAATAGAGATCTTGGTTTTAACAATTTTGAATTCTATTAAATGAAACTTTTTTTTTTAGTAATTAGCCTCAACAAACAAACCCTTACATAGTTAAGATTCACTCATATATGTAAGCTTGCGTTATACAAGTCCACAAAAAACCTTACCTTTCATCTATTCAAGGATACACATTTTCCCCACACTTTAACATCTATGAAATCAGGTTGTCTGCAAGAAACGTTTCTATTAGTGGAGGGATGCTTTCCTCCTTAGAGGTACATAAAACAATACTGTATCTAACTAATATGAAGTTTCAGTATGAGGCAGTGATCCTGGAGCTATGAATGATAGGCTGGAGAAATGGTACCAGCCTTGAAACCAACAGAATGACTGTAGGTGGCAATGTTTGAATCATGAGTGACAGGTGGGGGTAGCCCTGATACACCGAAGAGCCCCCATCAAAATCCCTTTGCTTGGATCATAAATCTAGACTTCTAGAAACTATAACATCATGTTTTGTGTTCCTGGTCACAAACCTGAGACTCAGCTATTTCACCACTAATGGATCTGACATCCCAGCTGTGCCTCAGTTAACACTTCCACATCAATACCCTTCAGAGCTAACTTTGAACCAAGTCTTTTTAAGTATTGTTTCATTAATAACATTATGATCTGATTTCAATTCCAGTGTTTTATGAACTACTCCATCATAAAAACTCTTTGGTGTTAAGTCTTTACTTACTCCAGACCTGTTGACCATCAGTGCACTGCTGTTCTTAACTTATATCTGGTCCCACATTAACCATCCCAAGATCAACTTCATTTTGGTTTGGATATCAAATCCCAAGCATCAAACAATTCTTGCATCACCAGTGTCCCTCTGCCATATGATCCCCCTTCACTTGGACTGGAACTGGCACCACTGTCTGCGCTGGCCTCCAGGTTGCAACTGTAGATGGTGAGACTTCTCTGCCTCCATAACTGCATGAACCAATTACTTTATAACAAATTTCTTATTACACATATGCATATACATACACTATGGTTCTGTTTCTCTAGGGAACCCAATTAATACAGTCCCTTTTCCTGATTTAGAACCTGGGCCCTTGTTAATGATTTGACCATTAATACTCCTATGCTTTGACCTAAAGCCCAAACCAATGTTTAAGCTCTCTTGCACTACAAGTGTCCTCTGGTCTAATTAAATCCCAGACTTCTTCAACTATTCCACCATCACTGTTGTTCCAGTCTAAGACTCTCTTATTCAATCTATCAATAATTTTCCTGTCAACTCAAACACTCTGTTAACTCTTCCACCATCAGTCATCCTCTGGTGTTAACTTGAATTTGAATCTGTTTTTACTATTCTATCCCCATTATTCTTCTATTTTTACTTCTTATCCTGGCCTTTCTTATCCTGGCCTCTTTTGTTACCAGTGCCCTTGTTCTATGCTTTCAACCTTTCTGCTAACCGTTCCAACATCAGTGATTCTCTAATCTAGATAGAATGTTCCAGGCCTTTGTTAATACATTTCCCATCATGCCACTGTGTTCTGGTTGCAAGCTTGGACCCCTCTTAACTCCTCCACAATCAATGACTCTTTGGTCTAAATCTCCAAGCCTGAGGTCTCTTCTACCATCAGTATCTCTCTTCTTTTATTGTGAATTCAGGTACTTGCTAATGCTCCCAGTAGCTCCCTAAACACTGCAAACTTGGATATTTGTTATTTTTCCCAACATTTTTTGCATATCCCAGGATTTTTTTTTTTTTTAGAATATCAACGTCATTTGCCCCCATTTAAAAAAATTAGTTCTTTTTTTTTTTTTTGTATTGAAATACCATCGTTTATATCCTTGTTAGAGTTCTGACAGCGTAAACTCTCCCCGCAGGTGTGGTCACCGTAGTTCTCCCATCACCAAAGCACCCCCAGCCCTCCACTAGAGTCCACTGTGCTCTCGCCCCCTCTCCCTCCACTCCCCCCCCCCAAGTGCCTCAGATCTATGGTCAGCTGTTAAGAGTTGCTTTCAGTATTTGTCTTTGTCTGACCCTTTGTTTGGTTTCTCTCCAGCCACATATAAGTGACACCATCCAGTATTTATCTTTCTCCTTCTGGCTCATTTCACTGAGCATGATCCCTTCCTTTTAGTTTTTATTTAATATTGACTATACACTACTCTGATACTACCACGTTTGCAACCTAGAAAGATGTATTTTTTTTTTACTTTAGTGTGTATAAAGAGGGATTTAAAATGTGTCTTTTAAACATATTAATTGATTGTATACTGTATAACAGCTAAGGTTTACCTACTTGACCTTAAAAAATGTTCAATTTCCAGCCCAAACCATAAATTCAACTAGAAATCAATTAACAGAAATAAAAAACTTCACAGAACTAATGATTTTTTGTCTAAAGAAATGAAATTGTTTCCCTTGCAATACAGTATTCTATTAATGCCCAAAACACCTAGTGAAAAGTGACAACTTATTTTATATCAGCACTAACATTGAAACACCATTAAAAGCACTTCCCTTTTTACAAAATAATTTACACCACTGTGACCTAAAGTAACCCCTTCATAATAATAACATGAGGGATAGCTTTAATTATTTCACAGTAGTGTTAAAAACGCACAATTTAATATTCCTTGCCATCAGAACTGCAGGTCTAGCTGTGTGTTTTAGAATCTCAGCATCCAAGAAGATGTAGGTGTGAAAGCTTCAGATGTGCAATAACAAGCCTAGCCTTTTTCTTTTCTATACAATAAGGCAAGACATGCAGCCTATAATGCAAAAGCACTTACAAAAGCAGGTTAGCACATTGTCGCTTGCACCAGAATGGTTAAGAAAATCAGCAGGTAAGCCAAAGTGCAAAGGTGAAACAGAGCCTGTTAATGTTTATTCTCTTACACCAAGAGCTCTTACTGTCCGAATGTCCCCAACAATGCCAACACCAAAGGGTAGGGCCAGGATTATTTGGGAATTATATGTTGCATCTATTTCCTTGTGTGACAATGGTAGTTACGTGGTCACACTGTATACACTGGCATGTTACACTATTCCACTATAAGTATTGTCTTCATTGAAATAATATACACAGAATGTATTATTAGTTTGGTTCCCTCAAAAAATTATTTTAAGATTTATTTTCTTATGCATACAGAACTGGGGGACAGGCCAGAGGTGGTGAGAGGATTCCCCAGAGACAGAGTGGGGAGCAGAACAGGCAGACTGTTGAAGTACACAGCTGAGGGGAGCAGCGGGAGGGTCGGGAGAGGTCTGCCTCGCCATGTGGTCACCTCCGGGGCAGGCGGGGATCGAACTCATGCGGAAGTGGCTTTGGCTCCTTAGTGCTGCGCTTTAACCCGTTTCGCCACCAAGGAGGACTCTGGTTCCCTCAAAATTTATACACATTTACGTTCTGTTAAAGGAGGAAGTGATAAGGGCACCCCCTGGTGTATAACGGGTTAAAGCGCAGCACTGTGACTGTCTGCAACCACTGCGGCACAAGTTTGATCCCTGCCAGGGAGCTGACCCACATGGCGCAGCAGACCTTTCCTGACCATCCCGCTGCTCCCCTAAGCAGTGTACTTTGTCAGTCAGCTTGTTCTGCTCCCCACTCTGTCTCTGGGGAATCCTCTCACCAACCCCCTCACCTGGACTGTACCCCAGTTCTTGTATGCATAAATAAATACATCTTAAAGAAAAAGAGAATGTGATAAAATGGTGTTTAAAAAAAAAGACAAAACTATTAACTGAGCACAAGAGAGAAAACACTGTTGGATATTTTCCCTATGTAAGCCTAACTTCCTCAAGCAAAATGCCACCCCCCCAACAGGGAGTTTATCCAGCAAAAACAAAAAAGTAGTTACAGAACCTCTTCTATGTCATCAAAAGGCACAACAATAAATTTATTGGTTATGGCAGGCAAAGTGGAATAGTTAAAGGTGGGGAGAAAGGCTTGAGATAAAAAATTAAACCACACAGTGCAATGGAGCCTTGTCAAAAAGAAAGACAGATAAAAATCATGAAGTCCTGGCCCTCCCTGGTGGCGCAGTGGGTTAAAGCACAGCACTGAGAAGCTAAAGCCACTTCAGCATGAGTTCGATCCCCGCCTGCCCCAGAGGTGACCACATGGCGTGGCAGACCTCTCCTGACCCGCCCGCTGCTCCCCTCAGCAGTGTACTTCGTCTATCTGCCTGTTCTGCACCCCACTCTGTCTCTGGTGAAGCCTCTCACCGCCCCTGAGCCTCTGGCCTGCACCCCAGTTCTGTATGAACAAATAAATAAAATCTTAAAAAAAAAAATCATGAAGTCCAGCATCATCAGTGCTCAGTTTAAATCACGTATGGGTGACACATCTCTCCGTAGGACCACCAAGAGGGAAAAAGCCAACCTAGATCTACCATACAGGAGAGATTTATTACTCCAGTTGCCTTGATTACATCTAGCTGTTTGGCTTGGTATTGTGTCAAACATTTTACAACAGAATTCCCCCCCCCCCTCTTTTCCATTAAGCCTGGTAAGTGGTGCATGAGGGAGTAGAGTAGGCTTCCAGCAGGCAAGGCCAAAAGTGGGCTAAGGCCAACGCCAGAGAAGATGAAGCCCAACAGCCTACCCTCTGGGCTTGGGGTACTCTGGGGAGCCAGCCAGTCTTTGGGGGCGAAGATGTGTGCTCCTGGTTAGCCACAGCAGCAGACAGGTTTCCATCCTGAATGTTCTGATAGACCTTGGTGACCTCCAGGAAAGCGTCTTCTACGGTCTTTCCCGATTTTGCACTTGCTTCGACAAACGGCTTTGCTTTTTCATAGGGGACATTTCTCTTTGCCTCTAGATCTGCTTTTTTGCCCATGAGAATTAGGGGGTGTTTGGGTGGGTGAGGTCCTGAATATCTGTCAGCCAGTTGCTTATGTGGTCATTGCTCCTCCTTTTGGGGCTATCACAGACCACAGGTGCTCCAGCAGTACCCTGTAACAGCCTAAAATCTGTTTTGCTCTGCTGTGTCTCAAATTTGTGATTTGACTTTTTGGCCACTAACTTCAAGTGTTTTTGTACCAAATTCAACACCAATTGTGAGGACAACTAGCCATAAATTAGTTTCTCTATGACTTGATAAAGCAAGCAAGATTTTCCTACTGCTATGTCCCTGATTACAATATATTTAAATATGTAAGAGTTGTTTACAGTGTTGTTGTTATGGTGACACTGGGGGGGGTGGATTGCTGATGGGTGGGCAGCTTGTAGTGCAGGTGGGGGCAGCAGGACAGGGAATTTTGGAGTCGTGGGAGAGGGGCAAGTGTGTTCAGGTGAGGACCCTGCAGTTACCTGGCTGGCCAGGTGAAGATGTGCTGTTGGCAATAGTGGCTGGTGGCAGCGGGTGACTGCTCCCAAAGCTCCCTTGGGGATCTTTTTTCAACTTCCCCAACATTTATGTTGTTATGGTGTTACAGGGAAGAGTGAATCATCAGAAGGCATGACACACTGGAGTGCATTCATGTAACAATCTGCCACAGCCATTAACAAGTCCCACATCACAGACCTTCTGATCCAGACCTCTGTTAACTTCTTCACCTTTGATGACCTGTGGTTCTTCAGTTGAATCTGTGACACATTACTGTGCTTAGCATCAATTCCCCTCTCAAGTGGGTCCTGTTTCTGGACATATAGAACAAATTTCACCATGAAAGTCTATTAGTCTGACCTCAACTCAAGACTTATGTTATATTCTCAGTTATCAGTTATCAGTGCATCTTTGGTCTGACCTGTAACACATGACCACTATTCTACCATCAATGCTCATCTAGTCTCATCTTGAACCTGGGTTCCTCTCAACTCTTCCGTCATCAAAGACCCTCTGCTTTAAACTTAAGTCCAAAACGTTGTTAATTATTCCAGCAAAGGTCTCTTCTTTTTTAGATATCAAACCTACCCCTCTGTTAACTCTTTCATCATAGATGTACCCCAAGGCCTTTGTTCATTAATGATTTTTCATCATTAATGCTCCTGCCATTAGATCCATCCTCAATAAATAATCCATTATTAATGCCCCCGTGGCCTTAGAACTTTGAACAGTCCTCCTTTAACTCTTCAACAATCTATGAACTCTGTGAACTCTTCCACCGTCCATGCTCCTTGTACTAGATCTCAAAATTGGAGCACTATTTTCCTGCATGCAATTTATAATGCCCTAGTCTAGGACTCAATTTTTCCTATTTTCCATTTATTAACTGCTCTTACATTGATGTTACTTGACTTTGGCCTGAGACCTGGGCCTCCTTAAAGTGTTTTACCATCAATGTCCCTCTCATGCTTTGCTTTAAAGCCTAAGCTTCTAATAAGTCATTCACTATCAATGCCCCTTTGGTCTTATCTTGAATATAGGCCTTTATTAAATGTTACAACATGCACATCTTTTGGATTTGAACTAGAACCAGAGCCCTTGTTTACCATTACAGCAAGACAACATCTCTGGTATAACTGTGAATTTAGTGCTATAAGAACTATTCCACTATCAGTGATCCCCAATCTAGACTTCACTCTGAGGCTCATATGAAGCATTTGGCTGCACTATCTCATGAATATCTTAGTGACCTTTAGAATTGCTTTTTTTTAAAAAAAAGATTTAATTATTTATTCATACAGACTGGGGTACAGGCCAGAAGCTCAGGGGCAGTGAGAGGATTCACCAGAGACAGAGTGGGGAGCAGAACAGGCAGACTGATGAAGTACACTCTTGAGGGGAGCAGCGGGCGGGCCAGGAGAGGTCTGCCACACCACGTGGGTCACCTCCGCAGTGGGGATCAAACTCATGCTGAAGTGGCTTTAGCTTCTTAGTGCTGTGCTTTAACCTGCTGTACCACCGGGAGGGCCTAGAATTGCTTTAAATCATCATTCAACACTTTGGAGGCAATGTTCCTTTCCCTTACCCCCATGATTGGAATTTGGGTTAGTCCCAATTTCTTGGTTAAAACAAACATGTGATGAAGATTTATAAAGTTAAATCTCTGTGAATATCCATGCTTATTGCCTTATGATAAGACTCTAGAAATATAACTAGAATTATTGGATCACAGGAGGGCAACAAGTGTTCATATGAAAATATAATGTTTCTATGCTTTCTAATATAAAGATGATTGCCAGCCTGGTCTCTAAAGAACTCTGTTCTCCCCCTTTGATCCTTTCTAAACAAGAGTAGAAAATGATACAGTGAAATGTTTATTCCTGTATAGCAGATGTCAATTTCCCAAACCTGTGCATTCCAAAGGTCTTCAGGACTGACTCTTAGCCAGCATCTGGGGGGTAACCTCTGAGTTCTTATAATATCTTGCCTGATAAGAATGTCTCTGTATACAAGAGACCTTGGACCACACCAGACAGTTTACACTAACAATGTATGTATGCTTTTGTGTGTGTGGGGCTTTGGGCCACCATACATTGGTTTGACCTCTAGAAGGCTGGAGACAAACTCGCTAAGGTGAGTTATACAGGTGCTCTGTGCAGCTTATGTGACTGACCCCAAATAAAACACTGCACACACTTTATACACAAAGTGTTGACAACGCTTTATACATGCTGACACACATTGTTGCTGGGAAAATTAAGTGCTGTGCTTATAACTCCATTAGGAGAAGAAAACTGAAAGTTAGTGCCTGGTTTCTCTTGGGCTCTGCCCTATGAACTGATTTGAACATGTGTTCTTTTGTTCTAAGAAGCCACAATCATGACTATGACCATTTTTCTGAGTTTTGGATTCCTTTTAGTGAAACATCCAACCTAAGAGTACTCCCAGAGACCCCACAGTTAGCATGAGAAGTGATAGTCACTAGAATGAGCCTGACTCACTGAAACATGACAATCGTATTGTTTGGGAAAAGGAAAGATGTGAGGTAGGAGTTGACAAACCTTGATAACTACTGTGTCACCCATGGTATATAGTAGAAGCTGTGTTGCTATCAGTTACGAAAGGTAAAAATTACTACTGGAATTTAGAAGTAACAGACATAAATCTTGAGGAGTGGGCTCATAGGCTGTGCTAGGATTCTCCAGAGAAATAGGCCTATTATATAGAGAAAGATAGAGGTAGAAATAGTTATAGGCAGATATAGATATATAAAATTGTCTCTGTCTATATCGTTCCATATATTTATATCAATAAAATATCTGTATCTATAAGATTTATCATAAGGAATTGGCTCATGCAATTGTAGAGGCTGAGAAGTGTCACAATATGCTTCCGTAAGAGAGAAATTCAGGAAGCCCAGTGAGAGAGATGAGGGTGCCGGGGGAGCCACAGGCCAGCTCAAGCTATTCTTTGTCTCCCGGGAACTGCTCTAGAGTCAGGGTGTCTAAGAAACTGCTGACTGTGGGGACTAGAGGCTGCAGAGTTATATGGGGAAGGTTGCTCAGAGACAGCAGAGCGAGGAGTTCCTTATCAGGCTAGGTACAGGCCTTTCTCCTATAATGGCTCAGGCAAATGAAAATCTAAGCAATGACAGTTTCATATCTGTTTGTTTCAATATTGAAAATATTGATGGGACTCTTGGAAGAGTTATACAAATGGATGGGGCCTTGTTTGAGATGAATCAGTCTGATTTTAAAATAGAGGCTATCAGAGCTCCTCCCTGGTGGTGCAACGGGTTAAAGCACAGCACTGTGAAGCTGGCCCAGCTGCTTCAGCATGGGGTCGTTGCCTGGCCAGAGAGCTGATCCATATGGTGCAGCAGACCTCTTCTGCCGCCTGCTGCTCCCCTCAGCAGGGTACTTTGTCGATCTGCCTGTTCTGCTCCCCACTCTGTCTCTAGTAAATCCTCTCACTGCCCCTGTACCCCAGTTATGTATACATAAATAATTTTTTTAAAAAGAGGCTAGTCAGATAAGAAGTCACAAGACAGTTCAAAGGACAGCTTAGTATCTGAAGAGGACAGCATCTCTTCTGAAACCCCCATGAAAAGACAAGATAAAAGAAGTAGTAAAACAAATGACCCAGAAACAGGAGATGTATACTTGCTAATTTTTGACCAAAAGAAGGTGGCTTTCTGGGTATTTCACACTTCAGGTATCTGCAATGCTTAATGCAATATTGTTTCTTAAATAAACAAAAGCTGGTTTTTTAAAGAGTTCAAATAGGTAACATTTGGGGATCTTTTTTTAAAGTAGTATAATTTTTAAATTATCTCTTCACCTTGGAAATAAAGAAATAACCTTTCCCTTTTATTTAGCTCAAATATTGTTCTACTTTTTGTTTTAATTTATGTTGGGAATTTCTTTATTTTATTGTAATAATTTATTTTTACATCATTTTGTGCCTTTTTCCATCTCAGCTGTAATCCCCAGGGACTTCCTATAACCAATTCACCCCTGCGCCATCACCATAGTCCCATGCACTCCCTCCACCCCCATTTTTTATCCATTTGGGGATCTTTTAAGAGTAAACTATTTTGCTTGCATGATAAATTTAATGTTTTGAAAACTTAATTTTGTATGAAGTGAATTTGTTGGCATTTTCTGCAGCACAGCATGGACTTCAGAAATAGCAAACAGTTTTTAGAATAGAAATGCAAATCACCTGTTCTCTTGACTTAAAATTATCCTATTGGAGAAAACAACCTAGGTTTTGTGTTTCTGTCTTTAGGTTGCTATAAAGTCAGATTTGTTACCATCAAAATGGATCCCGTGAAATAGAAGCTTTTTTCAAAGATTTATTTATTTATGCATAAAGAAGTGGGGTACAGGCCGGGTGCAGGGGCGGTGAGAGGCTTCACCAGAGACAGAGTGGGGAGCAGAACAGGCAGATGGACAAAGTACACTGCTGAGGGGAGCAGCGGGCGGGTCAGGAG
>NW_004567128.1:27823559-27830497 GCF_000260355.1 Condylura cristata | reverse complement strand
CATGTGGTCACCTCCGGGGCAGGCGGGGATCGAACTCATGCGCAAGTGGCTTTTGCTTCTTAGTGCTGTGCTTTAACCCGCTGCGCCACTAGGGAGGGCCCTATCTTTTTTTTTTTTGAGCAGTATCATCAGCTTCCTCTAATGGATCTCATAAATGCTAAGAAAATTAAAATACTTCACAGAACAATAGGGAAATAAAAGGGAGAGTCAAGAGACATTTTCCAGAAGGATGGAAAATGGTTATTAAAAAATGGGATTCATATGTTATACACCTAAAATTTATATAAAGTTATAAACTAATGTTACCTCACTAAAAATGTAATTAAAAACAAAAGCAGGTTTGTTAGAGAAGACATTCTGCCTCAAGGTTGATAACATAGAAATCCTGCCTGAATTTTCAACCTGCGTTATAAATTCCAGATTTCTAGCATTCAAACTTGCATAAGCCATTTTTTTTTCAAATATAAAGTCTGTATATATGAAAGAAAGAAGCAGGATTCATGTAACAGACACGGATGAGCCCAAACCTGAATTGTTGACATACCTCGAAGTTGGGTTGACAAACAAGCCCCTCCACTGATAACCAACACTGAAGTGCCCTAAACAAATCCATTCTATTTTTTCTAGTTTAGAGGAATGTTAAAAGTCAGAAGGCAAAGATAACAGTGGAAAATTGACCTTGAGTTCCTGGGGGTAATTGTTTGGCAACTTAGTCAGGATGTGGATTGATGAAGGAGCCACAGGGTACTTGGTCCAATCCGCGACCTTGGGGCCTAAGGTCATGAGTGCATGTGTGTGTGATATGGCCAGGGGAGAGAAGGAATATTATGGGGACCCTGAACATGTGGCCCAGTGCATAGTTATTCCAAAACCTTGGTAAAATCCCAACAGGAGCCTCAGCTAGAGTGGGAGGATATAGAGCTGCAATAGTTGAGGAGATTAAGGTGAAAATTTGGATGCAGATTGAGATGTGAGAATGAACTTTATGTGGAGTGATTGCATCTTGAGAATATTATTGGGACGCTGTCTGACTGGGAACCACTGCTCTCACTCACCACTGTGAAACAGAAGGCAATTCTTTGGCTAGAACTGAACATACTGTGTGGAAACTTACAGACTCACCAGAGCCCACGCAAGTTGTTGATTTGAAGCAACACAGACCTCGTGTACAAGAAGAGATAGACTGGGACTTCCATTCGTGAGAACCATCCAGTGGCCACCTTGGGATTTTGGACCAGAATATTTGTAGACATGGCAAGTACAGTAGATGGCAGTTGAGAGACAATTAATAGTTCGCTGTGAGGCATCACGCGGACTGTCCTTATTACTGAAGGACATAAAAATAATCCTGAAACATGAAATACCATTATGTTTTGGGTGATGGCAGAGAAACACTCTAAGAAAGGAAGGCAGTGCCCAGAAGAACAACATAATAACATGGAAATGGTTTGCTTAGGAAGATTCTGCAGGAGGAATGCAAGAAATCATATCCCCAAGCAGACAGACTCTGTTCCATAGGGAACCACTTTGGAATCACCTGAGGACCTTCCAAGTCCTATGGTCACGTTGGTGGTGTCTTACGCAAAGCTCTCTATTGACCAACAAAAACCTGCTTCATTTACAGATGGCAGCTCCAAGTTGAACAAATAATGTCCTGTTTGGAAAGGACACCATGATACAACTGGCTGTTGTCAAAATTCTTTTTTAAAAAAGATTTCAGATCCACGCCATGTAAATCACCTTCAGGGCGGTGATTGAACTTGCACTAAAGTGACTGCAGCTGGCTTGCAGTGCTGCGTCCTAACCAGTTGTGCCATCAGGGAGGACCATGATGCAAAAATTTTGATTGAGAGTCAAGGTTATTGAAACCTAAAATATAAAAGCAAAAGCAGAGTTACAAGTTAGGCAGTGAGCTTAATAAATTGAGACTGAACAATGTCCTGCCTGTAAACACTAACCCGGGGTGGAATTGGGGAGGGGAGGAGGTGGGGGAACTTCTGGCCAAAACAGCCCAGCAATGACATATGATTTGGAACTATACAATGTGCTAATGACGCAACCAGATATTGTGGAGGCTGGAGAAAGGGAAGTAGGAGGATCATACAGCTGATGTATACTTTTGTGTACAATGTGTTACACATGTGACACTCATCCCTGAACTGCACAGTGGGGATTGTTTAAAGAAAAATGAACTTTCATTGAATCAATAAATTAGATTTTTTTAAAAAGACACTGAAGAAAAGGAGAAAAATCAATTTGGTATGCTGATGCATATTGTTTTACTTGTAGTGATGGAAGACCTGAACAAAAATAAGAGCCCTTAAGTTTGAGTTTGCCAAATACTAATGGATAGTGGCCAATAGCCTGGGCGTCAGCTTGCACAGATGAGCAAGAGCGAAATGGCACAGCCCTATGGAAATCAAGAAGGAATTTTACATGGTGTGATAAAGTAGCACAAATTGATACCTATGAGAAGAATTCCTTCCCCAGATCTAAGGAACTGTCAAGTGGATGTCCTGGGGCACTTTCTTCTTCTTTTTTTTAAGCTTAAAAAATTTTTATTTAGGCCCTCCCTGGTGGCACAGAGGGTTAAAGCACAGCACAAAGAAGTTTAAACCACTTCTGCATGAGTTCGATCCCCACCTGCCCCAGAGGTGACCACATGGCGCGGCAGACCTCTCCTGACCCGCCCGCTGCTCCCCTCAGGAGTGTACTTCGTCGATCTGCCTGTTCTGCACCCCACTCTGTCTCTGGTGAAGCCTCTCATCCTCCGCATCTCTGGCCTGTACCCCAGTTCTGTACAAATAAATAAAATTTTAAAAAGTTATTAAAATTTTTTTATTGATGTATACTGAAATGGGGTACAGGCCGGGGGGCAGGGGCAGTGAGAGGCTTCACCAGAGACAGAGTGGGGAGCAGAACAGGCAGATTGGCAAAGTACAATGCTGAGGTGAGCAGTGGGCAGGTCAGGAGAGGTCTGCCGTGCCATGTGGGTCACCTCCAGGGCACGGATCAAACTCGTACTGAAATGGCCACAGACAGCTTCACAGTACTGCGCACCAACCTGCTGTTCCACTGGGGGGGGGGGCCCCTGGGGCACTTTCTTAAGGTGGCCACCTAGATCCATAAAATAAATGGCCACGGGAAAGATGAAGCAATGCAGAGATGAAATGACCTCCAGGACCATTTCCTCCAGCATGTTCCTCCAGGACCATTGAGATGAAAGATGTTAACAAGAACTGTCCTATGTGACCACAGAGACTTCGGGTGATTGTGAAGCAGCTCCCTGAGGGCACACAGCGCCATAGATGATGCTATACCCCTGTTGGCTGTTCCAGGAGGCTATACGTGGGTCTCTATTTTTTTCTATTTGAACAATCCTCATGCTTTCTCTATTATTGTTTTCCTGCTTTTATCTTTCATTGTTTTTCTATGTTATTTTATTGCGTTCATGCTGGGTTACATTGTTTCCATAATAGAACTATAAGATCCCCCTCTTCAGGCATTATTGCCATTGTGCTCCCACAACCAAAGATGCCATAGTCCACCACCATAGACCCTTGCCCTCACTCCCTCTTCCCTCTCCTCCCTTGCCCTCTCGGGTTGTTCCTGTTCCACAGTCAAGTTTCAAGGGGTAGATTTTTATTTGGGTTTGACCTGACCACAAGCATTTACAAAGGTGTTGATTAGATGCGTGTATGTGTTGCAATATGGTTACACTGCAGTTAGCTACCGCCTCTGTCACATCCCATCATTATCATTTCTTTTATAAATGGGTCTTGATAGGAACAGACACTCTACTGGGTTATGCATAGTTGGTGGTAAAGGCAAACACTGAGAATACTGCTAAAGGACTGGAATATAAGCTACTGCAATAACTGGGATCACTGAGTGACTATTTGTCAGAGCAAAACACATTATACAGCTATAGTGTCCAAAAAAATAACACATCAAACGAATATATTGTGTTACATGTCATCCTCAGAGAACGGGTTTGACAGAAAAATTGAATCTGGCAGTTGTTTACAACAGGGGAAATAAAAGCATGAAGAGCTGGCTGACAATCCGTCACCAATGAATGTTCACATTTAACAAGGTAAGGGCTGACAGAGAGTATCCACTAGCTACATCTCTACATTTTTCTGACCTCTGAGAAAGAGAGGGTGGGGGGCAGATGCTGCTACTACTAAATGCTTCTTCTCCTGTATCACCTTGACTGTCTTGTTTTCTACCTGTGGAGGTGGTCCTGGACCCAGCGCTACAGCTGCAGGTGCCAAGAAGCAGGGATGTTCTCTAAATGAGAAACGGAAAATTTGCTAAGACCTTAAAACCTTTGTGTCTGAATGGGATGGATGGTGACTTCACCTGCTACTAACTGGGTCAGAGGTGGCCTCGGGATGTCAGCTCCCTGGGGTGCTTATTACCGCACTGTGGGTTGAACCCCAGTAACTCAGAAGTTCACTGGTGCCAAACACATTTTTATATAGTCAATTATAGTCTGTTGTCTGCAGGGTTTCCACATCCCAAATTCCATATCTGTAGATTCCACCCACTGGGGATTTAGCACACACACTATGGAGTTAGGATTCTGACAGGCACAGCTGTACTGAGCAAACACAGTACATTATTTCTTCTCATTATTCCCCAAAAAATGCATTTAACAACCATTTCTGTAGCATTTACACCGCTACAGAATATTCCGTATTATAACTAATCTAGAGATGATTTAAAGTACGAGAGAAGATATGTATAGGTAATATGCAAATGCCACACCATTTTATGTAAAGGACTTGCACATCTGTAGATTTCGGTATCTGCGGGGATCCTAGAACCAGTTCCCAGACACAGAGGCATGACTGTACTTGAGAAATAGCCTACAGTAGATTTTTAGCCATTTTGAGTCTACCTGCTTCATCTACCCCAAGAAACGACACACTAGGTAAGGTAAGCCCTGGACCATAAGAGCTTCTCCAGGTCCTTCACAACTCTTGGGCCAGAGACTTTCCATACCGCTCCTGGGTGACATGTCATCTAGACATGTAAACTCCTTCTCAGATCCGCCTCAGCCCCAGCAATTCAGAGCCCTCTTCCCTTTCTGAGTAGGCTCTTGCTGTGAGGGGTTGCTTCAGCACGTGAGCCCATCAGAGCATCACCAATACAGCTTATGTGCACCACTGCAGCCTCATATTCCGTGATTAGCTTCAAACACCTCGATCCTGTAAATTGCAATGAGAAGAAGGGGAGTATTTCTGGAGATAGTAAGGAAATATTTAGGGGACATTCAATCAGTAGTGAAATCAACTGGCAAAAGTCCTGGATGGCCACCAGCAGCTAGGGTTCAACATTTGGGACCCTGTGGCAGTGGCTGCACACTGCATTCCTCTCCGCTGCATGGCTCTATTTTTTGTGGCCTTTCCTATATTTCAATAGCCTGCCCAGGCAATTGTACCAGTATTTGAGGGAACTCACATGATTGAATCAGACTTTCAGAGTCAAAATCACCACGTTGCCAGGGGAAAGAAGTCTCTGGCCTGACCAGAGACGAGGAGCCCTGATCTCCAGAATGAGCCTGGAGACCCCTGGCCCCATAATTGGTTGTGGTGGGAGGAAGTGTGTGCTATAGGCCAGAAATTCAAGGGTCCTTTGAGACAAGAGGGAATCGTCACCCTGGGGTACCACTACGGACCCTGACTAAATTTATAAGGCAGAGACATCAGGCAGGATTGGGCTTCTAAGCAGTGGGGAGGCAAATTTACCAATAGCTGACCGGTCTCTAATGTTGGAGAAGGACCCGCGGCAGCAGTTGACATCATTCTATCGCTTCCTGCAGAGGTATGGAGACCTCAGCCTGAGGCTGAGGCAGCTAAAGCTTGCCTTAAAGTGACCAAACACAAGGAAGTTTAGACCCCGCCCCTCCCAGGGCCCTGAGCCTGCTGAACTGGGGCACCCCAGCAGGAGAGGCAAGCTGGGCCTTGCCCTCCCAGGCTTCTCACCAGCTCAGCTCCTGGGGAAGTCAAGGGACCCTGAGAAGGGGGCTGGCGCCCTCTAGAGGAGCAGGCTGCGCCATAGCACCCGGGGTGCTGGCAGCACAAGTCCCTCAGTTCCCTTGGGGTAACCACCTGCAAAGGAATAGCAGAAGAGAGGAGAGGGGAGGCCCAGCCCCAGGGGCGCTTCACTCAGGTGATGAGGCAAGGCCTCTCTATCACCCTGAGGCCCAGTCTCTCCTTGAGGACCGAACCCCAGAACCAGAAGGGCACGGAAGGGCCTGACTGGCTGTTAGGGTGTCCCTGCAGAGGAGTGAGCTCCAGTCGGAGCCATGGGCTGCCCCGGAGGATGAGGATCCTGCACAGTGGGTGGGGGGCTGGGAAGACCCGAGCGGAGGCCTTGGCCCCGGGGTCACACAGACCTGCTGATGTGGGTTTTCTGGCTCGGAGGCCGCCCATCCTACGTGAGCAGACTGTCGATGGAAAATGCTAACTGAGGCCAAAGTCTCCTCCATCAGCTGGAGACACGGGAGTGGGCTTATCAGCAACAGATGGTGCCAGTGTGATGACTTGGCAAGTCAGCGGAGCCGGCCAGATTAAGTCCTGAGTGCACACCCCTGCTTCTCGGGGGGCTCCGGGCCAGCGCCGGTGTCTTGCTGGCATGGCGGCTGAAGCCGGAACCGCTGCGGGAGCCATAGCTGCCCTGACCGGACAGAAACCCATGCGAGACAAGCTCAGAGGCCAGCGTCCTGCCACATGGCCTGAATCACAAGTACTCTCAGCAGCCAGGCGGCCCCTCCCCCCAAGCCAAACAAACCACCTACAGCCAGGCCTCTGCTTAAGCACGAACCCTGAGAAAACAAGAGAGGGCATGTATTCGTGGAGTCTCCAGAGAAACAGAACCAACAGGACAGAGAGCGAGAGACTGACAATAGGGAGCGGCTCAGGTGGTTC
>NW_004567128.1:27821666-27822984 GCF_000260355.1 Condylura cristata | reverse complement strand
ACAACATGAATCGCATGAACTGTTCTGAGAAAGGAAACATACCCACAGTGGCTGGCTCTGAGGGACACGGGCCCCAAATCTCTCTTCCCACTGCACAGCAGGCTGGCTGGCAAGTTCTGTTGGGGAAATATCACGGACTGGTCGGCCACCCCCCACCTTCACCCGGGAGGGGCCAAAGGAGTCTTTTCTGGGTTGGGCACCTCACTGGGCCGGCGAGGCTCGCGGGCCCGCCTGCGTGGAGGCTTGAAGCCACTCACGCCCCCCACACCACAGCTGCCTGGCACTCTGCCTGGTCCCCACCCAGGGGCCCGGTGGACACCTCACTCAGAGGGCACAGACGGTGGTCTCCTGAGGTGCAAGGGCCCTCGGGTCCACTGGACTCAGGGCCCCCTTGGAACTGAGGTGGGTGAACCAGACCCAGCCTGGGACTCCCAGCACAGTTCCCGGTGCTCCAGCCTCCCACAGGGCAAGGAGGCCCAGCACCCGGCCCTGGGCAGCAAAGTCTGGATTCTGGGGCCAGTGTGTCGTCACACTAACATCCGCAAGACCCGACCTACTGGGTCGCCCATCATCTCCTACTGGGTGAGGACCTGAGCCAGGAGGACACCAGATCACGTCGGGGCGGCTGCTGAGCTCTCCCCCCAGTGGCCGGCGGGCAGCACTTCCATTTAGAAATGGCTGCTGGAGCTGGTGGCCTTTGGCAAAGGCACCGCTACCGGGCTGCACCGTGAGGCCACCACGGCCTCAGCCCAGGCCGTTTGCCACTGGAGAAGCAAGGCATGGCGGTGCAGGCCACTCCCTGACGCTGAGGCCTTTCTGGGTCACAGCGCCCCGCTCAGACCGAGATTCCTCTTACGTTCTTTGGAGTGGGAAAACCTCCCCGGAAATCGGACACAGGCCGCCTTATTCCCGGGAAATAGCAACTGCGGGGCTGAGCTCCATGAGGCCCCGCAGGACAGTCACCTCCTCCGTGAGCTATCAGTACAGGCCCTGCCCCCGAGCTGACCTAGCCAGACCCTGAAGTCTCTGTGCCCCATCAGGGGGCAGGAGAGGGGATGGTCAGCTCCCTAAACACAAGCACAGGAAAGGTCTGCTTCAGCAGGGGAGCCACACGGGCAGAAGGGAGTGGACCGTGGCGGCCGCAGCCTGTCACCCCGACTCAAACACTCCAGTGTTCCCACGGGGGCCGAGCCAGTGTCCAGGGGGCTGAGCTGCGTGTGACAGAGTGTGCTCGTGCTGAGTGTCTCCGCGAGGCCCGTATTTGACTGATTTGACTGATCCTGGCCAGAGGGGATCAACGGGCTCACTACTTGCTTCG
>NW_004567128.1:27816697-27819469 GCF_000260355.1 Condylura cristata | reverse complement strand
ACCCACCCTCCAACGCCTGGGGCCGGCTGGCCTCACTGGCACTGGCAGCAGAGGGCCACCAGGCTGCCTGTCACAGCCTCCAGGCTACAGCAGACACGTGCTCCCCCGCCAAGCGTGACCCCACGGAGAGGCCCATGCTCTGTGCCCCCAGCCCTCAGCCGGCCTGGCCACCCGGCTGGCTGCCCCGCGGCCTCTGCCTGCCCACCAGGACCAGTAATAAGGACTTGGAAAAACTCGCCCCCCAGACCGGAAGGAAGGAGCAGGTGGTCTGCAAACCAAGTCACCATAGGGACAAACAGAAATGGGCCAATGAATAATACAACCCATGTCTATTTTGGAAATAATTTGCCTCCTGCATGGTGGCCACATATGTAAGTTTCTAAAAGACTGTCAGTGTCATTTAGTTACCAATTTGTGTGCACTACTGAGTGTTTTCATTCTAAAGAGATCAAACCATAGTTTTTTATGGTAAAATAATACAATGTCTGCAACCTATCCTCAAAAGATTTGAAAGTAATCCTGAGATTGAGAGCAAAATTAACGCAAATGAGACAAAAAATAAAAGTTGGTGATGTAAATAGTTTATAGCAGATTTTTCTGTACTCTTCCTTGTTAGTCTGAAATAATGTTTTTAGAAAGCTAAATAATAGGAAATTTATTTTTGGAAACTTACTTAAGGAAGTCCTTGGGAGCTCCTAATTTCACAGATCATGTAATTGGGGAATCAGGACATCAGTCTGTGCTCAGTCTCTGCTTCACCCTGTATTATTTTTTTTCTTTTATCTTTATTTCGGTATACTTGGTATGCAAAATCTCTACATATGTAATGTATACATTTTTATGAATTTGGACATCTGCCATCTGTGTATGTCATCCCCACACCTCAGGTACAAATCTATCACAACAGCTTTTTTTAAGTTAAAAAAATGCTTTATTCCTTAAAAAAAAAAAGTCTCTAAGAATAGAAAGCCACTTCCGCATGAGTTGGATCCCCACCGCAGAGGTGACCCATGTGGCGTGGCAGACCTCTCCTGACCCGCCCGCTGCTCCCCTCAGCAGTGTACTTCGTCGATCTGCCTGTTCTGCTCCCCACTCTGTCTCTGGTGAAGCCTCTCACCGCCCCTGTGCCTCTGGCCTGTACCCCAGTTCTGTATGCACAAATAAATAAATCTTTTTTAAAAAAGCACTTTATTCTAATTTTTGGGGTTGCCTTTTTGCACACACTCCACTCGCCCTCCACTAAACCATGGACTCCCATATCCCATTTCACAATGACTGAGGCTTAGAGTAGGACAATGAGGTAGAAGCTTCACAAGGCCACAAACTGGGGAGAGAAATAACCAAAGGGTCACTAAACCTGCTCTGAAGATCTCTGGGCAAAGATGGAAACAAAAGTTGGAGATATGGAGAACTGAGTCATTCCAGAGAAACATCTGTCATTATGGGTTAACCCAACCAGAAAGTAGAGTTGATAGATTTTGCAATAGATTAAATTCCACAAAGAATGCAATCTGCAAAAAACACTATATAAAAACACCCCTTGCTCTGGGAAAAGGCTGAACTTGTCCCAAGACTGCCCCCTGCGTCTCTGCAGGCGTGTCTTTAATAGCTCATCCCCTTCAAGTGCAGCTCTTTTCCTGCCTGTGTCTAGGCAGGCGTCTCTTTTCCTTTTTTTACCTACTAAACCGGCCCTTTAAAAATGCAGCCTTCACCTGTTTGTGAATATGCAAATATCTTTTTCCTTACAAAACTGGCCACTGAATGGGGAACTGCAAAACCACTGTCAAAGACCCCACTCACTGAACCCCAACATCTGCACCCCATCATGAGCTGTCAACTGGAAACTGTGTTAATGATATTTAGACAAAGAATTTAATGGCTAAAGTGTGGGTTTGAATGCTGGAAGCAGTCCAACAGCTTCTGATTGACATTTAAAAATGTAATTGTTGGTGGGAGGAAAAAAAAGAATGAACAGGTAGGTATCTTGGTCGGAAGTTGTGAGTGGCTGAACCAGTACTTGAAGCTAAGCTATAGGATGAACCCAGGTTTTTGGTTGTGTGATACTAAGTAGATAATTTTACAATTTTTTAATGATTTATTTATTTATGCATACAGAACTGGGGTATAGGCCAGAGGTGCAGGGAACTTGAGAGGATTCACCAGACAGAATGGGGAGCAGAACAGGCCGACAGATGAAGTACACTGCTGAGGGGAGCAGCGGGTGGGTCAGGAGAGGTCTGCCACACCATGTGGATCACCTCTGGGGCAGGCAGGGATCAAACTCATGAGGAAGCGGCTTTAGCTTTCCAGTGCTGTGCTTTAACTCGCTGCGCCACCAGGGAGGGCCCGATAACTTTACAATTTTAAAACTGCAAGGCTTAAACTTTAGCTTGTATTTAACTATCCTTTATCTCTTTGCCCTCTAATTCTATTAAAAAGGAAAAGATGTAATTAGTCTTGACAGGGGACTTCTGGGCTAAGTATTTTGTTTGTTTGTTTTTATGGTTAAATTTCCTTATTTTCTTACATTGTTGTTCATTTTGGTACAGTATTTGATTTCTCCCCTTGGGTGTAGTAAATCCCCCCACACACACACACACATAATCTACGAACGGTCACCATGCTCTTGTGCTCTTCCCTTCCATTTTGTCCCTCTCCTTCCTCCTCCCCTGTTGTGTGACTCCATAGTTTGCCTGCAAATTTTATCATTTTTTAAAAGATTTATTTATTCATACAGAACTGGGGTACAGGCCAGAGATGTGGAGGGTGAGA
>NW_004567128.1:27805162-27814907 GCF_000260355.1 Condylura cristata | reverse complement strand
ATCGAACTCATGCGGAAGTGGCTTTAGCTTCTCAGTGCTGTGCTTTAACCCGCTGCGCCACCCGGGAGGGCCCATAAAAGCCTTTTTTATGGAAACAAAAGAAACAAGGAAAGTTAAAGACACACGCAAACCACAAGTTCAGCCAGGAGGCCTGCGGGTAGTCTATAAAATGCCACCAGATATTTAGAAAACAGCATTCAGTTATGCCCAAGCACAGCTGGTGGTACACTCTCTAAAGTCGGTATCAAGTTTTCTATATCCAGTTTGTGTGGTTTCAGAAAAGGACAGTCAGGGTTTTAATCAACCCAAGCTATAAGATTGAAAGGGAAAGGAAAAAAAAGACTGGAAATGTCAGTTTAGAAGGTTATACCCAGACATTGGGAAAATTCAGGATCAGTTTAGTCCACCATTAAAAAAGGAAGATTTTTCTCAATCTTGAAAAAAGTATAATAAAGAACCAGTATATTTTAAACAGTTATTTATATTATATATAATACCTATTATTTAATTGGGAAAAAATATATCTATTATTTAATTGTATTAGTTACATTCCATAACTAATAGTTCATTCAGTACCATGTAGAAATTTTCAACCTCTTGTTAGCAATTATGATACTAACACGTTTTGTTCCCTATAAACTCTGCAATTTGTGGGGGGTTGTTTTATATTTACTCATGTGGTAATTTATTAATTTTTATTACTTATATATTTTATATCATTTTTCATTTTTATACAATATATGCTTTCTCATCTCAGGTATAGCCCTCATGAAATTCCCACCACCAGTTCACTCGTGTGCCATCACCATAGTCTCTTATGCTCTTCCAACCTCTAGTTTGATCCTACTCTCTCCTCCCTCTCTGTACACCTTAATTAGAACTCAGTCCTTAAAACCCTAATTTCTTAATTTCTAGATTGTAAACAATTGTAAAATCTGTGCTGTCTTTATCCTTTTTATATTGAAAGAATTTGAAGGAGCTCATGATATGTGCTACAACATGCACTTCAATTTTTCTAGGTGACACATTTTACTCATAGGCACAACATTCCTTTAGTCTGTAAGAAGCCACAAATAAACTTAAAAGTTCAGTAATTGCCATTTCAGCCGAATGAATTACATAGTCAATGCATCCCCATTATGTAGCAGTAAAAACTTAATTTTCCAAAAGTGATTTGGTGAAATTACTTAGCAGTGATAAAAGAAACAGATTTTAAAACAAACTCACCCAGCTTAATTGATCTAGAATTAAATCAGCAAGGTCATTTTGCCTGAAGTAATCCCTTCTGAGAGCCCTGTGCCACTCTCTACAAATTCTCCTGCTGACAGGTTTAATCCATGTCCATTTACCTGTTATATTTTTGAGTTTAGAAATACTTATATAGGTACCTTCTAAACAAAACACAAGGGAGTCACCCTCTATAATGACAGGGACCTCAAGAGATGGAGCAGGCAGAGGAAGATTTTGGAAAGTTGTTTTGAAAAAACAATTTGTGAAAAGCTCCTATACATTTTCATCTGGGAACTGAACTTGGCAAATTAGGTGGAAAACAGGTATCCCATCAGCTAGACCAGGGTCAGCAAACTATGGTCTTTAAGCCAAATGCAACATGCCTGCTGTTTTTATAGAGTCAGTGAAATAAGAATGCTTTCCCATTTTTAAGTGGTCTAAAACTATCAAAATAAGAATATTTGGTAACATGTGGAAAATTATGTGAAATTTAAATGTCAGTGTAGATGAGGCTCTATTAGAACACAGTAAGGCCTCTTGCAGGCTATAGTGGCAGAGTTGAGGGAGAGACACTCAGTGACCCCCAAAGCCTAAAATATTTCCCAGCTTCCCTTCACAGAAAAAGTCTGCCTATATCCCCACTAGACCACATGAAACACATACAATTTCTTTAGGTGAGCAGTTGTTAGATGGGAACAATTTTGCTACCCAGGAGCCTTTTGGCAATGCCAACGGTTGTTATAACCGGGAATGACACTACGGCCTCTGGTAGACCCAGGCCAGGGATTCTGGTGGGCATCCCATAATGCATAAGGCCAGCCCCTACAGCAAAGACTGAGCCAACCCCAAATGTCCATATGCTGAGGTTGGAAATCCTGATCCAGAGGCCAGAGACACAACAGCATGTTTAGAGCTGAATAGCATGGCCCTATCCTGAATAAACTAAACACTTGGGGTGCCTGCCCTTGGCTCCACCTCCGTGACCAGCTCCACCTCACCACCTTGCCACTGCACATGGCACTCAAGGCTGCTTCCCTACACGGCATCCTCCTGCTGGGCTCACAGGGAGCCCTGCAGCCCGCAGTCACCTTCCTCACCGCTCATCCTTGCGGCGGTTCTCTGCCATCCTCTGTGATCTCCGCTGGTTAACTTTTGTGTTAGCAAATGTAGCGTGTTCGATACACATGTGGGTTAGTTCGAACCTACTGGGCTTAGTCTTCCTACACCCGAGAATAGACTCGTCCTCTGCCTCCCGCTGCTCCAACACCAGCCTTAGCACCCACCCTTCAGAGATGCAGGGGAGCTTGCTGACCAGTGGGGCTATGGGGAGCGCCGTGCTTCACAGATCGGTGGGATCGTGGAGAAACGCTAAAGAAACCTAGCGGTGGAGACGTGAAGTAGGAGCCGGTAGGGCACGTGTCTAGTTGGGCAATTCAGCTGTGAGTGGAGATGAGGTAAAGCATAGGTGGAATGTAAGGTCGAGGCAAGCCTTGAGTAGGTGCTGGGAAGGGAGGTGTTTGCAGTCCTACACATGGGTGGCGTGGGGAGGGCAGCTTAGCAACTGGGAGTCCTTAGCAGTAGATAAAAGTAACAAAGTGGGCCTGGGGACATCAGTGATAAGAAAGCAAAAATTACTAGAAGAGGGTGTCTTTTAAATATTTTTAAAATTTCTTCATTTTCTTACATCTTTGTTAATTTTTGGATAGTATTTGATTTTTCCCCTCAGGTGTAGTTCCTGTTGTTGTCCAACTGCCACAGCACCAGAGATCCGTCACCATAGTCCCCGCCTGTTTCAACTCCTTCCCCCTCCCACCATGCCTCTGATCTATGGTCAGCTTGCAAGTTTTGTCTTTGTTCCGAACACTTTGGGTCCTCTATATTTTGCACATAAGTGAAACCATCCTATATTTATCTTTTTCCTTCTGACCTATTTTGCTTAGCATTATCTCTTCCAGTTCCATCCATGCTGCTGCAAATAGCACAGATTTGTCTTTTTGATTGTTGAGTAATATTCCATTGTGTATATATACATCTTCTTGATCCACTCATATGTTTTTGGGTTGTTTCCATATCTTAGTTATTGTAAATAGTGCTGCAATAAACATAGGAAAGCCAGTTTCTTTTTGGATGAGTGTTTTTGTGTCCTTTGGACAGATTCTTAGGAGTGGAGTGACTGGGTTATATGGAAGCTCCATTTTTAGTATTTTGAGGAACCTCCATACCACTTTCCATAGCACTGGACAAATATGCACTCCCACTAGCAGTGTAAGAGTTTCATTTTCACCACATCCTCGATAACATTTGTTATTTCTGGTTTGTTTTTTGATATGGGTCATTCTGAAGAAGGTGTCTTTAAGGTTCTTTAGAGCTGCTCCATGGTTTGGGAAGAAAGAGCATTTCCTGCTAACTTTGCAGTTATCTTTACCTGTGTCTGTCACTCCAGCCCAATGAACATCAAGGTTGCCTTTCTCTTCAATGTTATGAGATGATTTTCATTCCTTTTATCCCAAAGTAGTTTGTATTTACCATTGTCAAAGGCCCATTGACCTAACAACAGCCTAGTGAAACAGTCTGTAGTTGGACAAAAATGTGTTCTTCCCATTCCTTCAATAGCAGCTTGGTGTCGGATCATCTGATTGAATAGTGGCTGCGCAGTAACCTTTAGAATTTTGAATGACCCACATTTGACACTGTAAAACAGATAAATACTAGGTGAATGGTTATGGTAAAAAATATGTAGTATGTCTCTAAGTCAAGAGCTTAGCTTACACAAGTTAAACGAAAAGGTTTCATTACTAACCTGAAGACTGCAAAACCAGCTATGAAGACACTGGCAAATATACCAAATATCGCAATGTGTTTACATCCTTGACAATTTTAGTAATTGTAAAAGACTCCAGGGAGTCTATTGGAATGAAAGTATACCATTCTTCTACACTGAGAGGCCGAGACTACAACTAGAGTGGTTGTGTGGTCAACCCTGCTTGTCTAATTTCATGAGCCCCTTGGGCAAAGTTTTCTATGATTTTAGCAACATGGTCTAGGTTTTCTACTCTTCTCTGAACAATAGCATGTAGGACCCCCCCCCCATACACACCTATTTTTCAGCCTTTTATAAAACATAGAATGAAGAGGCGTGGTGCTATAAAAATACTGTCCAAAATTCCTCTTGAGTAACTAAAGATCCAGTTTCTCACCATGAGTCAAATTATCCAAAGACTTCTTTCTCTAAAAATGAATTTTAATGAACTAAAAGAGGTCCTGGGTGACATCAGGGACTGTTCTGAAGGCAGACCGTTAGTTTACCAAGATAACAGATCTATCTTTGGTCAACATAACCCTATGGGCTTGTCAAATTTTTGCACCTTTTAGTAAGAATGATCTAATGCCAAGCGTTGACAATTTTAGTAATAGAGATTTACCATAAAGTACATCTAAACCAAAAGAACTTGGGACTGTGCCTATATAATATGCCTTGTAAAATATAAATTGTATAAATGTGAGACTGGCTCTGAATATACACCATCTCCTCCTCAAATCTGTCCCAATTCTATTTTGGTGAAAGTTCAGTTACAAAAAAAAGTTAAAGTCCACAAAATAATCTCAAGCAGTGTTTCAGTGGAGATATTAATCTCTTTTTGTAGTTAGGTTAAGGAGTTTTAGATTTTTGTCTGTTGTGTTTGACATCTAAAACTCTCTCATTGCTGGAGTGAGAATGGCACATCTTGAAACAACTAGCAACAACAAATGTTGGCGAGGATGTGGAGAAAAAGGAACTCTCCTGCACTGCTGCTGGGAATGCAAACTAGTACAACCACTATGGAAAACTGTCTGGAGGTTCCTCAAACTGCTAAACATGGAGCTTCCCTACGACCCAGCAATCCCACTCCTAGGTACCTACCCAAAAGACACAAAAACACTGATTCAAAAAGATACCTGTACCTCCATGTTTATTGCTGCTTTATTTACAATTGGTAAAACATGGAAGCAGCCCAAATGCCCAAAAGTAGATGACTGGATTAAAAAGATGTGGTACAAAACACAATGGAATATTACTCAGCAACCAAAAAAAATAAACACATACCTTTTGCAGCAACATGGATGGAGCTGGAAAAGATCATGCTTAGTGAAATTAGCCAGAAAGAAAAGGAAAGATACTGGGTGGTTTCACTCATAACAGGAATATAACGGGACCAAGTGAGAAAATAATAGTAATAATAATGAACAACTATACACCAGAGACATTTCACGAAGGTGGAGTGGGGAATGGGATCAAAAATGGTGGGGGGAGGGAAATGCACTGGACTATGGTGATGGCACAGGGGTGATTTGGTGATGGGAAGCCCACAGGGATTACAACTGAGCTGGGAAAAAGCACAAAATGATGTAAAAATAAACTATTAATGTTATTCTTAAAATAATGAAAAAAATATTAGGCTAGTCTCTTTTATTCTGTCATTAAAAATCCTGAAATTAAAAAAAAAAAAGATTTGTCTGTTATTTCTGTGGTTGGTGTCTACTTTAACTCCATTACAGTGAAAAACAGTTTGTATGATTTCAATTCTTTTAAATTTGTTAAGACTTGCCTTATGACTCAGGATATGGTCTATCTTTCTGAGTTTCATGTACATGTAAAAAATATGTACTCTGCTGTCATTGGGTGGAATGTTCTATAAATGTCAATTAGGTCAAGTTGGTTAATGTTGATATTTGGTTATTTTATACTTACTGATTTCTATTTTACATATATATATATTTCATATTTTTACTTTTATTGGATAGAACATTTTGTTTCTAAGCCAAAATAAAATGTACCCATATATATAAACTGATTTGTCAGACTTAATGTAAGCATTGTTCATGATACTCAGTTGTTTTGTTTTTTTTTTTAAAGATTTATTTATTTGTGCATACAGAACTGGGGTACAGGCCAGAGGTGCAGGGGTGGTGAAAGGCTCCACCAGAGACAGAATGGGGAGCAGAACAGGCAAATAGACGAAGTACACTGCTGAGGGGAGCAGGGGGCGGGTCAGGAGAGGTCTGCCGCGCTATGTGGTCACCTCCGGGGCAGGTGGGAATCGAACTCATGCGGAAGTGGCTTTAGCTTCTCAGTGCTGTGCTTTAACCCGCTGCGCACCAGGGAGGGCCTGATACTCAGTTTTTTTTATTATTTTTAATTTTTATTATTGAAGTAACGCTGGGTTACAGCACTGTATATGACTCAGGGGAATAGGTTCACACCTCCTCAGTAGTGCGTCGACCCACCCCACCCACCCCAGAGCACCTATCTACCGCTGGCACCACCTACTCCCTGTGTTCTCACTGCCACCCTCCCCCTCCAGGAGCCTCAATTCTAGAGTCATATTTCTAGGCTTAGTTTTGGCAGCTTCTTTGTTTTATTTCTTTATATTCCATATAAGAGTGAAATCATCCAGTATTTGTATTTCTCTCTCTGGCTTATTTCACTTAATATAATCCTCTTTAGCTCTATCCATGTTGTCACAAATGGCAAGAGTTTATCTTTTTTTACACCTGTGTTGCAGTTCATGGGGAATACATACAGTATATTCTTATTCTACTTCTGTGTCGTTGGGCACTTAGGCTGTCTCCGTGGCTTGGCAACTGTAAATAGGGCTGCTCGGAGAGGAGCACATATGTCCCTTCAAATTAGTGTTTTTTCATTCTTTGGATAAATACCAAGGAGTGGAATTGCTGGATCATATGGTGGATGTATTTTTAACATAAAATATGTGTTCTTTTTCTTCCTCCCAACCCCAAATATATATTTTGCACTTTTCCCATACTTAGAATTTATATTTTAAAAATTCACATGGAACCTAGAAATGTTTCTCCTTTATATTATTCCTACATGTTTTACATCTACGTGTCAGTTACCAAGTGATTGTCATAGCTCTGAATACACTCTTCAATCGAAGCCGTATGATCAACAGTGGGGTTACTTCAAGCACAATGTTAAGGTCTCTCAGTAGAGGGCGTTCGAGGGATGTGCAGAAGAGCTCCCTGCAAATTCTGGTGTAGGAAAAGGAAGGAGTCTGCCTTGTGGGTATCAAGATTTCTGCTGTGCCCAGGACATCTCTCTGTGACTTGACAGCCTCAACCTTGCAAAAAACATGTCCACAGCCTTCTCAACACAGATCTGTCACTGCTTCTGCAACCCCCCTCTTAACTCTACTGGGCAAACTATGGTGCAAGGGTCCACATTATAGTCTCTTCCTGTGCAAGTTCTTCCTCTCCACTCTGTCCCAGCAAGCACCCAGATCCCTAAGGTGCAGCCCAGTACAAATTGCTGCTTCTCCGCCTGCACTCCAGTGTTGCCTATTTGTCCTGGAACTTCAGACCAGCTGCAATCTGGCTAAACTTGCAAATTTCTCTGCTGTCTGGCAGTAGGGACACTTTCTCTAACAAGGCCTGAAACTCAATGGAAATATGCAGACTAAGAGAAACTGAGCGTGAGTTAAGGACCACCTAAAAGTTACATTACTTATTTTTCAGAGCCGAGAAATTCTTTTGACTACTATATGAAAAACTGGCCACCTCTCAAAGAAAATTTTATAATAGATTTTAATCGATGGATGGAGCAAAAGAGAGCATCTGTCCAATGTTAGAGCTGACAAGTGAAAGCTTTCGAAGACATCTTCCCTATGGATTTATTCAAATTCAGAAGTGAAGACATAATGCAGGAACTATGAGGTGGCCTGTTTCCTGTGTTTGTTGAAAATTCTGCAGAGTCCCACAGAACAGACACCCTTGACACACTACGTTGTCTGAGTCCCAAAGTCTCAAACCCACTGGGAGACCCAGTCAAATTACCTGGGCAGAGGACTTCTGGGCATGAGTGTAGCTGCTACCCTTTCAGTAGAATTTAAGTGATAAAGAAGGAGGGATAGAACTGGAATGGGACAGTCACCTCATCTAGACCACTTCTTGCAGATAAACTCTTGAGGCCTGAATGGATAGAGAAGAACTTGACTTAGCCAAGGGTGGACCTTCAGTGACAAGCGCCACTTCACTGTTTAACTCCAGGAGAGCCACTAACTTCATGTTCTAGGTGAATGGCACCCAGGGAATTCTGCAGTAGGCAACCTGCACAGCTGTAACATGGAGGCGCCATCTACAGGAGAGATCAAAGAGTGTAAGCCCTGGGCAGAGATAACTCTCAAGAGGTCAAGTGCCAGCCAAAGTAGAAGCGTGAACTTGGGATTTGACTTTATTCTCAAATTTCACTCTATATGTGGTCTTGTTTTTCATGCCTTGCCTTGAAATTCTTTTCCTCACTTCTGGGAATTTTTTAAAAGATTTATTTATTTATGCATACAGAACTGGGGTACAGACCAAAGGTGCAGGGGGGCAGTGAGACAGAGTGTCTCACCAGAGACACAGTGGGGAGCAGAACAGGCCAACTGACAAAGTACACTGTTAAGGAGAGCAGCGGATGGGTCAGGAGAGGTCTGCCCCACCATGTGGATCACCTCTGGGGCGGGGATCGAACTCATGCGGAAGTGGCTTTAGCTTCTTAGTGCTGTGCTTTAACCCGCTGCACCACCAGGGAGAGTCCACTTCTGAGGATTTAAAGGAAATTTCCCTCATGCATTTTTTGTTTTTTCTTTCTGAAACTGTATATATTGAACTTATGGATCGGTCCCCTTAATTTCATTTTCTTTTTCTGTTTCTTTCTTTGAATGTTTGCTCTAAATTCTCATAAATTTCCTTGATATTTCAATAATTCTATGAATAATTTTATATTTGCTCTTGAATATACTTAATGGCCCAAATTCTATTCTGTTCACTATATATGAATTGTAATCTTGTTTCATGAAGGCAACACCTTCTCTCTCTCTGATGATAAAAATTATAACTTGCTTAAAGTTTCCTTCTACTTCTTGACTTGTTTTTATTTCCTCTGAGTTACTTTTTTTTATTTTCTGTCTTTCACATAGGAGGGCTTCCTCAAAGGCCTGATGGCGCTTACTTTTCTGGTTATGTTAAGGTTGATGTATGAAGCTAATTGGAAACTGTGGCACAGATGACATTTGTCAAGCAGTACGTACCACCAAGTATGTATATGGTATGGCCACTTTGGAAAGCACATACTTAACATGTGACCAAGAATACTACACCTAGATTTTTAAAAAAGTATTTATTTATTTATGCATACAGAAATGGGGTACAGGCCAGAGGTGCAGGGGCTGTGAGAGGATTCACCAGACACAGAGTGGGGAGCAGAACAGGCAAATTGTCGAAGTACACTGCTGAGGGGAGCAGTGGGGAGACAGGAGAGGTCTGCTGTGCCATGTGGACCTCCAGCAGGTATCGAACTCACACTGAAAGGGCCATGGCTTGGTTTAGCTTCCCAGTGCAGTGCTCAACCCACTGTGCCACCAGTGAGGGCCCACCTAGATTTTTTTTAAAGATTTATTTTTATTTATGCATACAGAACTGGGGTACAAGCCAGAGGTGCAGGGCCGGTGAGAGGATTCCCCAGGGACAGAGTGGG
>NW_004567128.1:27785794-27803947 GCF_000260355.1 Condylura cristata | reverse complement strand
ACAGAACTGGGGTACAGGCCAGAGATGCGGAGGGTGAGAGGATTCACCAGAGACAGAGTGGGGAGCAGAACAGGCAGATCGGCGAAGTACACTGCTGAGGGGAGCAGCGGACAGGTCAGGAGAGGTCTGCCGTGCCATGTGGTCACCCTGGGGCAGGTGGGAATTGAACTCATGTGGAAGTGGCCTTAGCGTCTTACTGCTGTGCTTTAACCCGCTGCACCACCAGGAAAGGCCAGATGTCTTTTTGTTTTTTGTAATGTCTCTTTTGCTGTACAGAAGCTCTCTAATTTGATGTAGTCCCAGCTGTTTATCCATTCCTTCACTATCGTTGCATTGGGTGCTCTATCTTTAAAGATGTCACTGAGGTGTATGTCATGTAGTGTTTTGCCCATCTTTGCTTCCAGGTATTTTATGGATTCCATTCTTATGCCTAGCCCACCTACATTTTTAAAAATCATGATTACTCATGAACTTTTATTGAACCATTTGTTTTGAATTTTGTTATTTTAATGAGGTACCATTTTCTTGCGTCTTTGTTCATTTTTTTTTTTGACAGTAGAGGATTCCTCCCCTCAGTGAGGTCACCCCAGCCCTCCCACCGTATACCTCCACCGAGCCCATTGTGCTCCTCTCCTCCCCCTCTGCCTCTTGGATGCCTCAGCTCCACGGTCAGCTCTCGAGGGTTTGTTTTTTGTTTTTGACCATTTCTTTGGTTTCGCTATATTCTACATATAAGTGACACCATCTGGTATTTGTCTTGAGATAATTTTAGATTTACAGGAAATTGAAAAAAATAGTGCATAGAGCCTGTATATTTCCTTTGCTTAGTTTCCTTTCATGTTAACATAGTGCATAGGCATGATATAATACTTATTATTATATAGAAATTAGCAATAGAACAATAGTATTATAGACTGTGATTTATAGACTGTTTTCAGATGGCAGGTGGCACCAGTCCTTCCACTGTCCTTCTTCGGCTCCAGTATCCCACCCAAGGCACCACATAGCATTTTGTTTTCATGCACTTTTTTATTGTCCTTCCATCTGTAGCCATCCTTTTCATCTTTCCGTGTCGTTTGTATCCATGACACTTCATAAGAGCACTGGTCAGCTATTTTGCAGAATTTGAGCTTGTCTTATATCTCATTGTTAGATTGAAATCATGCATTTCTGACATGGATGCCACAAAATGAGGTGCCCTCCTTAGTGCGTGATGGGGAGGGCCAGGCGCAGAACACATGTAATTGTACCGATGGTGTGAACCTTTGTTGCTTGAGAACCCCAAGGTGTCTGTTGGGCTTCTCAACCATAGACTTGCTATTTCTCTCCCTTTGTAATTAATAAAATATCTTGGGGGAACATATGCTAACACTATGCAAATGCATTGCTTCTCATCAAACTCTCGCCCACTAATTTTAGCACACGTGGGTGTATCTTGCCTGCAACAATTATCATGCTGGTATTCTAATAGTGCTTCTACTACCCTCATTCATTTTGCATTTAACTATACTTATTTTTTTAAAGGCTAATTTATTTATTCATGACAAACTGGGGTACAGGCCAGAGGCACGGGGCAGTAAGAAAATTCACCAGAGACAGAGTTGGGAGCAGAACAGGCAGATAGACGACGTGGGCGAGGTACACTGCTGAGGGGAGTAGTGGGTGGGTCAGGAGAGGTCTGCCACGCAATGTGGGTCACCTCCGGGTGGTGGGGATCGAACTCATGCTGAAGCAGTGCGGCCAGCTTGCAATGCTGCACGTTAACTCGCTGCACCACCAGGGAGGGTCTAATCATACTTATTTTGTAAGAGTTATTTCGTTTCCATTTATTTATTTGTTTACATCAATTTGGACTCGCATGTTTATTTGCCGTCACTTATAACAGCATCATTACTTATTTCCTGTCTCAGATTGTTCCGTGTTTGGCCAGTACAGGCTCGTTCAGGTTGCCTTTGTTCCCCTTCTGATATACCCACGTGTTGTTATTATTTTAAAGTACTTCTTTCCTTTCTCAGACTAGAAGTGTCCCCTGCCCCAATTCTACTCTGTCGAGAAACTGGCTCATTTTATTAGAGAATATTTAGAAATCTAGAGTTGGTTGTTATGTGCACTCATTAATACTAGGTTATCATTGCTCTCAGCTGATTAGGAGGTTTGGAAATAAACACACACACATATGTGTATATCTGTATGTATCTGCATATATATGTAGATGTAGATATAAATCCATGCAAATTTCCTCATTTCTTTTCGTTAGAGGAAAGTGAGGATCAACGTCCGAGAGACCACGTCACACCCTGAATGGATGTCACCCCCAGATATCTTTCTGGATTCCACCCCATCTACACACTGCCAAGATCTCAGTCACCCAGCATTACAACTTGCAGTGTGCTATTGACCTGACTTCCTGAACACGGGTGCTGCTGAGAACTGTGGGTAGAACTAAGTGACCATGTTGGGCTTGAAAGACTGAACATGTAGGTGCTCTCTCTTGCTTTTCGCTTGTGCGCACACCCTGGCCTCCACTCAGGCACAGCTGCAGGACAGACAGAACCTGGCACAGTGCAGGTCAGTTCTCTCCTTGCCTCCTCCTCTTCCCCACTCCTCCCTTCTTCTCCTTTTCCTCCTCTTCCCTCCCCCTCCTCTTCTCACTCCCCTTGTGAATAAACTATTTTAAAATTTCCTTGTGTGTCAGCTTTTGAGTCTTCTGTTCTTAAGCACCCGGGTGAGGACTCATGGCCTGAGGTCGCCTCTGTTTACCCAGGGATCAGGGATCACCCTGTAACCTTCCAACCTTCCTTCATTCTCTCTCTGTGTCTCTCTCCCTTCCCCTCTCCCCTCATCCTCCCTCTCTTCTCCAAGTACCTAACTAGCTAGCTAGCTTACCAATTAACTAACTACTAACAGCCTCTGATTTCAATCCAGCACCAAAGGGTTTGTTCCAACTTTCCCTTTTCCTTGATTGTTAATTCTCTCACTGGCAAAAATCTGGCTCTCATTAAGTACCCCACGTTTACCTACTTAACTACAGTATTGACATAGTTTCATAATTGCTAACTCAAGTCCTTGGGAGAAACAAATTGATTAACTATAGTATTTCTGTTCAGTACTTTTCCTCTATAGCCTTACACTATGCAGTGAAAATACTGTTTCACAAGTTATGTAGGCTATGTCTTCTCTGCCCCACCCTTTTCAGCATACTGTTATTTCTTTGTAAGATAGTTCCATTTTTTTAAGTTTGCATTCCATTTTGGGTTCCTCCTACACCCCTTTAGAAAGTAATAAGACTAACTTCGGGAGGTATACTTCTCTGTGGGCTTCCACAAATAGAGTCATGTATCTACCACTGTAGTCATGATACAGCAATTGAAGGGAATACGTGTTTCCCCCCCAGTTTTTGGCAATATGAATAAAGCTTCTTAAAACATTTTTGTATGCTGAGCTAAAAAAAAAGATGCAATAGTGTTTTGTTTTGTTTTACTTTGTTTTTGGACAAATGGATGGATCTTGATACTGAGGAAATAAGTCAGAAAGTGGAGATAGATACTAGATGAATTCATTCATTTGTGGAATATAAATAAGCAAAGAACACATACTGGGCAAAGCACAGCAACAATGATTCTTAGACTGTGGAAATGTATTGGTTACCAGAGGGAACAAGTGGGAGGGAAGAGGGAACGGGGGAGGAAAGGGCTGTCATTGGCATGGGCATATTGGTGGAGGATGAGTAAAGGATGTACGCATATGGAGGTGTGCAAAATGTACCTCCAAAGTTATATAGCTATGTAAATGACTGACAAATTAATGTAGGAAATATTAATGTATATAGGTTTTGTAAGAATGTAAGTCTTTATTTAAGTGAATGCCTCAGAATGGGATTGCTGGGCTGTATGTTTAATTTTATGTGAAACTTGTATGAGAATTCCAATTTATCCATATCCCATAAAAAACTTGGTACAGGGCCTCCCTGGTGACCCAAGGGGTTAAAGTGCAGTACTATGAAGCTATCCACAGCCACTGAGTATAAGTTCAAACCCTGGCCAGAAAGCTGACTCACAGGCCCAGCAGACCTCACCTGACCCACAGGCTGCTCCCCTCAGCAGTGCATTTCGGTCAATCTGTCTGTTCTGCTCCCCACTCTGTCTCTGGTGAATCCTCTCATCCCTCCACACCTCTGGCTTATACCCCAGTTCTCATATGCATAAATAAATAAATCTTTTCTAAAAAGAATGTGGTATGGTCAGGCTTTTTGATTTTAGCCATTGTAACCGGTATGAAGTACAGGTACTTCATTGTGATTTTAGTTTGCATTTCTCTAATGACAATGTATAGCATATGTTCATGTGCTTATTTCACCTTTCTTGCAAAGTGTTTGCTCAAGTGTTTATCTGTATTGTTGTCTTAGAGTTTTCAGTTGTTTTACATACTCTAGACACTAAGTCACATGTGTTTGGAATTTTTTTCTCCTAGTATCGGATTGTTTTCTTTTCAAAAAACACCATTTTTTATAAAGTCTAATTTATCGATATTTTTTAAAGGTATTTTTTTTAAAGATTTATTTATTTGTGCATACAGAACTAGGGTACAGGCCAGAGGCTCAGGGGCGGCGAGAGGCTTCACCAGAGACAGAGTGGGGAGCAGAACAGGCAGATGGACGAAGTACACTGCTGAGGGGAGCAGTGGGCGGGTCAGGAGAGGTCTGCCACGCCATGTGGTCACCTCCGGGGCAGGCGGGAATCGAACTCATGCGGAAGTGGCTTTAGCTTCTCAGTGCTGTGCTTTAACCTGCTGCGCCACCAGGGAGGGCCCTAATTTATCGGTATTTATAATGGAACATGCTGTTTCATGTAATATCTACTTGGTAACACAAGATCACAAGCTTTTCTTCCATGTTTCCTTCTAGAAGTTCTATACTTTTATGTTTTACATTTTAATCTATCAATAGACATAAAATTCACCATTTTAAACAATACAGTGGCATTTTGTGCATTCACAACATTGAGCAATCATCATTTATATCTAGTTCCAGAATATTTTCACTTACCCAAAATACCAAATAAGCAGTCATTCCTCATCCTACTCTTCCACCAGCCACTGTAACTACAACTGGTTTTTGTCTTTACAGATCTGTCTATTCTGGATATTTCCTATAAATGGAATCATACAATATATGGCCTTCTGTGTCTGATTTCTTTTATGTAGTATTGTCTTTTCAAAGCTTATCCATGTTGTGGCATGCATTCCTGCTTTATTCCTTTTTATGGCTGGATAATATTCCATTGTATGGATGTGCCATGTTTTGTTGATCTGTTCATCAGCCCATGGATATTGGGATTTCCCCCCTACCTTTTGGCTATTATGATTATTATTCCTATAACCATTTGTGTACAAGTTTTTATTTATACAATTTATTTTTGAACTATTTTGGAGTATATACCAAGGAGTGGAACTGATAAATCATATGATAATCCTATGTTTAACTTATGTCCTGGACAGTGCTCTTAGATAAGAAAGAGAAATAAAAGGTATTTATATTGGAAAGGAAGAAATAAAACTCTATTTCTAGATATTATTAGCTAGACAGAAAAAAGTTTAAATCTACAAAAAAAATGCTTCTTAGAACTATTTAGTGGTTAGCAAGATTGCAGGAAACATTGTCAAATAAAGAAGTCAATTATATCCTATATGTCAGCTAAGAATAATTAAAATTTGAATTTTAAACATAATTAGAATTTGAATTTTAAAATCACCAACAAAGTTGGGAGATACGCACCAAATTTAAGACTCATTATAGAGCTATAATTATGAAAACAGTGGGGTAGTAACAAAAAGTCAAAAACACAGATCAGTGGAACGGAAAAGAACCTCAAACAGGCCCATGCAAATAGAGCCAACTGATTTTCTTTCATGTCAAAGCTGTACAAATAAACAAGGGCAGGGAGGTGGCCAGTAGGAATCCTGTGGGATTGAGCTTGAGTTAGAAATATCAGTGTGTACTCAAGCTTATTTTCATATAAAATAACACTTACATTTAATATTGTTATAAAATATATGTGCACACCTATAAGTAGAGAGCCACATTATAAATAATGTATGCATGGGTTAGAATACATACATGTGTTTCCTAACTCTTTCATACTCTTAGCAGTGATGGACTAGTAATGAACACACCTTGTGCCAACAGCTTGTTTTTTTCTATGTATGCATGTATGTATGCATGTGTACATGCAGAATTTTGGTTTACAACATTGCATTTGATTTAGGGGAGTATGTTTACATCATAAGAACTTGGTTTGTAAATGCCAGTTCCCAACAAAAGGAATCAAATCTCCTTGGAGAAGTTAACAGCTGATTGATTCCAGGTCTAGAGTGGGAAAATATGAGATGAGCCTGGGCCATCTCATAGTTCCCTGCGAGTGAGGAAGTATGCCCTCCCCCTCAATGAAAGGATGCAGTATCGCAGGGACTCAGAAATGAACCAGAAAGTCCTGGGAAAGGGACTGCAGAGGACTTTTCATTTTCAGAGCTCCAAGTTCAGCCTGTGAACAAAAACTAGATCAATCAGCAGAAGTGCTGTCCAAAATATTTTGCTGGAGAGAGGAGGTGAGAAGTAGGTCTGGAGATACCTCAGGCCTCAGGTCAAAGTGAGTTGTAGTTAGTAAAAGTTCAGGTTGTAAAATGTTCATTATTTCTCTTCCTCTCTCTTCTCCTTAATAGTTATTTTCATGGAAGGTATATTATCTAACTCCGACCTAATAAACAAAATGTTGACAACTTTCTTCAGTATTTAAGCATTGATTATAAATTTGATTAGTCTTTAAAACAACTTTAACTGTATTTCAAATTTTAGTATGGATGGAAAGTTCTAATTTTGAAGACTTCTTCCCCAAACAACCTAAGTGAGCAAGGGCAGATGAATGGACAAAGACGTGATGTATATACACAATGGAATACTACTCAAGTATAAAAAATGATGAAATCTTGCCATTAGTGACATGGTTGGAACAGAAGGGATTATGCTAAGTGAAATAAGTCAGAAGTAAGACAAGGGATGCTTCCACTCATATGTAGGATATAAAGAAACAAAATGTAGGCACAGATAAAACTACCCAAAGGAAACCCTAGAAATCTAGGCAGATTTGAGGCTACCAGGAAGGCAGGGCAGGGGCCTGGGGATGGAGAGTAAAGTGGGGATCCCATAGCCCCTGGTCTATGGTAGATTATTGGTGCTTTGGTGGTGGCTGTTGTATACTAACATACATCTGAAGATGAAAAACCTATGCCCCTAAATCATATATATTGCCAACCATTACTAGCACAATAAAAACTGATAGTTAAAAAATAAAACCATAAGAAGATAGAACTTCACACCCACTAAAATGAAAAGGAATAATCATACCCAGTGAGGGCAGAGATTGGAAGTAAATGGAAATTTATATACTGCTGATGGGAATGTAAAATGGTATATACCACTTTGGAAAAGAGTTAAAATCTCACATTTGCCTACTAAGTAGTTACCCAAGAGAAATAAAACCTATGTCCACACAAAGATCTCTATATAAATGTTCACATTGTTTTATTTTTAACATCCCTAAACTGGAAACAATGCATATTTCAGCCAGTACATGAACGAATGTTTGGTGAGTCTATACAATGAAATACCATTCAGCAATAAAAATGAATATAGATACATGCAATAGCACAAATAAATCAGCAAAACAAGTATGCTGAACGAATGCAGCCAATTAAAACAAGATCTTTAACTTGAAACATAAAAAAGAATTACATGGAAGAAAGGCACAAGTCTTATGAGAGCAAGGTAGTCTGAGATTTCTCAATGGAAGTACTCAAATTTAGAAGAGCAACATTTGCCAATTTCTCAGGAAAAGAAAGTGTAATGTAATAATCAGGGTTCAATCTGGGAAGTGTGTTCACTCTGGGTATTATAGAATAAGGAATTTTTTATATTCATTAGCCCATGCATGGTTATGGGAGGAGCCAGGGAAGTGAAGACATGGAAAGAGTTGACAGATTAAAGAGGTCACTAAACCATGCCCCTTGATATATTGGCGTAGGTACCTAAGTCATGAGACCAGAAAACCTGAGTAGACAGTCACATCCAGCTGCTGAAGTGAAACCAGGACAGAGGGGCGCTAATGGAGAGCCAGGGAAGAGCTGTTGCCCTGTGGGTCACTGAGCAGCTGGGCAGGGAGAGACAAGAATGGGCTAAATGAAGCATGGAGGAGTGAGGAGCAACTGCAACCTCTGGGCACCCCTGTGACTGTTCCTCACTCTATCTACTCCCTAACTTTTAGAATAATGGTTGCTCCTTTACTTTGAGGTTAACCCTCAGATCTCACCTATAACTTATAACCTGGAGTCAAGCAGGATTCTTAAAAATTTATCTGTCAGTATAATCCATACAGTGGAGCCAGACAGCCCAATGACCTATTATACTTACTATTGGAAAAGTTTTGTGGTAAAGTAATCATTACCTGAGTTCAGAAATTCCTTCAGGTTTACTCAGCTTTCTTTAGTTGATGTCACTCACCAAAGTCACCAATGACCTCCTTCCCACAAAACCCAAGACCCAGTTTCTCATCCTCGTATGAACTGATTTCTAGTCAAGGTAATATTTTCCCAGAATTTCTTTCTTAGGAACTAGGAAACTCTGCTTCTACGAACCCCTTGCTTATTTGGTATGTTTATCTCTCCGGCTTCGCCTTCCCACTGTTCTCTATAGATAAAATCTTCTTGACTTGGCTCTCAAATGTGGTAGATCAATCAAGCCTTAGCCCTGGACTTGCTCTTCCTGTTATTTCATTCCTTTATTTTAGAAAGTTGGATGAGGCTGATATCAAAGGCAAGCTCTCAAATCCCACCTCAGTACAGGGGACCTTGGTACACTTAGGGTGTGGGGTATGGCTAATATTCATAAAGAACTCCTCTCTATGCATAATGCTAAGTGTCTACATGGAAATATACATAGACTTTTTCTTCATATCTGCAGAGATATGTTGAAATCCTAAGCCCCAGGGCCTCAGAGTGTGAACTTAATTGGAAATAGTCTTTGCAGACATCATCAAGTTAAAATGGGGCTACTAGGGTGGGCCTAATTCAATGTGACCAGTGTCCTTATAAAAAAGGGCGTTTTGGATACAGATCAACACGCAGTGGGAATACAATATGAAGACACCGAGAAAAAAGGTCCTGTGACTAGAGTAATGTGTCTATCTACAGGCAAGGAAAGCCCGAGGCTGCCAGAAACTAGGAATGGGGTAGTTTCTTCTCTAGAACCTTCAGCGGGTGTGTGACCCTGTTCATGACTTGACTTCAGACCTCTGGCCTCCAGAAGGGTGAACCAAAATATTTCTGCTGTTTTAAGCCATTCGTTTACGGAGTCCCAGGAAGTGAGTAAACTTTTCATGTCAAATCTATGAGCGAGGCTGTTCACAGCTGAAGAAACTGCTTCAGAGGTTAACTAACCTGCCCAAAGTTACATGGCTACATAGAATCAGGATTTACACCCCAGCACACTGGTTTCTGAAAATAGCTATTTAATCATTATGCATATTGTCTTGTAATATTTTTAACAGCATCGCTCCCAGTGACAAAATCTTGAGGGGCGTGTGAATAAATTGTAATATGTAAATGGCTAAGTAAAGTATTGCCTACCCACCTTATGCACTATCATGCAACTTACTGCTGAATAATAAAACAAGATGCGGAGATGGTTGTATAACATGAACCCATACTTGGATATTAAAGAAAATCCTACGTAGCTTCTATAAGATTACAAGCATTAAAATATATGCATATACATGCCTATACATACTTATGAGCACAGATTCAAACATGAAGCTTTTGTAATAGTTGATCAATACAGTTGCCCTCTGTATCTGCGGGTTTTGAAATGACAGATTCAACCAACTGCTGATCGAAAATACATACTGTATCATTAGGCCTGTGAGGGTTGTATCTGTGAACACGCACAGGCTTTTTTCTTATCATTACTCCCTAAACACAGTATAACAACTATTTACATAGAATTTACATTGTAATAGGTTATTATAATCTGGAGGTAATTTACAGTACATGGGAGGATGAGTATAGGTTATACACAAATATACCATTTTATACAAGGGACTTGGGGACCACAGATTTTGGTATCTATGGACATCCTGGAACCAATGACCCATGTCTACTGAGGGGCAACTCTATTGGTCATCTGTTGGGGATAAATAGTAGAGCAGTAAATTCAGTAAAAAATAAATGTATTAGTTCTTTCTGGGTAATAAGGCACCCAAAATTGAGTGGAATAAATCAACCATGACTGAGTTGTCTGGGGTGGATGCAGTGAATGGGAGAGCTTTTCTAATTGGGGATACTGTATTACTCAATACTGCTGGCCACAGTTGGCTTGGGTGACTAGGGTGGCTTCACTCACGTCTGACAGTTGAAAATCTGGTGAGCCTCGGGCATGCTTCAACTGGGATGATTCTGCTTCATCATTATTCTTATCATCTTATCACAACACATGTTTTTTTTTATACATTAGGATACAAGTTAAGATTTTTTACATAGCAGGAGCAGAAAGAATGGGTAAAGCACTTCTCAAGTCTCTGCTTGTGTCAGATTTGCTAATGTCCCATCAGTTAAAGAAATAGCAAAATGCAGTTTCGAGGCTTGGAGAAATGGACTCTACTCGTTGATAGGTGAAGTGGCAGTCACACTGACAGTGGGCATATTCCGGTGGCAGTGGCCAATGGAGGCCATTCGAACTTCTGGCTTCTGTCTGGGATGTAGGTGTCTGGAAAGAACAGAGCTCTTATTCCTATAACAAGAAAAAAGCTGGATAATCTACAAAACCATAAGCATTTTTTTAACCCACCAGAGATCATAGGGCAACCGACTAGTTTGCTATATGAAGCAAGTGCCTCAAAGGTGACAGGGAGGTATCACTAGGTCACCTCTGGCAGAGCAGGAAGATGGGCTCACCATACCAGCAGTGAGAATTCAGCAAGAATTTTTAACAACTTTCTAAAGTTGAGTATGTGATGTTGTGAGACTAAAGAGCCCCCACGAGATAGAGGCCTGAAGGGTAGGTAGTTGGCTCCCACTTGCAAGCTCTTCTCTAAATACATTGGGAGCCTGGCTGCTCACAAGAAACACTGGGAGAAAGGTAGGAAACAGGAGAAAGCCTCTCTTAGCGGTGTAGGTCTGAAGTGGGCAGGTGCTAATACAGAACTGGCATAAAGCCCTAGTGCGCCCTACCCCCTCACAGAACAAAAGCCTGAGACCACAGGGGAAATGTGGCAGATGCAGTTGAGCTCCCACTTTTAACACCCTCCCCCCCCCAAAAAAAAAAAAAAACCACAGGTGAAGATTTACTGCTGCTAGAGGAAGGGAAAAGGAAAAAAAAATACTATTCATGGGGGAGGACAGGAAGCTGTCATGGACCTAGACCGTTAAAAGCCTTCTGCCAGTGTGGGAGAGACAAGGCCACCGTAAAAGCCTCACTCTCAACATCCAGGGATACAGGATCTACCTAGCACCTAGGCTAGCCACAAGAACGCCTGCCTCCACTCATCAGGTCACCAAGTCCCACTCACAGAAGTCTACTACTACAGAGAGAGCTACTCCCAGGGGTGCAGGCACCCAAGAAAGAAAGGGTGATGATATATAGAACATGGAGACAAATTCTTTGCAAACCAGAACAAATACGAGTGGAATTTGAAGTGTAGGGGACATGTAAGGTAACCATAGCAACAACAAAGCCCAAACTCTCTCCAAATTATGACTTGATAGTCTAACCCCCACACATCAAAGATCTATTAGATCAACCACATCTAGCTCCACAGATGAATGTTATTTACCTCAGTTTCTCCTGTCCTACATCTGATATTCTGCCAAAAATTAGATGTAAACAGCAGAGAAAACAATCCATTGTTAAGAGACAATGCAATCAACAGACCCAGATTCAGCTGACCAGGTGTTATAACTCTCAGGCAGGGAACTTTAAATAACACTGATTCACACATCAAAGGGTGCAGTGGTAAATGTGAACAGGCTTGAACAGATGGAGGGAATTTCAGGAGAAAACTGGAAACTGGAAGGGTCATGTGTAAATACCAAAAATAAAAAGCAACTGAGGTGAAAATGCCTTCAGTGGGTTCTAGGCAGACCTGATGGCCAGGGTGGGGGTAAAGATCAGTGAACTTGGGTTGGGTTTGAGACACAAATAGAAACAAAGATTGAAAAGAGATGGGAGACATCCCATCTCTATGCAATATAATCTATCTTCTGATCATTAATTTATATAACCACATTATGCAAATATGCTCACCCCCATTGAAAGACCTACAAATATCTCATCCGAAATTATGGCAATAAGTTCAAATCCAGAACCTAAATCTTCTGAGTCAGGTGCATACATAGCTGATGTTCTTTGGGTACAGTTTCAGAGTTTCTTGATCCAGAGAACTGTGAGCTAAATGACCAAGTTACATGACACCCTCACCACACAACACACACACACACACACACACACACACACACACAGGGGAGAGAGGGACAGGATAACTGTGATGGATACTCCCATTTGAATAACAGGGACACATAATGCAAACATAAGTCACTGAGTCACTGTTCCACAACAATTTTGAAATCCCATAGAACAAATGCTGCCAGGTCTCCCTGTTTCTTAGTAGGTCACAGTTCTACCTAGGAATGGCTCCAGAGTCCATTTTAATCACCAATAGTTCTTGGTCCTCTTTCTGAGACGTCCTTCTTTTCCCATAAGAAAATGGCCAATGTTTGCAGCTGAGAAACTTTCTCAACTTGCTTTCTGTTCACAGAAGTTAGAGGAGAGTCCAGAGGCCATTTTTCATTTTTAATTATTTCAGCCCCATTAAGTCCAATGTGCAGGTCATTTCTTTCACTAGTAAAAGCTGTTAGGAACTTTGTAAGTTTTATATGAATCTGGTTGTATCTACTCCATGCCACAAATGTTATATTGACAATTCTTTATAAGACAGGTTACTCTCTACTTTGAGCTGTGTCAGGCTACTGGGATAATGTCAACAAGTTTTTAGAAGCCACTTAGCTTCTCCCAAGCACCAACTTAATTATTTCAGGCATTTTAACAATTTGATTTAAACTTTCTGCAGAGGCCATTTTTCACCTTGAAAATATTTCTGATTGCTGGAAAGACTGGAAATGTGAAACACTTATTTTCTACCCTATCAAGTCCTGGCATTTTTGTTCTTCTTCTGAATTCAGCTTGTAAATGGAAGTGACGATTTTCGTTCATAATGCATTTTCTGTACCTTATCACATGCATCTAAAAGAAGCAAACTGACATGTCTAACATTCTTCTTGAGTTCCCTTAACCCATAAGCTCATGTAGTACATTATTTCCCCACAGAATATGGTGACTGTCTTGCTATTTCTTCCTCACAAAATAACCTGAGTTGCCATCTTTTCCAGCTGTTCTTAAGAGTAATCCTTAGTGTTTTGCCAGTCTCTACCTACTGTCCAGGCCCAATGCTAATGCCACCACTTGTGTTTTGCTATAACATCCTCCCACATGCATACATTTTAAGGTATTACTCAGCAAATTTGGTAGCTTAAAATAGTAATCACTTTATTTATCTCACAGTTGTCCAGGTTGGCTGGATAATGGATGTGTTTCTTCCGGTCTGCTGGGCGTCAAGGAAGGCCTCATTCCTATGTGCAATTGGTCTCAAGAGCCTTAGCCAGGTTGCCTCATCTCTGATCCATATGGTTTTCCATCCCGTAGTTGGGAATCTGAGTTTCTTTACATCAAGGGCTGATAATTCCAAAGAACAGAAGGAGCGGGTAAACTTCAAGGCAAGCTTTGCCTCAAGGCACACTTCTCCTTTGGGATTTCTTTGCTAAGGTACATTGGCCAAACTCAGAGTCAAAGAGGACAAAAAGACTACCTCTTAGCAAAAGAAACAAGAAGTATCATTACAAGGGGGCGTGATCATAAAACAACAGTAGGAATCGGTGGCTATTTTGCATTTTACCACGAGGTAAGAAGATAAATATATGTCGTGGAAACCACTATGACTAATAGGATTATATTTATGTGCTCATGTGAAATAATATCAGCAGGTGTATATATATATAAAACCATAATGATTTTAAAATTGTGAAGTTGCGTGAGAAGAGTATTCCGCAGGGAAATTTGATACAGGATTATACCAAATTCAAAAAAGTTCAATCCACTTATTCCTGTTACTGTGCAGTCTGTTCTGCCCCAAACACCCTTACAGAACTGAGAGCAGGTCTACATTTTGTCATCACTTGAAATTGCTTAATAGAATACATGAAACTGGACCATCATTTACATAATTTTGCACCCTTGGTGACAAATTGCCTTAAAGTACTTTCTAAAGGAAGGCTTTTCCTAATGCATCAAGTTGACAGCACATTCCCCAATATGAATTCTATTATATTTTATGAGGCCAAGCAAATATGGGAATACCCTCTCATGCAGTACATTCTTAGAGGGTCTCTTCTGAATATTTTTCTCATCTCAAGTGAGGTAGCCTAACAGATCCTTCCTCATAAACAATGTATTCATAGAAAATCCACCTTGGATGACTTTTATAATATACACTTAGACCTGACTTCTGTGATAAGGCTTTCGTTCAAGAAACAGGTATGCTTCTTTCATGTATGAATATTGCGATGCATACTAAGAACTGATTTCTGAGTGAAGCCCTTTCCACAGTCGCTGCATTTATAAGGTTTGTCTCCAGTGTGAATCGTCTGGTGTTTATTGAAATTTGACCTGTCAGTGAAGGCTTTCCCACATTCTGCACATATATATGGTTTTTCTCCTGTGTGAATTCGCTGATGTACTTTGAGATGTGGCTTCTTGGAAAAGGATTTCTCACAGTCAGGACATTTATAAGGCTTCTCTGTAGTATGAATTCTCTGATGTGTAATTAACTCTGACTTCTGGATGAAGGCCCTTCCACAATCAGCACAGACATAGGGCTTCTCTCCAGTATGAATTGTCTGGTGTTTATTGAAATTTGACCTGTCAGTAAAGGCCTTCCCACATTCAGCACATATATAAGACTTCTCTCCAGTATGGGATTTCTGGTGAGTGTTGAGATTTGACCTGTTGGTGAAGGCCTTTCCACATTCAGTGCATATGTAGGGTTTCTCTCCCGTGTGAATTCGCTTATGCATCTGCAGTTGTGACTTAGAGGGGAAAGACTTCCCACAGTCACTGCACTCATAAGGTTTCTCTCCAGTATGAATCCTTTGATGTGCAATCAGGTGTGCCTTCTGTATGAAGGCCTGCCCACATTCAGTACATATATAGGATCTCTCTCCTGTATGAATTCTCTGATGCATCCTGAGTGTTGATTTTTGGGTAAAGGCTTTTCCACACTCATTGCACTTGTGGTGTCTCTCTCCAGTATGGATTTTCTGATGTATATTGAGGGCTGAATTCAGGGAGAAGCCTTTCCCACATTCATTGCATTCATAGAGTTTTTCGCTTGTATGAATTGTCTGATGCCTAAGCAGAGATGCCACTTGGAAAAATGATTTGCCACATTCACTGCATTTATAGGGTTTTTCTCTAGTATGGATTTTCTCATGCAAAATTAGTTCTGAATTCTGGATGAATGCCTTTCCACATTCCGTACATACATATAATTTTTCATCTCTGTGAACTCTTAGATATATACTGAGTAGTGGCTTCTGTGTAAAAACATTTACACATTTGCTAAGTTCATGAGGTTTTTCCATAGGATGAGTTCTCTGAGGTGCAAAGAGGTGTGACTTCTGGGTAAAGATTTTCCCAAATTCAGTACATGTATTTGCTTTCTCCTCAACTGGAAATTTCAGATTATGAGTGAGTGCCTGTTTGAGGCTGAGAACTTTTCCACACTGGTTATCTTCACAGAATTTGACTCCTGTGTGTGTATTTTCATGGTTACTATAAGAAGAGCTCTGGGTGAAAACCTGTCCTTGCCCAATTATTTTATCAAAGTTCTCTGTTGCACTGTTTTTACTATGAATATGTAAGTCTAAATTAAAACTCTTTCCAAAAGAGCTATGTTTCTGGAGTCTTTTCTGTGAAGGAATGGGATTTGAGCTTGGATGAACAAATTTTCCACTGTCTTCATATTCATAATCCCACTCTGTATTCAATATTTTCTTATTAATAAAAGCAGTATGACTCAGATGTCTGTTCTGTTTTTCCTGGTATTTTCTCATCTGTGTAGCATCCTGCCACAGTTCTTCCAAAATAGAATACAAGGAGTCATCTCTCTTATTTTCATCCTCCATTTCACTAGGAAATGTAGTTATCCCAGAACTTCTTCTAGGTGACGTTTTAATCCCAAGCTTCCCATCTAAAAAGAGAAAGAAAAAGTAAAAGTGACCCAAAGCGTAGATAGAAAATTATAAGGTACACATAAGCTATTCCAAACGGAAGACAGGGTAATCAATAGACCTGATAATAATGATGATAGGAAATACAGTATAAATAGCACTTACGATGTGCCAATCTCTGGTGTGACAATATGATGTTCCAGGCACTGTTTTAAGAAATATACATATATGAACTTAATCCTTTCAAAAGCCCAATCTTTTACTATTATCCATATATTGTAGATAAGAAAAGAGAAGTTCAGAATGGTTATATAATTTGCCCTAAAACATGGTTATTAAGTGCTTGAGAAGGGAGTTCAGTACAGTCTATCTCCAGTTTAATCAGAGGCTTGGCGATTAAGTGAGGTGTACCAAAGACTGAAAACACAGGGGTTTTTTGTTTTGATTTGTTTTTTGTTTTTGTTTTTTAAAGATTTATTTATTTATTTATACATACAGAACTGGGATACAGGCCAGAGGTGTGGTGGGTGAAAGGATTCACCACAGACAGAATGGGACGCAGAACAGGCAGACTGACTGAAATACACTGCTGAGGGGAGCCGTGGGCGGGTCAGAAGATGTCTGCCGTGCCATGTGGGTCAGCTCCCTGGCTGGGGATCAAACTTGTGCTGCAGTAGCTTCGGAGAACTTCATAATGCAGCACTTTAACCCATTGTGGCACCAGGGAGAGCCCCTGAAAACACAAAGGTTTTAAGGGAAACATCCATGGAGAATATAAAATAGGAGAGAGGACAAGCCACCTGTGGTAGACTGAAAGCTGTGCACTACAATGTGTCACCATTGTGCATTAATACAGTAGTAGTCAGGCCTATGTCTACACAGTCATGTTTTATCCTCCTTAGAAGACAGGTGTGGCCATATGATGGCTCTTGTCGACAGAATGTGATAAAAAATGATGCGTGTAATCCGGAGCACTGAGACAGTGGAAATGTTTTCTCCATAACTTCTTCTGTCTTTAAAAGGGTAGGTAGAACCCTTTTAAGCCTAGATTTGGCAGCAATTCACATGTAAACATGCAGATGCCACCCCCGACACACACACACACATACAAGCCTAACAGGTAGCAGAGTAATGTACTGGAAGGAAATAAATTCCTGAATAAATATGAATAGCAAGGCTTTCCAATGGTCTGTGATATCAGAAACTATATAAGAGGGCTATAAAATTCTTTAGTATTAAAGTCACTGTATCTTATATTTATATATACTAATATTATTGCACATTGGCTTTAACATAGTTAAACACATTAATCTTGTCCAAGATGAGAATCATGATGGCTCCATTACTGGTCCAATGCATAAGATATGATAGTCTTGATAAACAATTTTGAAATGGAAAAAAAAATAGACAATCTCTTCAGCGAGAGATTTTTGTAGACTGAGAATGTTCATTCTGAGCACCAATCCAGTTGTCTGTTAGCTTCATAATGTATTCCAGACACATGCCCCATCCAAAATCTCACCCTGTTTTATTCTTAAGTAGTATTTTTATTCTTACACATTTGGCTTTCATTTTTCCTGGAGATATTGAACACTGGGTTCCTAGGTATGCTTTTAGGAGTGGTCCCACTTGGTTCATTTTATTTCGCTCATATAACTTATGAAACTTATAAAGCATATCTAGCTCACTCATATAAATATTCATGGTAAAAAACCTGCTCCTATAGCTGAAAGAAATAACCTAATGTCCCACCTTAAAGAATTGGGAAAA
>NW_004567128.1:27779076-27782078 GCF_000260355.1 Condylura cristata | reverse complement strand
GACATCAGTCTAGAAAAGAGCTGTGCACACAAGCTTAAAAGTTCCAGTTTATTCTCAAATCAAATGACATGCTTGTGTTCTCTTTCCCATTTAGCTTGCTTAGCATTTTCTGTTGTGCCAGTTTAGAAGTTATGTGTGCTTCATTAAGTGATTTTAAGTCTTTTGTTTTGAAAATTAATCAACTCATATTGTGAGTGCGACTTTTTCCTGAATTTCAAAAGCAGATACCTCTGTCCTATTCACTTTTCAAACTAGTTCAATAAATTTCTATTACAACAGAAACAACGTGCAAACAGTACATTTTTTTAATATTTGATGCTATTGTCTTTACTTTGCAATTAAAGTCTGTGTAACCCTGAATTTACCTCCATAGAATTAAAGAGAAATTTTTCTGAAATAGAGTAAAATACTCTTATATTACCAATCCCCACAAATTCAATTATTTAATATTTGTAAATATTTTCTTCATCCTTACTATATGCATAATGAAAATAATATACAGCCTTTATTTTTATAAGCTTTCAAAATTACTAGGGGCAAGGGCTTAGGAGGGATGGGGAAGCAGAGATAGAGAAATGCAACAAACTTTTAGGTAAGGGCAATTTTATGGAATAGAAGATAACTTGAACACAAAATCAAGGTGTCTACTACCTGGACTGGCAGTGCACAAAATAATAAAGAGTTTAGATGCAAACTATTAGTCATGTGTTATATAAATGGAACAACTGTTAAGTTTACTTTATAAAGCTAATGACAAGGATAAATGCAGTGTCTACAGTAATGGAATTGACTGGTAGCATGTAAGATGAACTAGAAACAAGAAAAGAATCTACAAAATCCATTAGGAACAGAATAATATAGATCTGTTATGGGACGCTGCTGCTAGAAGATAAGATGGGAGAATATCTAAGCAGTCTTCTTTAAAAAAGAAAAAATAGGAACTGTAGAGTAATTAATAAGAAAGTATAACTAAGGAAGAACCAAGAAACAGCATACCCTGACAAAATCTGGAATGTGAGGATTTCAGATTTAGGCAATGATGATGCCAATTCCTCACGTGCTGAGGATGAATATTCCATGGGAACTGTCCCATACATCTGTAAATGTAAAGCTAAAGCCTAGTTATAACACAGCAACTAATAGTATCAACACAGAAATCATCAAAACACAAATTAAAAACTTAAGTGTCACAAGTAGAAGGTTTCTTTGAATTCATTACAAATATACAAAGACAGTATAGCACCCACAGCCAGGGGCATCTCAAATGGGAAAAGTCTTTATGGAAAAGAAAATGAGCAAATTGGGTGCTTATCAAGAAGATTAAAAAACATAAAAAAACCTATGTAGTTAGAAAAGATAAAATAGGAACAAGTGATTCATAGAAGGCAACCCAAATGGCTAACATATTATTAGGAACGGGGTAAAATGACTCCACCCAGGATATAGCAAAACAGGGAGTTGTTTTTTGGTTTTTTTTTTTTTTTTAATAAACTTCTCCCTGAAGACAACTAGGTAAAACTACATATTGCTCACAGGAAATTTCGCCAGTTCATCACTGGTGATGACAGATTGGTCCACAGATACCTTGCATTGTGGTTAGTGGCTTATGTGGGGAGAAAACAGGGAGACAAAAAAGGATTTGTAGTCATGGTGGCAGCCATTCTAGTCAGCTGAACTAGTGAGGGCCCAGGCATAAAGAGCATGGCATGCATGGTGGGCATGGTGAATTTTTTCAGACCTACATGCACACAGGCACTGGGAATACTGCTTCAGTCACAGAGAATCTGGACACTAGCACAGCAGCTGGCAGAGCCCCTAACCCCCTCTCTGCTGGGAGAAGGGAGGAAGTGACATGCTGTGCCTCACAGAGGAATGACAAGGAGAGAGGACCCTGGAATGTGGGTACTGTAAAGCAGGGAATAGAGCTTGCTCTGGAGAAAGGGGAGAAGATCCTGTGTAAATCTCTCCACATGGAACAGTCCTGCCCCCCTAAAAAGACTGAGACCAAATCTATGGAATCCAACTTCCCATCCCTTCCTCACCTGCTGCCAAGCTAAACAAACAGGATAAGCAAAAGTAAAGTCATAGCACTCCAACTGAAAAAAAGCCAGTAAGGGAACACACATGCCTAGAAAGCAAGAAATATGTGAACATAAGACAGTAAAGCTGAAAGAGAGGAAATCCAAAGACATATATATAAAGGTCAAAGGATTTGAGAACCTAACAAAGATATTAGGGTAACAATCATAAAAAACCTTAATGAAGCCCTCAAAGGGCAATCAAACACAAAAAGGCCATATCTCAGAAAAGAGATCCAGGAACAAAAAATAGCTCATCACTATTGAACTTGAAGATACTAACACACACGCACACACACACACACACAAAGAGATGCTGAAGTAACTGAGAACAAATAAGGAAAGCATATTATGTAGACTTAAATAAGGAAAGCATATTATGTAGACTTAAAGTGGCAGAAAACAGAATTTTGGAAAACTGAAGGTATAAATGACCCAAATGGAAGAAAGAGAATTAAGATTTATGAAAGATGAAGAAACTCTGCAAGAAGTATCAGATACCATCCACTTGAGGAAATAGAAGGACAACAGTTAGGTAAAGAGAAAGAGAAGGGAGAACCAATAGAATGGAAAAATAGCTAAGAAATCCCACAACATAAGGAAAAAATTAAACATGGATGTCTAAGAAGCATAAAGGACACACAATTTTCTAAATGCAAAATGACCATCACCAAGACACATTATGGGTAAGTTATCAAAAAATTCTCCCATCCTGGGGCCTCCCTGGTGGTGCAAGGGGTTAAGTTGCAGCACTATAGAGCTATCAGTAGCAACTGCAATATGAGTTCAATCCCTGGCCAGGGAGTTGACTCACATGGCACAGCAGACCTCGCAAGCTGCCTCACCTGCTGCTCCCCTCAGCAGTGTATTTCAGTCTGCCTGTTCTGCTCCCCATTCTGTCTCTGGTGATTCCTCTCACCCCAC
>NW_004567128.1:27768620-27777448 GCF_000260355.1 Condylura cristata | reverse complement strand
GAGACAGAGTGGGGAGCAGAACAGGCAGATTGACAAAGTACACTGCTGAGGGGAGCAGCAGGCTGGTCAGGAGAGGCCTACCACGCCATGTGGATCACCTCTGGGGCAGGGATTGAACTCATACTGAAGTGGCTTTAGCTTCTCAGTGCTGTGCTTTAATCCGCTGTGCCACCAGGGAGGGCCTGCTTGGATATTTTCTAGTTGTCTTTCTGTTCAGAGTTTTAATTTACTTCAACAGAGGTTTGAGAACATATAGTGTATAGTTTCAACCTTTCAAAATGTGTTGCAGTTAGCTTTATGGACCAAAATATGACCTATTTTGGTGAGTGAGTCACAAGCACAATGTATATTCTGCAGTTGTTGAGTGTAACAATTTATACATATCAAGTAGGTAAAACTGGTTTATCATATTCAAATCTTCTAATCTTTATAGATTCTTTTGTCTGTTAGTCCTATCAGTTACAAAGACAGATATGGTAACATTTCCAAGTATGATTATGTACTTTGCATCTTTCCTTTTAGTACTGTCAATGTTTACTTTATATATCTTGAAGCTAAGTTATTAAATATATAATACATATAAATTCAGGTTTTTTATATATTCTTGGTGAATTGAAATTTTATTAATTTCAGAGAAAGAGGGCACATTGCTGAAGCTAAAACATATACTAAAATTAGAATGCAGGTATATTATGAAACAACTATATGTCAAAACACTCATAACTTAGATAAAATGCATAAACTGCTTGAAAGAACAAATTATCAAGACAAGAAGAAATAGAAACTGTGGACATTCCTCAATCGGTAGAAGAAACCACATCCAGATGAATTAACTGGTGAATTTTATCATGTATTTTAGGGGGAAACTAAATTTAAAACAGTCTAACACAAAATCACACAACAGAGTGAACACTGAAAAATTCTAGCAAGTACAGCAATTTTATACAAACTTTCTTGGAAAACAGAAAAGGCTTGAAATTTTCCAGCTCATTTTAGAAAGCTAGCATTAACATGACACTAAAATGAAAAATGCTAAAAATCAAACAAAAAACACTAAAGAGCAACATCTTTCATAAACATAGATATAAAAATTTTTACCATATATTAACCAGTGAAATCAGTGAAAATAAGTATATTAGCAGAATAAAATGCTCATCTCAATAAATGCAGAAAAAGCATTTAGAAAATCCAATATCCACTCATGTTAAAGAGTCTAATCAAACTAAGGACAGAAAAAAATTGCCACAAATTAATAAACAGCATCTAAAGAAAACCATAGCTAATACACACTGTGGTGAAAGACTACAAACCTTTGCCTTCATATTGGGTTCAGGATAAAGTAAAAATAAAGGTATGAAAACTAAAAGGGAAATGATAAAAAGACATAATGCATGCAGAATATTTTAAGGAATTTACAAAAGACTCCCTAGAATTAATAAGGGCTCAATACAAGGTCAAGTTACAAAAGTCAAAGAGTTCTATTTCCACTAAGGACAAATGAACACCTTTAACAAATTAATTCTAGGGCCCTCCCTGGTGGCGCAGCGGGTTAAAGCACAGCACTGAGAAGCTAAAGCCACTTCCGCATGAGTTCAATCCCCAGCTGCCCCGGATGTGATCCGCATGGTGAGGCAGACCTCTCCTGACCCGTTCGCTGCTCCCCTCAGCAGTGTACTTCAACAATCTGCCTGTTCTGCTCCCCACTCTGTCTCTGGTGAATCCTCTCACCACCCCTGCACCTCTGGCCTGTACCCCAGTTCTGTATGCATAAATAAATAAATCTTAAAAAAAATAATTCTAAAGACAGTTAACTGTATTCTCTAGAGAAACAAAACAAAAAACACGTACTGGTGGACTGACCCAAAAGCAGGCAGAGTCAGAAGTTAGAGGAAGAACTAAACAGAGATCCAAGTTACTACCACCTTAGGCGAGAACATCTTCAATATGAGTCTAACCTAGTTAGCTGCCTGCTATGACTAAGCCACAGAGCAGTGTAACAGAATACAGACGTATTACTAAAACAAAATTGAAAGTGTTCAGGATAAGGTCCAGAATTATTCAATATGTGATGAACCAGGAAAATACTTTTACAATCACTCTCTAGTATCTTCAGGAGTTAGTGTTTTTTTAAAGATTTATTTATATATACTTACAGAACTGGGGTACAGGCCAGAGGTATGATAGGTAAGAGGATTCACCAGAGACAGTGTGGGGAGCAGAACAGGCAGATCGACAAAGTACACTGCTGAGGGGAGCAGTGGGTGGGTCAGCTCCCTGCCTGGGGATCAAACTTGTGCTGCAGTGGCTTCTGAGAGCTTCACAGTGCGGAGCTCTAACCTGTTGCGCCAACAGGAGAGCCCCAGGAGTTAGTTTTTTTAGGTATATTTTCCAGAGCTAACAGTTCCTGTTTGATAGACAGTTTGGTCCAATTGAAACAATTTAGTCATACCAGAACTCCAATTAGTTTTGAATATTTTCCCCTTCAAAACAGATTGCCTCTGCTATCTCACTATCTGAAAGCAGAACATTCCTATGAAACCTTTCTTAAGTCAAAATGACAAAAAGAAAGGAGCAATTGCCATTAATTTGTACAGAAGATTTTTTGAGCCTTCCCAAACTACCAAAATAACCTACAAAATAATGGCAAATAACACATAAAACTTAAAACAATGCTAAGATATATCAAAAGCTGGTATGCTCTCATAATACATGGTCTACATAAAATATTTCCTTCTTGAGGAAGGAGCTTGGTGGTGGAAGAGGTTCTCAGGTGACATATTCCATCTAGAAGAGCTTGCTGCAAGATAAACTAGCACTATTTTCATTTTTTTGCGTTTTGTCATGAAAACAAAAATCCACTTTGGATTTCTTTTACTTAGCAAAAACAGGTACTAATGTTAAGTCTTCTGTAAAATGACATGACAAACTTTCAAACTAAAATGTCATGACAAACTTTCAAATAGCAAGGGATAACTGTATTGATATCTATTTGTTCTAGCACAATTTGTTGAAATAAACTTTCCTTTCCCCCACTGAACTACATTAAGACCTTTGTGAAAACTCAGTTATCTATATAGATGGATGGGTCTATTTTTGGACTCTATCTTCTACTCCACTTATATATCCATTTTTCCCTTCATCAATACCACACTATCTGGATTCCTATAGTTTTATAGTGATTTTAACATCAGGTAGTGTAAATCTTTTTCTTCTTTCTAAGACTGTGTTAACCATTGTAGGTCCTTTGGCTACCCATATAAACTTCAAAATCTTCTTGTTAGCTTTTACCCAAGAAATTATAAGTAAATAAATAGTAGAGGACAATTCAATAAGGCAACTGGAGATTCCAATAATATACAATCTACCTGACATATGTGTTTTAGAACAAAACACCCATCATTAGCTGAGTATGCTCTTTTCAAGTACACATAGAAAATTCCCCTACGTGGATCATGTGCTGAAATCATACAAAACGTCTTCTAAGACTATGACAGATTTGATAGAACAATGCAGAAGAAAAAGACAAATTCCTTGAAAATACAATTTACTATGTCTGACAAAAGATTGAACAGGAAAATCTAAGTAGCCTGATGTCTATTGAAGAAATTGAATTTATTATTATAAATTTCCTATCAAGAAAACACCAGGCACAGAGGATTCCACTGGTGAATTCCATTAAATGTTAAAAGAAAAAGTAAGTTTTCACCAACTTCCTCAGAAAATAAAGAAGGGAATCCAACTTATTTTACATGGTCTAGCATAACCTGAACCCCAAAACTAGACAAAGACATTGCAACAGAAAAAAGAAAAATACAAACCAATATAAAAAAAATGGGGAAAATTCAAATAAAATATCAATAAGTAGAATTTAGCAATTTATAATAAAGATAATATATCAAAATCACTAGTATTTATCTCAGAAATGCAAGGTTAATTTAAGACCTGAAAATAAAAGTAAACATCCATATGATCCAACAACATCAAAAAATAGGCAGAAGAGCTAAAAAGACACTTCTCCAAAGAGGAAATGCAGATGGCCAACAAGCACATGAAAAAATGTTCAACATCACTTGTAATAAGGGAGATGCAAATTAAAACCACAATGAGATACCACCTCACCCCAGTGAGAATGGCACATCTTCAAACAACTAGCAACAACAAATGTTGGCAAGGATATGGAGAAAAAGGAACTCTCCTGCACTACTGCTGGGAATGCAAACTAGTGCAACCACTATGGAAAACTGTTTGGAGGGTCCTCAAACTGCTAAACATGGAGCTTCCATAGGACCCAGCAATCCCACACCTAAGGTATCTACCCAAAAGACACAAAAACACTGATTCAAAAAGATGCCTGCACCCTCATGTTTATTGCTGGAACTGGAAACAGCCCAAATGCCCAAAAGTAGATGACTGGATTAAAAAGATGTGGTACATATACACATGGAATATTACTCAGCAACCAAAAAAATAAATAAATAACCACATGCCTTTTGCAGCAACATGGTTGGAGCTGGAAAAGATTATGCTTAGTAAAATAAGCCAGAAATAAAAGAAAAAATATTGGATGGTTTCACTCATTGCAGGAGTTTAAAGGACCAGGGGAGAAAATAATAATAATAACGAACAACTATATACCAGAGACATTTTACGGGAGTGGAGTGGGGAATGGTATCAAAAACGGTTGAGGGGGCCCTCCCCTCCCCCCTACCTGGTGGCACAGCGGGTTAAAGTTCAGCACTAAGAAACTAAAGCCCCTTCCGCATGAGTTCGATCCCCGGCCCCGGAGGCAACCCACATGGCATGGCAGACCTCTCCTTGCCAGCCCACTGCTCCCCTCAGCAGTATACTTCGTCAATCAACTTGTTCTGCTCTTTCTCTGGCGAATCCTCTCACTGCCCCTGCACCTCTCCTTCCTACCCTAGTTCTGTATGCATAAATAAATAAATGTTAAAAAAAAATGGCTGAGGGAGGAAAGTGCACTGGTGGTGATGGCACACCGGTGATTTGGTGATGGGAAGCCCATGGGGATTACAACTGAGATGGAAAAATAATGTAAAAATAAACTACTACATTATTTTAAAAATAAAAAAAATCCATATGATCATTTTAATGGATGAAGAAAAAGCATATGACCAAAGTCAACACTTAACTAACCATTATGAAACATACAAACAAAAAATCCAAAACTCTTCAACATGTAGGACTAGAGGAATTTACACAATCTGATAAAGGGCAGCTACACAAACCATACAACTAACATCATACTTAGTGATCTGAAATTGCCCCTAACATCGGGGAGAAGGCAAACATACCCATGCTCAGCACTTCCACTGAATATCAAACTGAAGGCTTTAAAGAGTGAAACCAGGAAAGAAAAAGAAATGAAAGTGAGACTAAAAAGGACAAAGTAAAAAAAAGTGATAATGGTTACGTATATAAAAAATTCCAAAGGAACCTACAAGAAAACTAACAGGTAGATTCAGAATGCCTCAGGATATAAAATCAATGTATAAAAAAATCCATCACTAGCAATTTACACTAGCAATGAACAAAGGGAAGAGGAACGATGTCATTTACAATAGTATCCAGAAACATCAAGCACTCAGGGATAAGTTTAACGAAGGATGCAGAAGATCTCGAACACTATAAAACTTTGCTGAAAGAAATCAAGGACTTAGATAAATGTAGAAATATGCCACGTATGTGGATAAAGGCTCAATCTTGTTAAGATGTCAAGTCTCGGTTCTCCTAAAATTGATCTAGAAAGTCAACTCAACTCCAAACAAATGGCAGCAGGCTTTAAAAAAAAATTACAAGCTGATTATAAAACATACATGGAAATACAAATAACCTAGAAGAACCAAAGTAACATAAACAGCAATGCTGAAGAACTTACCTATCTGATCTTAATGTTACAGGGTAGGGAGAGGGGCACCCGTGAACCCCCAAACCTGCCTGTTCTAAATGGTTTCTGCTATCTGCCGCATCAAGACAAAACATGTAAGACCTTTAATGGAAAGGAACTTTAATACAATGAGTGTGCAATGCAGAAAAGATAGATAATATAGTTTCTAAATGAAACACCCAAAGTAACCCATCCACTCATGGGTAAAAGTCCACCCAAAAAGGAGTGGCCCAAAGCAAGGTCTAAAAGCCTGTCACAAGTCTAAAGCACCTTCTGGCCTGAACCCACAGAAAAAGGTCAGCAATGGCCAGACAAGTCTGGGAGGAAGAGAGCTAAATCAAAATCAAGATAAACACTGCCATAGTCAAACCTCCCCACGGGTCTCTCACCCATGTCTGTTTCACCCAGTCCAGGGCCAAGAAACAAGAGCCGCTTCTTCACGTGTCTCTCTGCTCCACGTGCCTCCCTCAGGTCTCCTTCTGGCCTCCATCCTGCTTCCTTCCTTTTCAATCTCCTCTCCAGATTCTTCTCTTCCCTGCTCAGCTCCACCCTCCTTTGGGTGAGACATCCCTGTCTCCTTGCCTTTTCCTGGGGACCACCCTGTTACATTAAGACTTAATATAGAACCTATGGTAATAAGGAAAATACGAGTTTGCCAAAAGGAAAGTATATTAACTGCATTTTCTTATTTTTTTATGCTGTGGTTATTTTTTATCTATTTTTATCTATTTATATCATTTCTCATTTTTGTACAATGTCTGCTTTCTCCTCTCAGCTGTAGTCCCCGTAAAATTCCCACCAGCAATTCACAGGTTCACCATCACCATAGTCCCTTGAGTTCTTCCCTCCCCTACTGGATCCCTCTCCCTCCCTTTCTTATTTTAGCTCTGGCTAGTGGCCCTGGCAGACCCAGAGAGACTGCCCCTTCATTAGCATAATTTCCAGAGACAGCAAAGGACTCCCTTAGACAAACTTTTCATATGCAAAACAGCCAAACCCATCAACTCCTTTATCAAGAGCTGCTAGGCCTCAGTCCAATTCAGGGTCAGGCACCATGTATAGTCTCTACCTACAGGAGACATCTGAAATCACTAGCCAATCCTAAACCTTTCTAGTCTGCTTCCTCAGTTTCACCCACTCTTTCCCTTGATAATCACAATAAAGACTCTTGCCCATGCCTTTCCCCTCAGAACTTTTGCCTCCTGACTGATCCTGAGGCTTCTCTGTGTGACCTTGCCCTGTGTGGCATGTCCCCCCTTTTAGAAACTTTGAGTTACCAACTATCTTTTCATTGCAGTCATCTCTGGATCCATTAGCCTGAATAATAATAAAATCTACAATTAAAAATAAAAAGACACAGAACAATTAAATAGAATGGAGTCCAGAAATAGGTTCAATTACATAAGTTCATTAATTGTTGAAAAGTGTGCCTAGAAAATTTAATGGGAAAAAAAGAAAATTTCTTCAACAAATGGTTCCAGAACAAATGGATATTGTATTGAAAAAATGAACATCAATCCTTAAACACCCAAAATGGGTCACAGAACTAAACTGAAAGAATTAAAATGATAAATCTGACAGAAGAAAATTATCTTACAGTAGGCAGATTTCTTAACAGATCACGAAAAGTACTAAAAACTTTCAAAAGATGGTAAATTAGACTTCATCAAAGTGTAAATGTTTGTTCTTTGATAAGATTGCAGGAAGAAAACAAAACCAAGGCACAGATTAATACCAAATAGTAATATGCTGGACATACATCTCTCTGGCAAAGGAGTTAGACCCGGCAAATCTAAGTAACTCTTATGATTCAATAACAAGACAAAAAATGGGAGAGAAATTTGAATAGACTCTTCACCGTAAAAAGTACAAATTATAAATAAGCACATGAAAATATACTGAACATCATTATACTTCAGAGGAATGCAACTGAAAAACATATTGATATACCACTATGCTTGTATTTTGATATAAAAAAATAAAGAGAACGGTGATACCAAATGTTGGTGAAGGCGTGGTGTAACTGGGGATTCTAACGTACTGTCCTACGAATATAACATGACATAGACAGTTTGGAGACTTCTTATAAAGGTTAAATATAAACTTTTTATATGACCCAGCAACTCCATTCTATGTATTTACCCATTACAAATGTACATATGCCCACACAAACACATTTCAGAATGTTTGTTGCAGTTTTATCCTCATTTACTAAATATCAGATATATATAACCAAATAACCGAATATAGCCACTATCAACAGGCACAAAGATAAACAACCTGCAATATATTTATACCATGGAACAGTGTTCATCATTTAAAAGGAGCAACTATAGAATCAATAAAATGGATGGCTTGCAAAATTATTCTGAATGAATGAAGCCATATCCAAAACAGCAGTACAGTATGATTCCAGCACATGAAACCCTAGTAAAGATGAATCTAATCTACAGTGACAAGTGATATGAGGGAGTGCTTAGTGTAAAGGTACATACCACAACCTACCTTTATCAAAACTGATCAAACTGTGCACTTAAAATGGATACATTCATTTTGTTATATGTAAACTATAATAAAGTTGATTTTACAAGAAAAATGTTAAGTGGCAGTGATCATGAAGTCAAAAGAGGGGAGAGCGGCCTGGACACAGGTGAGATGGAAAGGCATGAGAAGGGTAAAGAGGACAAGACCTACAAAAAGAACAGGTGGTGAGGCTGGGTGTGGGTGACTGTTGGTATCTTAGAATGAAATGAAAGTAAAAGAAATGAAAGGAAGAACAGCAGTGAGGGAACCAACTGATTTTCAAGGAAAACAAATCCATTAAAACCTACATGTATTTTATAAGACTCTAGACTCTGGAGGTGGGATTTAAGTAATGAAGTATAAAAATATGATGGAAGGAGAGAATAGTGAAGAAAGCAAG
>NW_004567128.1:27766789-27767745 GCF_000260355.1 Condylura cristata | reverse complement strand
GGAAGTGGCTTAAGCTTCTTAGTGCTGTGCTTTAACCCGCTGCGCCACCAGGGAGGGCCCAAGACCTCATTTTAACTTGATTATCTTTGTAGGACTCTATTTCAAAGTAAGGTGCCATACTGGGGGCTAAGACCATGTATCTTGGCGGGGGGTGTCCAATGCAACCTATTAGAGTCTGTTTTCCAACCTCTAAGATTCACATTCTTCCCACGTGTAAATATACTAACCCCATCCCAATATCCCCAAAAGTATTAATGATTCCAACATCAACTCCTAAGTGCAAAATCTCATTTGAACATAAACCTCTAATTTCACCATTTTAATCATCCAAGTCAGTTCTGGGTGAGACTGGGTATGAGTCATCCTGGAATAAAATTCCTCTCCATGAAAATCTGTGCCATTTTGCATAGGAAAACTTCTTAAGTTTTCTGTTTCCAAAGTTATCTGCTTCCAAAATACATTAGTGAGACAGGCAGAAGATGGGTATTCCATTCAAAAGAGAGATGTCATAATGAAAAAAGAAATCACAGGTCCCGAGCAGGTTCAAATCTAGCAATACAAATTTCATTTGATTTTTTAAAAATTTATTTCTACTTATTTATGCATATAAGAACTGGGGTGTAGGCCAGAGGTGCAGGGGGTGAGAGGATTCACTAGAGACAATGGGGAGCAAAACAGGCAGATGGACTACAATACAATGCTGAGGGGCGCAGAGGGCAAGACAGGAGAGGGCTGCTGTATTCCGTTAGATTTTTTTTTTTAAAGATTTATTTTATTTGTACATACAGAACTGGAGTACAGGCCAGAGGCTCAGGGGCGGTGAGAGGCTTCACCAGAGACAGAGTGGGGAGCAGAACAGGCAATGGATATTGTATTGAAAAAATGAACATCAATCCTTAAACACCCAAAATGGGTCACAGAACTAAACTGAAAGAATTAAAATGATAAATCTGACA
>NW_004567128.1:27762107-27765974 GCF_000260355.1 Condylura cristata | reverse complement strand
TATAAACTTTAAACTTGCCAGTCCCAGTCAGATGAGTCAATTCCTTAAAATAAATCCCTCTGCTACCACTCCTATACACACACACACACACACACACACACACACGCACACACACACACAGAGAGAGAGAGAGAGAGAGAGAGAGAGAGGCAGAGGAGCAGAGAGACAGACAGACAGAGACAGAGAAAGACAGAGAGAGAGAGAAAGAGAGAGACAGACAGGCAGATACAGATATATAAGTTGATGTGTACACATGTGTGATCTATTTCTCTGGAGAACCATAACAGAGATTTTGGTTCTGAGTATAGCTCCAGAGGAACAGAATATAAGGATACGTTTTCTGAGTTGGTTATGGGGCTTCTGGAATTGGTTGCCATTCTGATTAAAGGCACTGGACATCATGATTAGATGTCTAGTCGTGAAAAAGGAACTGATAGTCCATGGCATGATGTAGCAAAGGAAGCATCAAAATATCACCATTTCTAATCAAATGCTTATAAGAAGAAAACTTCTAGGTGACCATGTATTTGATGCAGAGAAATACCTGTCAAACTTACAAGTCTAATAAGATTGCGTATGGCTCCTAATTGCACTGCATAAAGCGAGGAAAGAAAAGGATGAGCTCACGGATTTGATTTTCCAGCTCAAGCACTGTGTACATGACCTGATAATTGCAATGTCTGTCCTGGAATAAATTCTTAGTTGCTGTAGCTACAGAGCTTAGACTGCTGAACACCAAAGCCAGAATCTCATCCTGCGAGTGGCTAAATTACAACACAAATTGAATTCCCACGCTTGCAGGTGTCTGCTGTTAAAGTGAGGGCACTGACTGGGAAGTAATGGGATCATGAGCACCAGAATGGGGACATCTGAGGACACCTAACTTCTAAATTCAGATGCATCTTCTTTGCCAGTGTAAGCAGTCCTTCCACCCCTACTCCCCTGAAGATTAATCTTATTTTTTCTGAGGAGCTGCAATGACCTTCTCTGTGGTGCTCACCTTGTGGGGCACTGCTGACTCCCCTACAGGACTATTCCCCCATCCTTCTTTACTTCTAGACCGACAGTGAGACCCAAGTCCCATTAGGGCCCAAAGGCTGAGTGCGGTATAGATGAATCAGGGTTTTAGAAGCAGGCCCAGAGTCCAAAGACCCCAGACGGGGTCATCCTTGGTTTGTCTTTAGCGAGGAAGGAATTCAACATCAAGACCAGAGTTACAGAAAAGCAAGAGATCTATTGATAGGTTGGTAAGGACGGGACAGCTCTCTGAATGGAGGGATCGCAAGCGGGTAGCTGACTGAGGTCGGAAGAAGCAGGTGCTTATATGAGTATAATGGGGAAGGGGGGAGGGTTGGCACCTGGGCGTCTCTGTGTTGTGTTTCTTGCTGACTGGTTGGCTCCGGGACGGTGGGGGGTGGGGGAGCTCCTAGGCTACCTAGGTCCACTAAGTTTGTGGGGTTCTCCTAGGCTACCCAGGTGCACTGAGTTTGCCCACATCACCTGGCAACCTACCTGAAACCGGTCTTGATCCGCTGCTTTTCTCTGTGTTTCTGAGTTAGTATTCTGAACTCTCGAATCAGACTGATCAATGGACCTCGGGTTTGCGGGGCGGGGGAGTAAGGACACCCTCCTGGGTCCAACTGAGTGTTTCTCAATCAGGCTGAAAAGTGGACTTAGGGGCTTGGGATACCCCGTTCCTAACTGACTGCACATACCAATTTCCTAACTTCTACCTCACAGGGAGTGACACATGAGGAAGTACACTCCACTCCAAAATAACTGCATGATTTGTCAAATGTACCCAGACAAAAATCTGAAAAAGGTCAGAAAGGTGATGGAAATTGGAATGTTAGCATGGGTTTATCACGAAGACGTGGCCCCGCACTGGGGAGGAGCAGAGCAACACACCAAGACTGAGAGAAATAAATCTGTGAAGGGTTCCCCAGTGTGCTTCAAAAGCTCTGTTAGAAGTTACAGTGGGAGGCCCTCCCTGGTGGCGCAGAGGGTTAAAGCGCAGCACTGCAAACTAGTGGCAGCTGCTTCAGGGCCCGTTGGATCCCTGGCCCAGAAGTGACCCACATGGCGAGGCAGACCTTCCTGACCCGCCCGCTGCTCCCCTCAGCAGTGTCCTTCGTCAATCTGCCTGTTCTGCTCCCCACTCTGTCTCTGGTGAATCCTCTCAATGCCCCTACACCTCTGTCCTGTATTCCAGCTCTGCATGAATAAATATATCTTTAAAAAAGCTTTAAAATAAAAATTTTTTAAATGTCACCTTAAAAAAAAAAGAAATTACAGTGAGAACTGCTGCATTAGAAATGGGATCCCCAAATGCAATGGGGATAACTAGATCCTGGTGGCAGGGACCACATGGAGGCATTTAATTGCCAAAAGCAAGGTAGACATGGTTACCATAATGGACAGCAGAGGCAAAGCCATAATCAGAATATTCTGACTCACAACGGTATGAGCTAGTCGACCCATGTAAGTAGGAGTGTTCTGGGTCAAGTGAACTGAAGTCTAACTGGGAGCATAAAACAGAGTCTTGTTCCCTAAGTTGCAGACCTGGGCCATTGTATAGACCCAGTACCCTTTAGCAACGGGAGGCTGGGGCCCTTGAGGAAGGGTGTAGAGCCAGCACCCCAAGCCTGGCCAGCTTCATGATGCTGGCAGACCCGAGAAGAGTTAGGGAGCCTGGGGAGGCCCAACAGCATGTCTTTATGGAAGCAGCAGAAGACAAGATTCAGACAGCGTCCAGCAGGCAGCATCAGCTGCAGCTCTAGGGGAAGCCAGCAGGAGGGGGTCTTTGAGCCCCCCAACCCCCTGGGTCCCTCAGCCCTGGCAGCAGCAAAGGCAGCAGCAACAGCAATGGCAGGGGAGGCCCAGGAGGAGCCTGGGCATTTATGAGTCATAGCAAAGCCAGCACAGGATCAGAGTTATGCCTAGGTTACACAAGTTCGTTTTTCCCACATGTGAACGATCCATCAAGGTTACAAGTTATTTGCTGCTGTTAGCACGTGTGAACTCCATTCAAAGCTTGCATGGTATCTGCTAAGCCACCTGTGCTGGAAGGTCACTGCGGAAAAACAGCCTGAGAAACTCTGGTTTTTTGTTTGTTTGTTTGTTTTGTTTTTTACTTGCCCTACAAAGGGCGACTTTGCCAAAAATGTCTACCACTAATCTTTCCACCTGCCTTCCCTACTGGGATCTACAGCACTTTCTCAGGGTGGCCACACACTGGAGAAAAGGAAATGATCAAACTTTGCAGAAATTACTGGGCACTGGCTCTGAAGTCACACAAATTCCAGAAGACCCAACACATCACCGAGGCCAACCGGAAAGACTAGGAACTTATGAACGTGAAGTGATTCTAATCAAATGAAGGGATGGATGGCTGTTTAGCTCAGGTTCTTCTCATATCAGGCCCAAATCTATCCTGTGGTTATCACCCTGGTTCAGGAAAGCAGACTTGGAATAGACATATTCAGCAACTGGCAGAATCCCCTGAGGACTGAAGGTTGCTATGGTGGGAAATACCAAGTAGAAGCCACTAGAACTGTATCTAGGAAAATGATTACCAAAGTAACACTGCATTCCTGTAGGGAGAGAAGAAATTAGTGTGCTACCTTCAAAGGGTTAACAAGTATGGGGGTGGTGATTCCCATCACATTCCCATTTGGCCTGCCTATGTGGCCTATGGAGATAGATGAATCTTCCAGAATGACATTTATTATTATTATTATTATTATTAAATATTATTACCTGCTTTATTCATTCCTGCTCTAAAACACTTTCTTAATCGACAATGTCTACATTGACTTCTTTTGTCCTTGTCAACAACACACTGCCAACTGAACCTATAATATCAAA
>NW_004567128.1:27741972-27762007 GCF_000260355.1 Condylura cristata | reverse complement strand
TTATTATTATTAATTAGCCAGGTGGTAACTCCAGAACCAGCTACTGTAGCAGATGTTGTTTCGTTGCTTGATTAAATTATCCCCTCATACTTACCTTGCTTTGGCAGATTCTTTTTAATGCAATACCTCTTAGTAAAGGCCACTAGAAAGTTCTTTTAGCTGGCAAGGCCAACTATATACCTTTCCTGTGCTACCTGAGACGTATCTAAAGTAGTTTCTGTCTTATGCCACAACTTAGTCTATTGGGATCTTGACTGATTTTGCCTTCCACAGATATACATTGGTCTATGACACGGATGATGCTGCAGATTAGACCTAGCAAACAAATGTGGGAGTCTGGATTATTCTGTGCCTCAACTATTCTGTGTCTTTGGCTGATTATTCTTTGCTTTGACTATTTTCTGCCTCTCAGAGTACAAATAGGGGAAGTTTGAGATAAGGAATCTCTCAGGGCAAAAGTCCTCGTATGAGGACCTATATGCTGCAAACAGCATGTGTGGAAGCAGTGATAGCTATTATGGTGGAAGTAGCAAAGACACTTAGGCTTGCCTTCACTGTCTCCCTGGTTTCCCAACGTCGGCTGGGCCAGCTGCTTATGCATCTCCCACACTCTTGTACATTCCCCGTTTGCCTGCTTGCTTCTTTGATATTTTTTTTTTCCTGTCTGATTCTAAATAAAAACGAGACTGCCCTTGGAACTGGGCTACACTTTCTTGGTGTCATCCCTCTAGGCTTCTCATTGCTTTGCACGTGGACTCTGAGTAATCCTTTTTCACCCCACCACCACACGTCATAACGAAACAACAAGAAGTACTCTGGACTTACAGGTAAGGCACTGGTGTGTCAGAGGGTGGAGGGAAAATAATCTGACAAAAATGTGCGACCTTCCACCTCAGTGAAATTTCTTGGGGTCCAGTGTGGGGCATGTTGAGAGATCCCTTCTAAGGTGAAGAGTGAGTTTTTGCATTGGCTCTTCTTACAAGCAAAAAGAGGGACACCTACCGGGCTTCTATGGGCATCAGATGCAAGGTAGGCCTCATCTGGGTGTTACTCTGGCCTATTTAGCAAGCTGTGAGTGCTGCCCAGAACAGCAGGCTCTGCAACGACAGACTGCCGCACCGCTGCTCTGCCTGTGAGCCAGATGAGCCAGAAGCTGTAGCAGCAGACGGGGATGGGGCCCTTGGCTATAGCCTATATGTCAACTGGCTCAGAGCTCAGGATCGTGCGCAAAACCTTGCCATCCTCAGGGGACAGCTGCTCTAATTTTGAGAAACAGCTTTTGGCTTGCAATTGGGCCTCAACTGACTTGCTCATTAAATTGAAGCATGTCAGTGGAGGAAAAGAAAATGAATGTGGATTTGCTAAGTAGTGGTGAGTGAACACAGAAGAGTCCAGCGTTGAGCCTGCCAGTGTCGTATGGGCTATGTGGCATACAGAAGACCCTCTCCTTGGTGCCGCTGCTCATGGGGGCCCAAGTCCTTATGATGGAGGCCCAGCTGTGGATGGTGTGAGGCCAGTAGCAGCTCCTGCAGCACTGAGCCTGGAGTCCTGTTGTTTGAGAATGCAGCCCAAAGCGGCCGGCACACTCCATTCAAGGTTAACTATCAGTACAAAATTGATGGTGAAAAAGAGTCAAGTACAGCAGACACAGAAGGGCAAACTGCAAAGAACGCTGAAGCAAGTTCAAATGAGTGTGGAGCCGTTGTGGGGTGTAATCTCAGATCACACATGGCAACCCCACACCCTGGATGGTGGCCTTGCCTGCAGTCCTGGAATCAAGGAGGTGGCTGATTCTCTTGAACCAAGGAGGTGATGGCTGTCACGCCCTGGTCGCCCATGGTGGCACCAGTAGCTTGCTGGCCTCTGAACCATCCTGGGGTCATTCATCCCTTTTCCTGAAGGACACTATGCTCACAAAAAGAGCTGTACCAGCTCATTTCCTATCTGTAGAATCCCAGAAATTCAACAACCTTCCTTAATTTCTCCCTGCCTATTTTTTCCAGCTCAAGCTGGCAGTGTTTCTACTGAGATGATTGATAGATCCACAAGTCATACATCTGATCTCCTTACCAAGTGGTTGGTGTTCGCTCTAGCCGAGACCCCACCACTCACTCACCACTCACTTACACCTGAGACTCCACAAAAAGGACCTTGAACGTTCATTTCTACCAATGGTCTTTTTGTGGCAATCTTGGCTTTTTCTATCAAACACCTCAAAACCTTTCCAACCTCTATCCATGATTCCAAGGCTCCTTCCATGCATTGTAGGGATCTGCTACAGCAGCACCCTACTTCCCAATACAACAGTCTGTGTTCTGGCAACAACAAAGTACCACAAACTGGGTGACTCAAAAACAGAATTGTCTCACAGTTCTAGTGCCCAGAAGTTTGAAATCAAGATGGCTGCAGGGATCTTTTTGAAGGTATCAGAGAAGGCTCCAGGCTTCTGCAGCCTGAGGCATCGCTTGGCTTATAGATGCATCACTGTGGTCACATGGCCATTCCTTCCCTGTGTCTTCACACTGTCTTCCCTCTCTATGTGTCTTTCTCTTTGTCCGGATTTCCTTTATAGGGTCACAAATCATCCTGGCTTTCAGCCCACCTTAGCAGTCTCATTTTAGCTTGATTACTTGTATAAAGACCCTTTTTTGCCAAGTAAGGTCGCCTTCTGAGGTACTAAGGTTAGGATTTCAACATATTTTATTTGGGGAACACAATTTTACCCACAATAAGCTCCTCACAGATTCACAGGGTGGCCGTGCTTACCTACTGAGAGCAGGTGGCTGTAGTTCTCCAGCGTCACGTCCCGGTATAGGCGCCTCTGACTGGAGTCCAGATGCTGCCACTCCTCCCTGCTGAAGTCCACAGTCACGTCCTTGAATGACACTGGCACCTGGAAGAGCACAATACTGTTCAAGGCCACATGGTCAGCACCAGGGGATGGGAAGAACATTGATGGGAAAATGTATTTTTTTTATACTTTGGTGCCTTTTTATTTACAAATTCAAATAGCTTTCTTGTTTTCTTATATCATTGTTCATCTTTCTTCAATATTTTATTTCTCCCCTCAGCTGTAGTCCCCATTAATCTCCCACCTCCACATTACCCATAGGCCCTTGTACTCTTCCCTCTCCTGTTTTGATCTCTCTCCTCCCCCCCTCTCCTGCCATATGCCTTATATCTAGGATCTGCCAGCAAGTTTTTTAAACAGGAAAATGCTTTTAATGATATCACCAGTATACCACAACGTAGGACTATTAAATACCTAGTTACATGCATGTACCGAATACAAACAGCTAGTTGTAAATATCTGCTATTCATTGCATACAAGTTAATATTTTATTTTTAAAAATAATAATTTTGTACAGGAATTGACCTTGATCCTATTTTGTTGCTCATTTTTATGGGAAATTTGTGGTCCATAACTTATGGAAGGAAACATGTACATTTATTTTTTAACTCACAGGATCCCACTAATGTTGCTTTAATTTACTTTTAAAGATAACAGTGATTGTCTCTTGATGCCTTTTTATTGCTCTTTTATATTTTTTTGGTCTTACTTTTTTGATTATTTAATATATATGTGTTTTGTGGGTGTATGTATACACACACACACACAGAGATCTGTTTTATGTACAATAACTGGGTCTGTCTAATAATCATACCAAGACACTTATGCTAATCTTCTCCTAGGTAGATTCAGGTGAAATTAGATATTTGTGTATTTCATGGACTATCAGAACTTAAAATTTCATTATTGCTTTCAGTTTTGAGGCCAGACACACAATTCGAAATACACATGACTGGGTTAAGGCAATAAAAGTGGGGAGCAGAACAGGTCGACTGACGAAATACACTGCTGAGGGGAGCAGTGGGCGGGTCAGGAGAGGTCTGCCGTGCCATGTGGGTCACCTCCAGGGCTGGGGATTGAACTCTTGCTGAAGTGGTTTTAGCTTTTAGTGCTGTGCTTTAACCCAGGAATCAGGAGACCAGAACTGTATATTTTGCTTACATCAGAGTCACAGTATGAACAGCAAATCTTTGTGCATCTCATAGCTCTTTAATTGTAGTGTGAGAGGTTCTGAACATGTACAATAATTGCACAGTGATGGACAAAGAGCCATGAGACTTGTACTTGAACCAATTATTTGTCTACTTTGTGTGGCTGAATGCTCTGATCCTCTGATCTTCATGGGATCTTAATGAAAGGTTGTACAGTCACACACATCTTTTGCTTATATCTATCTGATAGTGTTTCAAAGCTATTTCTTAATTTTTTTAAAGATTTATTTATTTGTGCATACAGAACTGGGGTACAGGCCAGAAGCTCAGGGGTGGTGAGAGGCTTCACCACAGAGAGTGGGGAGCAGAACAGGCAGATCGACGAAGTACACTGCTGAGGGGAGCAGCGGGCGGGTCAGGAGAGGTCTGCCGCGCCATGTGGTCACCTCCGGGGCAGGCAGGAATCGAACTCATGTGGAAGTGGCTTTAGCTTCTTAGTTCAGTGCTTTAACCCGCTGAGCCATCAGGGAGGGCCAGCTATTTCTTAATTTTAAAATATTGTACTACCAACAGAAGCTAACAGTTTTCAAAACTATCAAGTCCTAGTTCTTTGAGTCTTTCTCTCTATCTCCTTTCACATTTTGTGTAAGCAGCAAGAAGAAACTAGACCCATTCAAAACTTTACTTGGAAATATTAGATATCTTCATTAAGCACATGCTCTACATAACACCTAATTTCAAGTGTTATTAAGTTTCTAGTACTCTATGACAAGCATCCTCCAGTTTCCAAAATCTGTTCTTCACTCCCTTTTGTGTCCTCAGCAACAACATTCTAAAAGCCAAAATTTCTATTAATAGTCTGTTCGAGCATTTTAGAGTCTCGCTAACATGGTCCTTAAAAATCCTTCCAGCCAGGGCCCTCCCTGGTGGTGCAGTGGGTTAAAGCACAGCACTAAGAAGCTAAAACCACTTCAGCAAGAGTTCAATCCCCAGCCCCGGAGCTGACCCACATAACATGGAAGACCTCTCCTGACAAGCCCGCTGCTCCCCTCAGCAGTGTACTTCGTCAATCTGCCTGTTCTGCTCCCCACTCTGTCTCTGGTGAATCCTCTCACTGCCCCTGCACCTCTGGCCTGTACCCCAGTTCTGTATGCATAAGTAAATCTTTCCAGCCTCCACTCACATCCCAGTTGAAGGACATTCACTTTTAAGTATTTTATATGGCAAAACCCCAGCACCAAAATCTGTGTTAGTTTTTTATTTGATGCACAGCAAATTACCCCAAAAACTCAGTGAGTTACAACAACACCCACAATTTCTGTGGGTCAGGCGTCTAGGTGTGGCTCAGCTGGATCCTTTCCCCATGGGCAGAACCCATGGCAGCTTGCTTTATCAGTGAGCAAGTGAGAGAAGCCAGAAAGTGCCAGCAAGATAGAAGTCAGGGTGTTTTATCACCCAATCTTACATGTGACGGCGATCACTTCTGTCATATTGTGTTTATTAGAAGCAGCTTACTAGGTTCAGCCCCCACACAAAGAGGGTATATTATACAAAGGTATATCCAGCCACGAAGCAGGGATCAAGGGATCACTGAGCATCACCTCAGAAGTCTGTTTACCATAGCAACATATTAAGACTTGCATGAAACAAATATAGATAAGTTTAGAGCAAATTTATAGTTTTAAATACTTACATTAGAAGAGTCTAAAATAAGTGACGCACATTAAACCTCAGGGCATCGGGGGTTGGGGGAAGACTCAAAGAAAGTCAAAGAAAAAACTAGCAAAGATTAAAAATTAATGAAACAGAAAACAAACAACAGAAAAAGCCAACAAAAAGTTTATTCAAGTCAGATTACAGACCTAAACATAAAAGCATTAAACTAAAACAAAAAGTAACCTAGAAGAAAATATAAGAGAACATCTTTGCTACCTTGGATAAGTTTTTTTTTTTAGGATTTATTTATTTATGCATACAAGAACTAGGGTACAGGCCAGAAGTGTGGGCAGTGAGAGAGAGGATTCACCAGAGACAGAGTGGAGAATAGAATAGGCTGACTGAATGACATATACTGCTGAGGGAAGCAGGCGAGACAGGAGAGGTCTGCCATGCCATGTGGGTCAGCTCCCTGCCTGAGGATTGAACTCATGCTGAAGTGGCTGTAGACAGCTGTGCCACCAGGGAGATCCAGGATATTTCTTGATATAGTACATGAAGTACCAACCATAAAAGATAATGCTGACAAATGGGAACTTATCAAAATTAAAACTTACGCTTATTAATAAGAAAATAAAAAATCAAGCCACAGACTGGGCGAAAATATTTGCAACACATATACAAAACACCCATATTAAGAATGTAGAAAGAGTTCTGACAAAGTAATAAGAAAAAGAAACATAATCCACTCTCCAAATGGAGAAAATACAAGAACACATATAAACAAAATTTACAAATGGCCAGTACCAGTACGGCACATGAAATGATATTTAACATCATTAATTATAAAGTAAATACAATTTAAACTACACTGAGATAGAAGTATACACTAAAAAGCTAAAATTAAAAAGAAACTCAAAATTGCTGGTAGGAATGTAAAACTGAATCATCACTTTGGAAAGTTTTTGGCAGTTTCTAATGAAGTTAAGCCTTTCCCCACTTTTCCCATTTGTTGGTAGTTACCATAGAAATGAAAAAATATGCCCTCAGAGAAATTATATGAGAAGATTTATAGCAGGCTTATCCATGATAACCAAAAACTAGAAACATTCCAAATATCCACCAGGTGATGAATGCATGAACCAATTGTGACATATCATAAATGCAACTCTCTGCAATAAAAAGAGCTACTGGTAGACCTGACAACATGATGGCTCGCAAAAGTGTGTTATTTTATAAGTACAAGCCAAACACAGATGTAATGATTCTATTTATATGGCAACCAAGAGCAGGCAGGGTGAAAGAATCCATAGAGAAGAAAAGTCTTAACAATGGTTGCATCAAAGGGGAGGCTGTAGGATAGTTAAGAAGGAATTTTCAAGGGTGATGGACATGTTCTATATTTAACTTGATTGATGGTTACATTTGTCAAAACGCATCAAACTATACCTTTAAGATCTAGACAACTTAATGTATTTCAAGTGTGACTCAGTTTCAAAAAACAAAAGTGTGTGTCAGAAATATATTCAGGGTATATTGTGGGCCCCAAAGAGGAAACAGTCAGTTCTCCTGGGGGTGTAGGTAGGTTCCATGGAATTGGCACAGTTTAAATTGGAAAAGAATAAGTGTGATAGAGATAAGATTTTCCAGAAAAGACAGAGAATGGCATGGAGCCAGGAAAATACACAGTAATTAAGGAAAGAGAAAACAGCTCTATGAAAAAAGGAGAGAAGACTATGTAATATATCAGGGAGGTAATTATGAGAAAAATTCCAGAAATATGCTAGAGTCTGGACATGAAAATTGCAATTCTTTTAGTATTAGATTGTGTTAGTTATTTTATGTATCAGGAAAGAGATACTGTTTGGATTTATGTTAAAATGATTATTCTTCTAATTACTGCATTTCAGGATAAATAGTCAGCAATGGAAATGTATCCTCTTTATCCTCTGCTGAAAAATGAGACCATGTCTCCAATCTCTCAAACTGCACAGTCCAAAGGACTGTCTCTCACTACTGGTCCGCTCTCTCTGCCCCTCCTTCACCCCCAACTAAACCTGACAATCCTTTCCTCACACAGAACTTTTCCTGTGCACCACTCCAGACCTTTCTTCTACCCACTATTTCTCCTTATTCTGTGGCTTCCCCCTCCCTTCAGCTCCTATTCCTCCTCTTCACCTTCCTTGGCTCCATTAAACCCCCCTGCTCCCAAATCCCCAGCCTAATCTGGACTGTGGCCCATGTGATGAGAGGTCACCAACACGAAAGCCCACAAGAACTACCAGTCTTTTCAGCCCTTGGTCTTGCTCGGATTTACATGTTTTTGTTAAAGACTTTCTAGACTTCTATAAGAATAGAGAAAAATGTGTTGATCGACTCAGATTGGCCCTACGATCATAGTATTCTGAGTGCCCTGATTTATATCAACTTGTGCAATTATTAATGGGTCCTGGAGATGAACCTTCAAAGAAATGAGAACATGTCCAAGGCTTACATGCAAATTAAAACTATAAGAAGGGGACTTTCGGATTTCTTTCCCACTGTCTCCTCCCTGAAAAATTTATTAGCCAGTGATACAAGATTACAGACAACAAAGGGATAATCTCTAACTACAGAGACTGTAAAATGTTTAGAAGCATTATTCCATTCTCTCAATAATCAAACTGTATTTGCTTTAGTCATTCACTTTATTAATTGGTTACAACTAGAAAGCAGAAACATGATCCATAAATATAATATAAACTAACAAACTACTTCCCTCTCCAAAATACAAATCACAGGACTCCACAAATCAACACAAAGCAAATCCATGACTTTACAACTTAAATAATCAGAAGAAAATAAGATATGGCAATCTCCCTCCCCCAAACCTCCAGGCAGTGACACTTTGGGTACCATTATTATAAAAAGAGAGGTGGCACTGGACTGGGGGTTTCCTGACCTTAAAAAATAAAAAAAAAAATAAGGAACAAGAGTCCAAAAAACTACCTCCCCAACAACTTTCCTTGGAGAGTATCTCCCACTTATGTCCACAACTGATGCCATGTGCAAGGGGAAATAATCACCTCCAGCCATGGGCATGCCACCATCTTCCTCCAATGACCAAAGGACAACACATTCCACCATTGATGAGACAAGGACAGAACTTTGCTGTTCCCATGGGCTAATTTGGTAAACAAAACATGAAACAAATCTGATGACTCTAGGCCTGGACACCAGCTGCTATAAATTTCCTTGACCTATTGTTTCTTATTTACTGATCTTCTCTGAGCCTGTACATTCCTTGGCTATTTCTTTCCAGCTTAGAGAGTTCCCTGGCTATTGCAGAAGAAGGGAGTGGTAGACCCTGAGACCAGACTGGTTCAAACTAGAGCTGCGGGCATATGCACACAGTCCCAGTGACATGACCACAGCCTGTATGACCACCAAGTTGCAGCAGATTGGTGCCCACAATGAGCAACAGGAAATGGACCACACTCAGTTGAGCAAATGGACTTTAGCCGAGTCCATTCTCCTTGCTTTCACAGGCAATAAAGCTTAATTTCTTTCTTCTCAAACTCCATCCTAAAGCCTAGATAGACCCCCAGCCCTGGCCTCTCAGAAGGCCTCTCATGCCCAGAGAGATCTGTCCAGGGCACTCAGGGCTCATTCAGTCAGTAAACACCAACTCCTCACCTGCTCCCACCGGTGTCTCTGGAAGCCTCTTTTAGGTCCTGAACAGAGTCTCAGGAGCCCTTCAGGGGCTTGGCAGCAGGGGGTGGGGGGGCTCAGTCAATCCCTCCAATGCCAGCAGGTGAAGCAGTGGGCAGTGGCTGGCTTGCTCAGGCTTATCTACATGGTTGCTGGAGGGCGAGATTAGACCTGACCTGAAGGACCCCCGACCCCTCCCTTGCCCAGCGGACAATTAACAGTTCTTATTTTCCCACCACTCTTTCTCTGAATACACAAAACATGACCTACCAGTGACTTGCCTTCGTCTAAACCAGTTCTGAGTCTTCCTCAGAACTCTCAGTACCCAGCTCAGCTTTCTGCTTTGCTCTACTCCCCAGTGAGGCTTTTACGAGCAGAAGAGCACTTTTGCATGAACCAGTGAGCTACAAGCTCTCCTTCTGTTGTCTGTACACAGAGCAATATTTACGTATTTGTAAGTTATATATGTACCTGCCTGCAGGGTTAAAAAAATGAATATTCCTAAAATTCTTCCAAGTTAAAAAAATGTGAGTATCTAAACCTTTAAAGGTGCTAAAAGAATTCTTATAGAAACTAACTCAAAGATTTTAAGATTTCAAGTTCACATAATGTAGGTAAATCTTTGACCAATGAGATTAGTTTAATATTGTCGGTTTAACAAAAATGTCCATGTCTTCTATATGCTAATGCTTTCAGCATCAAGTATCATGCAAGAATATTTCTTTCTGGATTGCAACCAGATTTTGTTTTTAATGAAATAGAGAAGAAGAAGTACCCCCATACATTACGTCTAAGGGGTACTGCTCTTAAAGGTCTTGTCTCTATTACACGTGTGTGTGTGGATACTCAGTCATATATTCTGCTCACTGTGTAAAATATACTTCTTACTGAGCATCACAGTCAAAAGCGTTTGGAAAAAACCCTCAATTAACTTTAAAATACATATATTTTAAATGCCTCTGCTTTATTTGTAGCTTGCTTTGAAGGGCAAACAAAGCAATAAGCTGCAAAGTAATTCTCCATTTTATAAAATATTTGCCTAAAGAACCTAGACTGATTAACGTCGACAAAGGCAGTGTCTTTCTACATCCATCAAGCAGCATACTAGGGAGCTTCTCAGCATTATCAGTGCTTTCTGGACACTGCCACGTTGTTCTTCATTTCGATTTCTCACCAATCACTAAATCACTGATTTCACTGCAGGCCGTTGGCCACTAGCCAGATCGTGATGATTCCTGGTGAGAGTGGAATGGCTATACAATAAAAAATTGAAGTCCACGAGTGATCTAAGAAATTCCTTCCAGGTGATACTCTACATCAAAAACTGAATTGAACACAAACCAACATTTTCGTTCTTATCCAGGCTTACTAACTGCATAAACTAACATTACATTTACTGCATATTTAAAGCTATGAAAAATGTAAGTCTGTATTTAGCCAAATTTAATCATTTGTCTGACAAACTTTATTTCTACTATGGTTATATTTGAAGATAGTTTTCAATATCTTTAAGTGACTTAAAACCCTGGATTTAGTTCAATGGATATTCATTAGATACCTAATTACATCTAAGTAAGAAAACTGAAAGACTAAGTCTATGTTAAGATGTTATATGCCTTTCACATCCTATTTGTATGTGGTTACAGGAAGGCTTATACAGACATTCTGCTTATGAACCTATCCACTTTTGTCAGTGTAGAACTTGTACTGTAAAGAATGTATATGGCTATAAAAATTGTGCCAACCTGCTACAAATACTGATGTAGGTTAGACAATTTAGTTACTCACAGTTCCTAGTTCTCACCACAAAACAGAAGTTATTTGAGTTCAAAGTTGTAATTGGTATATGTGAACAACACTCTACTAGGAGCAGAGAGGCCAACTCTGTGTGTGTGTGGGGGGGACACTCCCGGGAGGTTGGTGTTAGGGAAAAAGTGAGTAGTTTTGTCCAAAAGTAAAATGATTGGTTGTTCCATAATGAGAAAAGGAGGGATATGAGCACAGAAAACAGCAGAAGAATCTCATAGAAAGAGAACTGTACTTGTTTGGATCAAAGTTGGCTAAGTTTTAATGAGTTTATAAGATTTTTAAAAAGAGCTTTAGTCTCGAATACTATACTAATATAAAACTAGAATGTGTTAAAGTTGCTTAAGCCCCACCACGCTGCTGCTTTGTCTACTCTGTCAGATTTCTCCATCTTTTCTATCGACCTCTGACCCAACGACCTCCTATGATCCCAGTGCTACGATGACTTTGCCTAGCACAGGGGTCCTCTCTGTCTTTTCCCTCCTTTACACCCCCACCATATTAACAAAGAGGGAGGTGTCAAAATTCCCTCATTTGGTTTTCAACTAGTGAATTGCCCCCATTCTCATGGATAAGCCATCCTGCACCTGCCTGCGAGAGTCAACATCAATTTGCATTTCCCTCAGTGTACTCCCTAACTTCCTCAGAATTAGGGGTAGGGAACAAGCACAAAAGCACTTTTATCCATTTTCTCAATTACCATTTTCTCCTCCATTACTTTTTTTTAAAAAGATTTGTTTATACATACAGAACCGGGTTTCAGGCCAGAGGTGCAGGGACAGTGAGAGGATTCACCAGAGACAGAGTGGGGAGCAGAACAGGCAGATCAAGGAAGCACACTGCTGAGGGGAGCAGTAGGTGAGACAGGAGAGGTCTGCCCCACCCTGTGGCTCACCCCCAGGGCCTGGGATTGAACTAGCACTGAAGCAGTTGTGGTTAGCTTGCATTGCTGTGCCCTAACCTGTTGAGTCACCAGGGAGGGCCTCCACCACTTTTCAACCAGCCTTACACACTCTGTTCAGGTCTATCAAAAGTCCTTCCCCTCTTGAGAGATAGACCATGGTTAACCAAAATGATTTCTTCGAATTCCTACATCACGAACACTATTTTCATGTGGCCACCAGCTTATACACCTACCTTCCCACACCAATCTTTCCCGTGTCTTTGAAATCCTTGCCCAGGAACTTAAAAGACTAAAGACCACCATCCCGTTTGTCAAGCGCGTGGCCTTCTGAGGACTTTATTCCAGAATGAGGCAGCTACAGGGTATTCCAGAACTTCCCAGGGGGGTGGCAATTCTCTATATGCACCCTCTCTTTCTGAGGGTCATTTTATCCACTATGGGGATTACACAGTTTTTAAAGTAACTCAAAATCTCTCCTTAACCCTTGCAGAAGTAATAAATGATACTACTTCTGCCTTAGAAGTACAGCAGTAAGTTTAAATTCACTCGCCCAAGTTATTACAGACAGTAATGTAGGTTTCAACTTCCTCCTGGCCAGTCCAGGAGGTATCTGCACATAACCAGCACCTCTTGGGGTATTTGCATGCACACTGCAGGCGACGTCGACCAGTCACTAAACTAAAGGAAAATCTAGCTTGGCTTTATAAGGTTGATATGATCAGCCTATAGGCTATGTCTCTTGATTAGAATGTAGGATCCTGGCTCTGAGGTATATTGCAAGGATTACAAATCCTACTTATAACCTTATGTCTTACAGCTGGGAGGCACACATGCTACTATGCAGTCAGTCTTGACAAAGGCTCATCAGCATATCACAATCCAGCAGACCTGAGAATAACTCCATCTCCAACTGACTTTGCACATAAAGGCTGAATTTGAACTGGTAATGTCCTACCTGGAGAGCAAATCTGGACATAAACCTGGATACCCCCGTTATTTCCAGACCTAGATCAAAACAACCTCATAGTTGTCTTGAACAAGAGTCTGGCAGTTGAATTCCACCTGAGTCCTGAAAACAGTGATGATTTTAAATTCCTCCCTCCTTTTTGTGTTCTTCAAAGTCGCTTATCCCAGGCCCTCCCTGGTGGCGCAGCGGGTTAAAGCACTGCACTGAGAAGCAAAAGCCACTTTCACATGAGTTCAATTCCCGCCTGCCCCAGAGGTGACCACATGGCGTGGCAGACCTCTCCTGACCCGCCCGCTGCTCCCCTCAGCAGTGTACTTCGTCGATCTGCCTGTTCTGCTCCCCACTCTGTCTCTGGTGAAGCCTCTCACCACCCCTGAGCCTCTGGCCTGTACCCCAGTTCTGTATGTACAAATAAATTTTTTTAAAAAAAAAACAAATTTAAAAAATAAAAATAAATAAATAAAGTCACTTATCCCAAAGGACACATTTTCCCAGATGACTCAGCAAATATTTGTACCTTCTCATGACCCCCATAGGACTCCCGAGTTTACTTGTAACAAGGGAAAATGCAGACCTTTCTCCTTTTGTGGAACCTGTTGAAAGTTCAGGCACAGATCCTGCCAACTCCCCATGAACTGGCATTCATTGTTGCGTGAATGATTAACTGAGATTAGAAGTCTGTCCCCCTCAAACCAAAGAGAAATAAACATTTCCTGTTCAAGTGACTGACTGTTACTTCCCAATAGCAGAAACAATCCCAGCTGTAAACTGCCATACTATCATTTTGCCTTCTGTGAAAAGAAAAGGCAAAACCACCCTGCTGAGAGCTCTCATCTTCAGATCAAGGGTGTTCTCTAGGCTGCAACAGCCTACATACAGTCAAGTTCCTTTCTTGTTCAGTTTTGTCTTTAACAGCTAACACTATCAATCAGCTTGAGGGGGTCACACTGGAGGCACTTTCCACCTGTTTCCCCTGAATGCTGTAGGTCCCCTTCAGGGGATCCCATGAATTGTAAATACCTTTCCCCTAGGGGACATCGTGGGACTGTACTCCTAAGGTAGAGAACATAGATTTTCCCCTCTCTATGTTGATTTGTGCCTTCAGGGTGGTCATAAGTGACCTATAAGTGCTTAAGATGGGGCTAGTGGTATAAGTAGCCCTTTGGGAATACTTTCCTTAAGGGAGCTACCCTTGACTGCTAAAAGGAGTTTCCTAAGGGAAAAAATGACTTGTTATTTACCTGTACCCTGAGGGCTATAATTCCTACAACAGGAATCATCCAATCAGAAAAGGTCTTCGGAATTTTTCCGATTTTAGCTGAGGTAACCAGCTCTGCTACCGTGTCCCTGGAAAGTATTCTGGGCAGTGTCAGCTTACTGTCCAGGGTTGTTATGGATGATGAAATGGCCCTATAGGGACAGCACGGAATCTGTGCAATGGCTAATACATCCTGCTGTTCTTGGATTAGTTTCTTGGGTCAAGTAGAAAGGTCAGTATGGAAACTTGAGAAGAAAGGAACCTGGCTTTGAGAAGTAAACTTTGATGGCTTATGGGATTTGTTCAGCTGATTGGATCCAGAAGCCGGGAAGTCATGATTGAGCAAAATATTACAGACTGGCCTCATTCTGCTGCTTGGAGTCCCGTGATAATAGTGTTAGTGCTGCATGAGATAAACTGAACAGATTGGGCCCCAGCCTCTGCCTGCCAGATTAATCAGAATGGCTGACAGAGTGGTGTACACATGGTAAAATGTGCACAAGGTAGGACAGAGTAGAAATAAGAGGTAGATATTGTTGGCAGACAATTCTCCACAGGTCTCTTATATTTCTGCATGTCTTATGAATATAGGCACATGCTGCCCTTTGTACTAGATTATCTTTTTTAAAAAAAGATTTATTTATTTATGCATATAGAACTGGGATACAGGCCAGAGGCTCAGGGGCGGTGAGAGGCTTCACCAGAGACAGAGCGGGGAGCAGAACAGGCTGAATGACGAAGTCTACTGCTGATGGGAGCAGCGGGCGGGTCAGGAGAGGTTTGCACACCATATGGTCACCTCCGGGGTGGGGATGGAACTCATACTGAAGTGGCTTTAGCTTCTTAGTGCTGCACTTTAACCCACTGCCCCACCAGGGAGGGCCCTGTACTAGATCAGCTTTTAAAGGATGTTCACCAAGCAACAGCCTTGGAGCATGTTGTGCCTCCTCCAGAGCAAAGGATAAGTCTGCTTACTGCTCATTATAAAAGATTTGGGGATCCAAGTAACTCACGTGTGCAGGAGGCACCAGGTCCTCTGCACACCACCCCACAGCTCCTAGGACATGGGGAACCAGTGCAAGTGCTAAGACTCTTAAACCTTTGCCCCAAACAGTAAAGTTCTTTTTTCTCTAGCCCAGGGGTTTTATGTCCTGCCAGCATCCAGGCCACTGTGATGGGCTCATTCGTTAGCTTGCAAGCAGAATAAAATCTCAGACACTGCCCTATTCTTGACAGAGACTCAGGAACAAAATGCAGTATATGGACCGCATTTGGACTCTGATTTGAAGCAGTCAACTATGAAAAGGCACTTCTTTTACCTGTCTTAAAAATATTTTAATGTACAGGCCTCCCAGGTTGGCACAGAGATTGTCTCAGCCCCATGAAGCTATCACCAGCCACGCAGCATGAGTTTGATCCCTGGCCATGGAGCTGACCCATATGATGCAGCAGACCTCTCCTGACTTGCCTGCTGCTCCCCTCAACAGTGGATTTCAGGGGAGCCACCTGTTCTGTTCCCCACTCTGTCTCTAGTGAATCCTCTCACCCCCGCACCTCTGGCCTGTACCCCAGTTCTTGTATGCATAAATAAATAAAAATAAATGTTTTAAAAAATAAAGCTTTAAAAAATAGCTTAATGTGCTGGAAGACCTCAACAAGAAGGTGAAAAAAGTAATACAGAACTGTAAGTTTTTAACTGTCCCTGCCAAAAAGAGCAGCAGGGGACAAAGAGAGGACTCTGACCATAAAGAAAGTGAAGGAAATGAACAAAGACTTTAAAGGACAATAGAAAAGAAGTACAAAAACATGAAAGAGAAAAAGCTCAGCATATGTATAATTTATCTTTAATGAACTGGCCCAAACAATTGAACAGACAAGCCATACAAATATTAGGTCCCAGAAAAAACTTATAACACATAAAGGAACTCTTGGAATAGCAGCATACAGATGTTGCCATTACTCACAATTAATAAATATTGTTTTCATAATTAGAATAGTAATTATATTATAAAATTAATGTTATAAAGGTAATAACCACCCAAACTTAGACCCTTCCAAATTACTAGAAAGAACACAAAACAAAGCAAAATAAAGCACATAGTAAAAGACATAAAAAAGAACCATTAAAATTAGAAGGCATATATCATACAGTATACAAAAAGGAATGATGATATAATAAATATATATTTTAAAGTACATAGATACTCTTGTTTCTCTTTAAAAATAAATAAAAATAAAAAATTAGAAGGCATAATATAAAACAGATATGTGACATAAAAATGCACAAGAATTATGAATGATGATGGTCAAAAGGATGGACAGACATATCAGAAAATGTAGCAGAAAGGAAGAAAGATCATCATTTTAATTCTACTCGATCAGAGTAGAATTCTGGGATAGAAGAATTAAACAAGACAAAGGAAGACACTCAAAGACTCAATCCAAAACAGGACATCATCAATGCATAAGGAAATGACAACAGAAAGGAAGCAAGGTCTACATCTCAATATCAGCTACATAGCTCTGTAAAAGCACGAACTCAAAATGCATTAAAGACCTGGATATAGGCCCTCCCTGGTGGCGTAGCAGGCTAACGCACAGCACTGAGAATCTAAAGCCGCTTCAGCATGAGTTTGATTCCCGCTTGCCCCGGAGGTGACCACATGGCGTGGCAGACCTCTCCTGACCCGCCCGCTGCTCCCCTCAGCAGTGTATTTCGTAGATCTGCCTGTTCTGCTCCCCGCTCTGTCTCTGGTGAAGCCTCTCGCCACCCCTGAGCCTCTGGCCTATACCCCAGTTCTGTATGAACAAATAAATAAATCTTTAAAAAAAAAAAAGACCTGGATATAAGATCTGAAACTATAAAATATATAAAAGAAAACATAGTCCACACACAACATAACATTAGCTTCAGGAATGCCTTTGGCAACTTGATTACAACTACAAGGGAAACAAAAACAACAATAAATAAATGGAACTACATCAAACTAAAAAGCTTCTGTACAGTGAAAGCAATTATTAAAATGAGAAGATACTCTACTGAGTGGGAGGAAAATATTTGCACTTTATACATCTGAAAAGGGACTGATATCCAGATCTATAAAGAATGAAAAGAGTCAACAAACAAAAAACAATTAACACAACTAAAAACAGGCAGCCCAAATGCCCAAAAATATATGGATCAAGAAGATGTGATATATTTATACAATGAAGTATTACTCAGTAATCAAAAAGGATCAACTCACTCCCTTTGTAGCAATATGGCTGGAGCTGGAAAGGATTATTCTCAGTGAAATAAGCCAGAAAGAAAAAGAAAAATATCAAATGGTCCCACTGATAAAAGGAATGTAAGGAACCAAATAAGGAATGAAGGGGGGATTAACTATAATAAAGTAAAAATCAAAATCATCAGGCAAATATAGATCAGAGACATTTGTTGGGGGGGCAGGATCCGGAGAGGAGTGGAAAGAGCACAAGGGACTGTGGTGATGGTGCACTTGTGAACTGGTGGTGGGAATTTCACAGAGGAAATCATACATTGTACAAAAATGAAGGATGATGTAATAAATATCTTTTTAAAATAATAAAATAAACCAATAAAAAATAGTCAGAAGAGCTAAATAAATGTTTCTTTTGGTTTCTTTGAATCTCTTTGGCATGTCAAATTTTTTATGTTACCCCCCTAGTACTTATTTGAGAACTGTCCATTCTATTTTTACATTTTAGCTTACTTATTCCAACAGAAGACTATAATTATATGCATGCCTCTCTAACAAAGTCTACCAATATCTATGGCCTTCTCTTGGATAAGAATAAGAGAATCACAGAAGTCTTTGATGTTTCTTTCAGTCATTCTCCAACTACCTATTGTGGGGTATAATTGTAATTTTATTTTATTTTTGAATTTTGTGTTGATATAAATGTTCCTATATATTTGCAATACATTTTTTCATTTAGATAGTAGGATAAAATTTATTATATTAAAAAAAATGTTAATATATTAATAGCAAATGCAAAAATTTTTGGAAGGTATAGATGCACCCCAATTTTTTTTTTTTTGTGAAATAAGCAGAACAAATTTTTATTTTTATAGTTATATATAATTATTCTATGGGGAAATATTGGTAAACAGTTATTCATTTGGTATTTGATGCCAGTGGATTATTATAACAACAGCTTATTCTAACAATTTGCTCATGGCCCAACCCAAATGAACATCATTACATAAATACAAAGGTAAAAAGCTGGGTTGGGGGAAAAATACATACATTTAATGTGTTTAATCTTTCTCTTCTCAGGTACTGTGAATTTTTTTTTGTTTTGTTTATAACATATTCTTTTTTTATTACAAAAGTTTATTTTTACATCATTTTGTACATTATGTACCCTATTTTTTAATAAGAAATTTGAATTATTATAAATAAATTGTCCTTTCTTAAAATATATATTTAATGTAAGTTCACTGACAACAGCAAGGGAATTATTTTTAAGTTTGATAGACTGATTTAAATTGTATACAGGAAATAAAATAATTTAGAAAACAGTAAACATTTAAGCAAAAATAAATTTTTGCACAATGAGATCAGCTACCAGAAAAGAAGGGGAATGGGTGTGTGGGTAAATCAGGAAAAAGGGGACAATCGTATGGTGAAGAGCAGATTTGGATTTAGCAGTAAACGTAATGTAGTATATAAACATGTTGATTCTCAATGAGGAACACCTGAAATATACTCTATCATAATGCAATGTTACTTTAAAAAACCTAAATTTCTGAAAAAGAAGTGTAATCAGAATAGCCTTAAAATCAAAATAATTTATAAATAAGGAATTAAAATCATAAAGCTTATAATTTATGACTATCAGATAATTGGAACAGAATAAGGTCTATAAATATACCCAGAGTTATTATATACTATAATGTATGCTTATGCTAATGCAGTATTGCATGTTAGTGGGGAAAATACTGGTTAGTCAATAAATGATATTGGGACAGTTTTATAGGCATTTTTCAGAAAATGAAGATGGAACCCCAGGTAAGACTTTACAACAACAATAAAAATATTGATAGTCACAGAAGAAAGAGTGAAATCTAAAAACATGAAAGTTATTATTATTGTTGTTGTTGGTATTTTTTTCCTGATTCCTTATTTGGCTCCCCTATATTCCTCCCATGAATTAAACCATTTGGTATTTTTGTTTTTCCTTCTGGCTTATTTTACTGAGCATAATCCCTTCCAGATTCATCCATGTTGCTGTGAATGTTATGAATTTATCTTTTTTGATCTCTGAATAGTATTCCACTGTGCATATATACCACATGTTCTTGAGTTAGTCATCTATTTAACCAGCAGACACCCATAAATAGGAGACATTCTGTGAGGGAGGAAGGAACCAAAACAGGGGAGGGAAGAGCACAAGGGATTATGGTGATGGTCCACAGGTAAACTGGTGGTGGGAATTTTATGAGGAATACACAATGATGTAAAAGACAAATAAAGGGCTTATGAGGAATACACAATGATGTAAAAGACAAATAAAGGGCTTCTGTACAGCAAAAGAGACATTACGAAAAACAGACATCCCACTGATGGAGAAAAAATTTTCTCACACAAAACTAGCAATAAAAGATTGATCACAAAGAAATACAAAGAACTGATGAAACTCAACAAAAATAAAGTAAACAACCCCATCAAAAAATGGGCAGAAGAGCTAAAAAGACACTTCTCCAAAGAGGAACTGCAGATGGCCAACA
>NW_004567128.1:27717837-27740537 GCF_000260355.1 Condylura cristata | reverse complement strand
TGTGTGTGTGTGTGTGTGTGTGTGTGTGTGCGAGAGAGACGTGGCTGCCTTTGGAAAGGGAATATGGGATACAGTGAGTATATATTGTTTTCCGTTTTAAAAGACTTTTGTTATAAATACAAAATGCATAAAATATAAATATTGTGCATAACTAACTATTTTCCATTCCAGTTTGGAAATAACACTGCCAGATCCTTGCCCAGAAACCTTCCTCACATCTCCTTGGTTCCCAGCCCACAATCAAGGAAACCACTGTCTTGTCTCTCACAGTCAGCATTTCCCTTGTTCTGCTTTCTAGTTTTAGCACATAACCACACATACCTATACAATACAGCTTTGTTTGGCCCATCTTAAAACTTTATATAAATTGAAACAAACAACACAAATTCATTTTGTTTCTTTCACTCAACATTATGTTCCATTTACTTCTCATTCGATTATTAATGCACATTTATTTCCAGTTTCTGGTTTTTACAAGTAATGCTACAGCAAGCACTTATAGAGCTACCTTGGTATACCAGCCAAGGATTTCTACTGGCTAGTTTCCTAGGAGGGAAACTGGTTCCTTATTGGCCCACATATACTTTGATAAAGAAGGCTAAAAGTGTTTTTCAAAAAGATCATATTAATTTATACTCCCACCAGCACCATATGAGCCACTAATAAAAGCTGGTATATCAGCAGCTATATGTGCTGACAGACACATTATGAGCTGTTGATATTGGCTCTGTATCCTCGATGATACTTTTCATGTCAATCTTCTTAAGTTCAGTCATGCTGGTGGAAAGGTAGCAGCATTACATGGTGGTTTAAATTCTCATTCCTCTGATAATTAATGAGACTGAGACCCATCTTAACTGTTCATTAGTCACTGGATATCTTCTTTAGCTATATGTCTATTCAAGAAAAGCCTCTGACCTTCATGTAGCATGCTTTTTCTTATCATTTTATTGTTCTTTATATATTCTGGATATAAGCATTTGTTGTCTCTTCTCCCACTTCTTAAAAGAACTGATGGGTTAAAGCGCAGCACTAAAAAGCTAAAGCCACTTCTGCATGAGTTCGATCCCCGCCTGCCCTGGAGGTGACCACATGGCGTGGCAGACCTCTCCTGACCCGCCCACTGCTCCCCTCAGCAGTGTACTTTGTCGATCTGCCTGTTCTGCTCCCCACCCTGTCTCTGGTGAAGCCTCTCGCTGCCCCTGAGCCTCTGGCCTGTACCCCAGTTCTGTATGCACAAATAAATAAATCTTTAAAAAAAAAAAAAAAAAGAACTGATTATCTATCATAAAGCCAGGAGAGTAGTTACCTTTGGCAAAAGGAGGGATCTGGAATGCTGACTATGGGCTCTTTTTAGTCCTACATAGGGATAAATCACTGAGCTGTGTGTGTCTGCTTTCTACATTTTTTGTCTAACTATTTCACAATAAAAACATTTTTAAAGAGATAGCCTTAATCCTTGAATGACTCATTAACTACAGTTCAGATAGGGGTATATTAGCAAATGTATGTGAAAAGACAGAAACAAAAATGTTCATGGACAACACTGTTTACAACTCATGCTATATTTCACCAAAAGATTTAAAATTAGTAAACTGATATAATTCGATTAGGAGTCCTCTTGTAAAATAAAAAGGAGATAATAAGAATGTATTCTCAACTGATTTTATTTTTATAAAGAAATCCTAACCCTACAGGGAAAACTAACTGGACAGATATACTAGAGAGAGATGAATAGAGAGGAGAAAGATGGGTAAGGGAATTTGGACTACATAGGTTTTGTATTTTTAAACTCTGTTTTTAAATTTTTAAGCTCTGTGTCTTTACTATTATTCAAAATTACACCTCAAAAAAATTATTACTAATATCCTTGGAAGAATAATGCTGCATCCATAAAACAAAAAAGGAATAGTGTGAAAACAAAAAAGCTATATGAAGTAAAATAAAAATGTGTAGTAGTATTTAGAGACACAAAGGAAGATTTGGAAGATAAAACAATTTTTAAAAACTACTAAAAAGAAGAGAAAAAATGGGAATCAGTAGAACAAGGAAATTTTTTAAAGAAGATCAATAACTGAACATGAATAGAAAAACGTGTGCGAGAGTAGAAGAGGACTAGATTGGAAACCGGCTTGTAAATTTGTACAGAGAAGTTATTTTTAACCTAGAGTTTTACACCCAGTGAAAAAGACAAATTGAGTAAGAAGGTCAAATAAATACATCCTCATGGCATTTACTGATTAAAAAAAAAGTCTATACATATATTTATATAATTACACATTTTAAATAAGTATATGTTTGCATGGCATTTTCAGATATGCCTGTCTTGCATCATTCTCAAGAATATACTGGAAGATGTGCTCCCATAAAATGGTGGCAGGGATGGAGCAAATTACGAAAGAGGTTGACAAGGATCCAGAAATAGGAAAGGAAACAGAAGATCTCAAGGAAGGGGGATCTGACATAAAATATAGGTGGAAGAGACTTCCTGAGGGATGGAGAAAGGAAAACACCAAAGTAGTAGCTAGATGTAGAACTGAGAAGCAAACAGATAAGCCCTCAGCAAGGCAATATGCTCCAGGTGAGACTTCTTCCAAGAGAAGACAGTGCAGCCCAGAATCCAGAGCAGCTCCACCTATTATGACCTGTGATCTTGGGCCAGATAGTTTTCCTCTGTGCCCCAGTTTTCTTCTCTGTACAATGGGGGTAAGAATGGCGCCTACTTTTCAAGGTTGTTGCAAAGAGGAGTTAATATAGGTAGAGCACATATAACAGTGCTGGACACAATAGAAACATATGAGTGTAAATATTGTCACTGTGGTTATTAGCTGAATCTGAATATACAGCAAAGAAGATTTAAATACCTATTATGAATCTGTAGTTGAACTGTTGACATGTATATAGTAAAGCAAAAAGCGACTAAACCAGAAAATTGTTAATTCCAGGCAAAAGAAAACACTGTTCAGTTATCACAGCCTGGATACTAAATAAGTCAACTTTCTCTCATCAGTGAGGGAGTAATAAACACTGCCAGTGGATCTGATAAAAACACAGATATTTATAGGAAAAGGTGTATGTGAATAGGGGTGTTTTAGAAAAGCTAAGTTTCCATCTTCCATAATGTAAAGTCAATAGATAATGCCCAAAATACAAATGGGCTTTGTTAAAATGATTAAGAACCCTGTCTCTAAGGAGCTAGAACCTAGAAGAAACAAAGTAGGGAGAGCTGTTTTTCGAGAAAGCTTGAAGAATTATTTGACACCTTCACCACTTATAAATAAAACTAAAAATGAATTGCAAATTGAAAAGTGTCAAAAATAGTTATTAAAATATGTTAGAATGATAAAGAATTGTTAACCTTAATATTAAAGAACATTATTAAAATTCATAAACTAAGCTAAATATATCAGCAATGTCAAGAGAAGGACATTAACACAAGGGAAATGAATGACTAACAAAAATGAAGGGCAGTGGATTATCCTGCCTGGGGAAAAAGTATCAAACAAGTTAAAATAAGGGGATGCTATCTTTTATTCTGGATGAATTCCTACCCCTAAGTACCTCTTCCTCACCTCACAAAAGTTGCCACATCCCCTCATGTCCCCTGGTGTGCTCTGGTTAGCTGGCATGTTCCCTCAGGCTCCCTTGCTGACAAATCCACTCTTTCCAGGAGCCCAAAGCTCAACCAGAGGTGCCGGAGGTCCTTGGAAGGAAGATCCTGTAGTCGTCACTATGGCATCTGGGCCAGGAACTCCACAGAAACACCAAGAAACCTGGAAAGACAGTGTCCACATGGTCAGTCACCCCACATTCACCCCAAAAGTACTTCCTGGGGGGCATCAAAGTATAGTTTAAAGTACTAGATACTGTGGAATAGACAGAGTCCAGTCAACACCTGTTGTCATTATTCATTAAGATAGCATGAGGCCATGAGATTTGGACTACAATTAATTCTAGCTCTGGCCATGTTTTGATATGAGAATATAAAAATGTTTCCTCAGGTTTTTTTCAAAATGAATCAGACCTAGTTATCTCAAGGTTGTGAAAATTAAATGAGATAATGTTTGTAAGGCATTTAACAAGTGAGCTGGGCTGGGTAAAAATTTAATTAAGCAGATACCTCATTTAATTTGCACCATGATTCTGTCATGATAATGATTAGTATTTAATTTTCTGGGTACAGAAACAGGTTTGTTGATGTTATGTCAAACCCAGTCAACCTGGCTTCAAAATTCACATTCGCAACACTGTATCACACATTTCCTTTTACATGATAGGCTCAAAATAAACATAGTTCTATTTAATAGATTTCAAAAATCTAACTAATTTGGAATAAGAAAATTACGCTTCTTGAAATAGAAAAGACATTCCATAAGGAAAATATTTATAGCCTAAGACAAAAGTTCTAAAAATTACCTCAAAAATATGTCTCCTGTTGTGGGATCTAGATAAGGTACAATGTTATTCCAAGCAACTAAACAGCTATATAGATTTAGTCATTCTTGTTGTGAAAGGCAAAGTAATCATAGAAAATGAAGAGAAACTTATTTAAAGCAGCAGAAGTAAGAAATGGGATGAAAGCAGACTAAGATGGCATATTCGCATGAACCTGGAGTCGTCTTGCCCTCCGTGGACCCAGCAGAGAGGCATCAGTGAGGGAGCAACAGCACTCAGAAGAAAACTTCGAAGAGGACTTGACAATGAGTATTTCTACAGGAGGTGGGATAGAAACTACCAGAAAGGGTAGCAAATTCTGCTAAATGATCAGGAACAATATTGGAAAACTGGAAAAAGAATCCACTCCTCCCCCAGTTGGACACTTGGGGCTTCTGCTCTGCTCCAAGCAGTTAGGTAAATATTGCCTCTCAGAAAGCATAGCATCCAAGATGAATACCCTATTTCCGCCCTATGTCAATACCCTATGACTCGCATTCTAATGCTAGACCATCACAGCAGGACTGGAAGAAAAGCAATCTGGTTTATAGAAATAATCACAGAGCATGAAACAAAATGAGGAGGCAGAGAAATTCAGTCCAATCAATGAATCAAGACAAAACCCTGGGGAAATTCCCTAGTACAAAAGAATTAACCAAACAACCAAAAGACTTCAGAACAACAGTCTTAATGATGTTTACTGAAATTAGAATGGATGAACAAAATGATGAATACTAGGACAAAGGAAATATGAAAATGTTCCAAGCAGAAGTCAAAGAGATAAAGAATGCAATGCGGGGCCCTCCCCCCTCCCCTGGTGGCACAGTCAGTTAAAGCACAGCACTATGAAGTTAGCCACAGCTGCTTCAGCAAGAGTTCCATCCCTGGCCCAGGGACATGACCCACATGGCACAGCAGTCTTTTCCTGTCTTACCAGCTGCTCCCCTCAGCAGTATACTTCATCAATCTGCCTGTTCTGCTCCCCACTCTGTCTCTGGTGAATCCTCTCATTGTCCCTGCACCTCTGGCCTATACCCCAGTTCTGTATGCATAAATAAATAAATCCTAAAAAATTTAAAAAATACAGTACAATAGGTGACTTACCAGTAATCTCAATGAGGTTAAGGAATAAATCAGCAAGAGGAAAAGATAGGGAGGTGGAAATCATCCCAAAGATCAGCAACAAGAGAAAAGCATTAAGAAAGATGAAGACGACATAAGAGACTTCTAAGAAAACAAAATTTGCATCAAAGGGATTCCAAAAGAAGGACAGAGAAAGTGGCAGAACTCCTATCGGAAGAAATAATAGCTGAGAACATTCTCAAACTGGGGAAGGAAACAAACACTCAGAACCAGAGAGCTAAATAAGTTTCAAATAAAATAAACCCAAGTAGATGCACACAAGAAACATTATAATTAAAACAGCAAGAATTCCAGACAGAGAATGCTAAAAGATCCAAGGGAGAAACTAAAAGAAATAAAAAGTCAAATAAAATATAAGGCATGAACAACTTAAATTTTAAATAAAAAAGCTATTACATGAAAGAATGTTCTCTCTTCTCATGTTCATGGAATTTTTGTAAAACTTTATTAAACAACCTAGCCATTAAAAAATCTGATAACTTACAAAATGATGTAAAAATAAACTGTTATGAAAAAAAAATCTGATAACTGTTTTACTATTGGGAATTGACTGGCTATAGACTTACCAATATAAAGTATTCCACATCATTAATCATTAGGGAAGTGAAAGTCAAAAGGAAAATTTTTCATTCATTAGGAGACCTCTTGATACTCACTAGGATGGGCTAAAATAAGAAGTAAAGACAATCATATTTGTTAGTGAGATGTGAATAAATCAGAGTATTCATATTTCTGGGAGAAATGTCATATGGTGCAGCCACTCTGAAAAACAGTGTGACAGTTCCTCAAAATGTCACCTACAGCTCCAGCATATGATCCAGCAATTCCACGCCTAGGTATCTACCCAAGAGAAATGGAAACACTTGTCTACTCCAAAACTTGTATACAAATATCTACAGCAGTATTACTCTCAGTATCCAAAAGGTGGAAAGCACTTGATGTTCAACACTTGATGAATAAACAAAATCTTGTATATCCATATAATGGAATATTATTTGAGAGTAAAAAAGAAACACTGATGCATGCTTACAACATAGATGAATATTAAAATCATCTCACATGACAGAAATCAGTGAAAGGAGAAAGACAAATACCATATGATTTCACACATGTGGTAGACAAAGAAACCAAATAGATGAACAGACTAAACAAAACAAAAACAAACATTTAGACTTTAAGAACAAAATAGTGGTTACCAGAAGGGGAAATGGGATAAATCTGGTAAAAGTGGTCAACTGTATGGTGATGGATGGAAAGTGGAGAACACAGTTATATTACACAGATGTTGTTTTAAAAGCTGTATACCTGAAATTCATGTTATGAAACAAGATTGCTTTACTTTTTCTTAAGCCAGTTACAAAAGATCACATAGTTTGTGATTCCATTTATGTGAAATTTCCCAAATAGGCAAATCCAGAAAGACAGAAAATCGATTAGTAGTTGTTTAGGACTGAGGTATGGGGATGGCATGAAAGGTGAATGTCTGCTACTGTGTACAAGGTTTCTTTCTAGGGTTTTGAAAGTCTTCTAAAATTAGACTGTGGTGATGGTTGCACAACTCTGTGAATATGCTAAAAATCACTCAATTGTACACTTTTAGTGGGTAAATTTTATGGTATTAGGATATATCTAAATAAATCTGCTTTCTATATCCATATGCATCTATTTTTAAAGGAAAGAAACACTTTACTATGTAATCCAGGATCAGAGTACGAAGTCAATACAGAAGTTACACAATTTTACCAGCATCCATAGAACACATTAAAAGTAGTATACAGTGAAAATTACAGCTTTACATGGCTTTATTTTTAATTAAAAATAAATACAACTAAAGCGACCTATGTATTCAACCAAGACATCAGAAGCAGAAAAAAAGCATTAAGCAAAAATAAGTAGTAATTAATAAAAAAAAACCCTTAAATAATTAAATAAATATATAACAATAAGAGGTTTAAAGAAGACAAAGAGCTGATACTTTGAAGTGACCAATGACATCGATAACCCCTTAGCAACCACATAAAAGAGAATTCAAAATCACACAGGTGCACAAGCACACAAACAGAGAGAGAATAGAAAATTAGAAAGGAAAAGTCTTTCCTAGATAGGGCAGTGTTTTAAAGTCATTATTGTGGGATATGTAAAACTGCATAGCAAGACGTTTAAATACTAATGTTAAACAGATGCTTCTCCCATCAAAATTTAATTTAACAAAATTAACACAGGAGGGGAAAAAACATAGAAATGTTGAAAAACGGGGGTGGGGGGGAATTACTAAACACACAAATACAAATAGGAAGACCCTGAAAATTAGCAAGGAAAAACATAAAAGAAGCTTTAACAAATTGAAATCATGCAGTGTGATTTCTGATTATATAACAATGAACTAGAAATCAACAACAGAAAGATAACAGGAAAATCTCCAAACATTTAAAGATTAAACATTACATTTCTATAAATATTTTTAAGACATATTCTTTTTTAAAATATTTATTTATTTATGCATACAGAACGAACTAGAGTCCAAGCCAGAGGTGCAGGTGTGGTGAGAGGTTTCACCAGAGACAGAGTGGGGAGCAGAACAGGCAGATCGACGAAGTACACTGCAGAGGGGAGCAGCAGGCGGGTCAGGAGAGGTCTGCTGTGCCATGTGGGCCACCTCTGGGGTGGGGGATTGAACTTGCACTGGAGCAACTGCGGCTAGCTTTTAGTGCTATGTCCTTACCCATTGCACCACCAGGGAGGGCCCTTTTTCTATAAATATTTTATATCTATAAATGTATAGCAATACATTTCAAAGGAAGCCTGAAGGGAAATTAGAAAGAATGAAAATGAAAATAAAACTCATAAAAATTTTCCAGATGCAGATAAAGCAATGTTGAGAGGGATATATGAAGTACTAAATGTTCAGCTTAGAAAAGAATCTTAATCAATAATTTAAGTTCAAGAAACTAGGAAAAAAAATTAAACCTAAAAGGCATGCAGAAGGAAGTAACTTAAGAGCAGAATCAATGCCAATGGAAACAGAAAAACAATAGTGAAATATCAATGAAACCAAAAGCTGGTTCTTCGTAAGCATCAATAAAATTGGTGATCCTCTAGCAACACTGGCAAAAATAAATGAGAATACACAAATCACCAATATCAGAAATGAAACAGGAGCTCTAACTACAGATTCTGCTGTCAGTAAAAGTTTAGTAAGGGATATCAGACAACTTTATGCATATAAAATTCAACAATTTGAATTAAAATGTTCAATTCCCCAAACACAAACTCCCACAATGCACCCACTATAAAACATATAAAAGGTATTAAATAGGTACTATGAATAGCCATAAAACCACTATAAAAAATGAAGCCATAATCAAAAAGTTTCCAAAAGGAAATTTCCAGGCCTGCATGTTTTCACTGGAAAAGTCTAACACTTAAAATTAGCATATTACACAATTTCTTCCATAAAACAGAAGAAAGAATACTACCCAACTCATTTTATGAGGCTACATTACCCTAATATTAAAACCAGGCAAAGATAGTACAAGAGAACTATAGACCAATAAACTTTGATGCAAAAATCCTCACACAGAAAAATATTAGCTAGTAATTCCTGTAATACAGAAAAGGAATTATACATCACAACCAAGTGAGGTTTATTTCAGGAATGTAAGGCTGGTTTGATATTCAAAATCCAATCCGTATAATCTCCCATATTCACCGATTGAGAAGAAAAATTACAAGATCCTGTTAATTCATAGTGTTGACAAAATTCAGCACGCATTTATGATAAAAATAAGCAGGCATTTGACCAATGGAATAGACTAGAGAGCATAGAAATAATAGCCTTAGACAAGCATAGTGCATTTATCTTTGACAAAGATGCAAAATGAGTCATTCAAGGAAGGACAATCTTTGACAAGTGGACGTCCAAACAAAGTAAATCTCCATCAAAGTCGCTTTTTATACAAAACTTAACTCAAAATAGATCATGCATAACAGAAAGGAGAAAAGGATAAATCACCATTACAGTAGAGAATTTATCTTTCCTTTCTCAGTAGTTGAAGCAGACAGAAAATAAATACAAATTTGAAACACCACACTTGACAGAAAATTAAATATTATATGGAACACTTATAAAAATTAATCACAAACTAGGCCATGGGTCTCCTCATAGTTCCAGGAATGAGCTTCATGTAGACATTTTTCTGATCACAGAAAGCTAAGGTTAGAAATACATTCAAAAGATAAACTTTCAGGAACCAAAAACTCACTTCCAAGTAACTCATGGACAAAAGGAAAATTATCAACTAGTAGAAAACACTTAGAACAATATAGTCCAAACCTTTGCTTCTTAGAGTGAACTTTAAGACCTTAACGTTGATTAAAAAAAAAAAAAGCCTGCAAAATAATGCGTGAATCATCTAACTACAGTTAACCAACTTATTCCGACGGGGACCACACAGAATGACCCAACACTCACCCTCCCCAGATCCCCATCACCTCCACATCCCTCCGACAATGAGCCGTGAGATCCTGACAACTATTAAGCGGCGACTGAGAGCCGCGGCCGCTTCCGGTCACCACCCCTAGCCCCACCCCTATCTGGGTTTGGGCATTCACGACGTGGGCGTGGTTCTGCGCACGCGCAAGACCATATTCGACGCCGACGTCAGCCAAGAGTCAACATGGAGATGTTACGGAAGCGGTGCTTTAGAGCGTTCAGCGCCGCTCTCGGCAGCTTTGTCGCGAGGGGTACATGGCCGCGCCCAGCTAGCGCTTCCCCATGCGGCGCGCCATGTTGAAGGAGTGTTCTTTCCGAGCTGAAGCTGAGACTGTCCCCAATCTCAGGATTAGAAGGCCGTTTCTCTGGGCGGACTTCCTGGAAGAGGGGTTTTGACTATGTACTCTGTGGATCTGTGTAATCACGTTCAGACAAGCTGAGGGACTGCAGGGAAGACACAAAGGTGCCAGTGGCAGCTATCTCTTGGCAGGTACCACAGGATGAGAAGGCGGTGGGGGGGAGAAGTCAGACTGATTACTAGCCGCTCTTGGAACATGCCAGGAGGGAAAATGGAGAAGTCATGGATGTGCAAGCTGTCTCAGGGATGTGCAAGCTGTCCCAGGGATGTGCAAGCTGTCCTTGCCTCTAGCACTACAAGGGAAAGGAGAGCGCTGCTCTGCTTAGCCGTGGGGTTTGAGTGCTCCCATAATCTACATTATCTGTCACTCCAGCTACCCCAGCTAAAATAGCAGCAGGCACTGAGGATAAATTCTGATGTTTCCTTAGTCTAATGCAATAAACACATCTATAAAAAATTCTTCAGGAAACATTATTTTTATTTTTTAATAAAAATAAAATTGACACTGACAGTCCCTTTTCTTTGCAAATGGAGCTTTAGGACAAGGCTGATACTGCTGTCACATAAGACCTCCAACATGGGAATTTTGGAAATGTCCCTGTATTTCTGGGAGATGTCACTGGGGGAGAAGGGGACAAAGTCACACTACCTTTCACCCGGGATAGCAATTGCAACTTCCCAGACTAAATACAAAGGAATGCATTTTAAACCAAATTAAAATATTTCCTCCTCCAAGGAATCCTCCTGACAAAGGGCAATTACTTTGTACCCCCATGAAGGCCTTTCTGAATCTTCAGGTGAGAGGAATTTTAAGGGAACCTGGCGGAGGCTCAAGCATGGACTTGCTGGATGCTCTCAGTCCAGTCACATGACCCCTGGACTAAAGTTTAACAACCAGGAGTGTAAGAGTGTCCAATAAGCCCAGGACACCCAGGACTAATTTGTTGTCTAAGAGATCCATAATCATCATCAGTCAATGAGGAGGCAGAGGAACCATGGGGCAGTTCACTGATCAAAAGAAAAGACTGAATTACAGGATTCTGAGGAATTGTGTGATTCAGATGACATGAATATTATAAAGCTGACTTGCTATAAGAAATGCAGGAAATACTAAAAAGACAGAACTTCCAAATATATAAGCTCTTATTTGTTCATTATCAGGTAGTTATTAATGACGAAGCACTGCATTTGGTACTTCCCTAACTTCATGAACCTGACATCGTAGTGGGGAAGACAGACAATAAACACTGTTTTTTTTTTTTTTTGTACATCATAACTGGGATAGGACAGAGTGTTGTGAGTTGAAAGTGCTGAATTTTTTCTCTTTAAGATTTAAAAAATTTATTTTCCTATTGTGTACATGGTTTCCAATCAAAAGTCCAATGTAGTTCTTATCTGTGTTCCTCTATAGATAAGGTGTTTTCTCCCCCATCTGAATTCTTTCAAGATTTTCACTTTATCGTTGATCTTCTTCAGTTGGAACAATATATTCTTAAGTGTAGATTGTTCTGGTACTTACACTGTTTGTTGTTCCTTGAGCTTGCTGGATCCTAGGTCTGGTGTCTGCCATAAATTTGTAAAATTCTTTGCTATTATTTCTTCAGCCATTTCCAATTTTCCAATTACGACTATGTTATATCCTTTGTTAAATATCTCACGATTCTTATTCTCTTTTGTTTTGCTTTTCTTTCATTTTTTTCTTTGTATTTAGTCTGGGAAGTTGCAACTGCTATCTTCAAGCTTACTGATTTTTTTACTCAACTGTGTCCAACCAAAAAGTATTGTCTACTTTTGTTACAGTGCTTTGTCTCTCATTTTACATTAAATAACCTCTTCCTACATGTTGTCAAATTTTCTGTTAGACTGATTAACACATTAATGATAGTTTTTTTAATTCCTTATACAATGATCTCTTAAGCTGTGTCATGTGTGAGTCTGCTTTTGATGCCTGATTTATCTTTTTTTAAAGATTTATTTATTTATGCATACAGAAATGGGGTACAGCCAGAGGTGCAGAGGTGGTAAGAAGATTCACTAGAAACAGAGTGGGGAGCAGAACAGGCAGATCAACAAAGTACACTGCTGAGGGGAGTAGCAGGTGAGCAGGAGAGGTCTGCCTGGCTCTGTGGGTCACCTCACCTCCAGGGTGGGGATCAAACTCCCACTGAAGACACCACAGCTTGGCTTAGCTTTGCAGTACAGCACTCCAACCTGCTGCGCCATCAGGGAAGGCCCTGATTTATCTTTTAAAACTGTTTTTTTTTTTTTCCCCTTTCCTTTTAGCATATTTTTGCAGGTTTTTTTTTTTTGTTTTTTTTTTTTAGAGCCAGGCGTGATATATTAGGCATCTAAGTTTTATAGGCCTTTGGTGTAATGGCTTTATGTCAATCTGACTATAAGCTGAACTGTTTTTAATGTTTGCTTTAGAGGTAGGTGCCAGAGATTTCAGATTTTTCTAGTGTTCTTGTTTTTATTTCTAAGGGAAAAAAATATATCTTTGGATTTCCCTTAGACCTCCATTAAATAAAGTGTCTTGTATGTCTTTCAGGGTTTTTTTCCTTTAAATGTTTATTTCAAGAACCTTTAGATTCACAGAACAGTACAAAGAATTCTCATACATCCTTCACTTTACTACAGAGCTACAGTGATCAAGCAGTCTGGTACTGAACTAAAAACAGGCATACAGATCACTGGAATAGAATTGGGAGCCCAGAAATAAAAGCAACTCTTTTAGTTTTAATCCATTGTCATTGTATTGGAAACTTGAAGGAGAGGAAGTTTATTTAATGATTAGGTTTTAGTATTTTAGTGGGCTGTGATTGTCAGAAGAATGTCTTGGGCGTTTTTTTTTCTCCCTGTAGAAGAGACAGGGAGCATAGAGAGGATCCAAGTTTGAGCAATTGCTCTTGTCCCACATGGCCAAGTCTGTAGAAAAAGAGAACAGGCCTTTGATATGGAGAAAGATCTATGTATAACTGAAAGTGGTGACTAACTCCTCTTTTGCCCAAAACATGAGTTTTTAACTTGGCTCTTCACCTGGAGGTAAAATCCACAAAGGCATGAGTCTTCTGAGAGATTCCCCCACACAAACTAATGCACACATAGCCTCTAATAATTTGTCAAAACTCCTGGTGAAGTAGTCTTACTAATTTTTGGCTCCAGTAGCTTCTGCTCCATGCAAGGTAATCTGATATATCAGCTGTGATCTCTTTGTATTTGCCTGTCTCCAAATTTTGAGGTGACAATTTGCTCTGTAACCTCAGTTCTCTAAAGTCTATAAAAAGTCATCGATTTTCAGTTTATTCAGCGTTTTATCAGGGTAAGAACGATGGCTCCCAAATTCTTCATATGTCAGGGCTGAAACTGGAAGCCTATAGGCACTTCTTAAATTTTATCAAGTGGTGAGTTTTAGTGTATGCAATTTTTGTTGAAAATATCAACAAATACCGATTTTTTTTTTTAAGATTTACTCATATATTTATACATACAAGAACTGGGGCCTAGGTCAGAGGTGTGGGGAGTGAGAGGATTCACCAGACACAGAATGGGGAACAGAACAAGCAGATCTACTTGAAATAACAGTGCTGAGGGGAGCAGTGAGTGGGACGGGAGAGGTCTGCTGCAGTATGTGGGTCAGCTCCCTGGCCAGGGATCGAACTCATGTTGCAGTGGCTGTTGATAACTTGATAGCTGAGACTTTAACCCCTGTGCCATCAGAGAGGCCCTGCAAGTAATGATCTCTTATTTGTGATATGCATGTTGAAGTTTTTAGGGATGGTATGCTGGTAGCTGTAAAATATATTTAAATGCATCTAAGAAGATGAGTTGATAAGTGTAAGAAAGGCTGCATAAATGGGTAGATGATAAAACAACTATAATAAATGTGTTTGTGCATGCTTACATTAACTTTTTTTTTTTTACAAATCAAGCTTTATTCTGAGAAATTCATTGTACAATCTTTTTTAAGTTTTATGACTTTATTTGATAAACAGTAGTTAATGCTCATCCACACTGACTGTAGATTTTTGAAAGCTGTGACAGGTACATAGGTAACCAATGTACACCCCTTGTTTGATGAATCTTCATTCTCACGGTGTTCTGGGGACCACTGCACAGGGACATGGTGTGGGACATTCTTTGTTCCTTTGGCCCAGGCAGCTTTGTGGAGCCAGCCCAGAGTTAATGTGCACATCTGGAGCACCCATTTCCCTCATTGCAAATTTCTGATCTCTTTTAGTGCCCAAGGGCATGCTCTTGAAGCCTGCTCCATGGATGTGTTTGTGAATGTTGATGGTGGATTCCCCTGTCACTACCATGTCGATGGCAGAATGGCCACTGTGTGATATCTGAAAAGATACAAATGTGGGGGAAGCCAACACTACTACGTCCTTCCACCCAGAGTGGGGAGAGAGAATGCCAGCAAATGTGTGACAGCAGCAAGGCATAGACTGAGGAGAGTCAGACCCAGGGGACTGGGAGGTTTTAGCTTTTGGAGTCCTTGGAGCTGGAAGGAGCTATCCCCAGCTTCCAGTTTTCCCCATAGAGGGCACCACCCCCAAAAGGGGAAGAGGCTGAGGACTGGGGAAATGTAGAGGAAGGATGTGAGGTGGGGCCCCCATAGCCCTCCCTATTTGGGAGAAAGAGGCCACCGTGTACTCTGGAAGCAGCGTTAAAGGGTGTGGTTGTAGCAGTGGAGACCAGTTTGACAGTGGGCTGCATACCGGGGACCATAGTGGTGACAGCGGAGGTGGTAGTGGAGCCTGAGTGGGGGCCTGGGTGCTGAGGGACAGGATCTACAGGATGGGTGAGACACTGGAAGGGGCTGACATTGCAATGAACTTGGTTGGGAGAAAGACTCAGGCGGGACAGCAGCTCCTGCAGACACCATTGCCTGGATGGGCAGCACGATGGAGGCAGGGAGCTACAGCAAGCCAGGGGTCAGAAGGTCAGGCTGACGGGTCTGCATGCTCAGCATGGTCCAGGGCTGAGTGATGATCAGCACAGTCCAGTTGCATTGCTGAGCCTGCAAAGCAGCCTGGATCCAAGCCTTGACCACACAGAAGCAGAGGTAGGGCCAAAGGAGCCCAAATCTGCCTTATGAGCAGCTCAACTATCAGGCAGCGTGTCCAGCTTTGCCAGGACAAGGGCAGTGTTTCAGGAGGAGACTCTGGACGTGATTGGCTCTTGTGCGGTCGATGTTGCTCACACTGGGCCATCCAGCACAGTGGGTCCACTTCCCCTCCTGCTGTAGTCATGGCACAATAGAGTTTGGATCATGCAGTGTCCCAGCTCTGCCTCGTTAGCAATGGAGCCATAATGCATCGTTCAAGGAATCTGTTGGTGAAGGTTATGGTGATCTGGGCCTGGATGTTTTTAGTGCTGGTGCTGAAATGCTTGCAGAGCTGGGCCACCAGGTAGACCACAAAGTCAGGGCGCACTCAGTGATTGTTCACATGTGGACACAAGCAGGACATCACAGCTAGAATCAGCTCCTGCATGTATTTTTCTGGACAGAGTGCAGGGCTGTCCATCAGCACCTTCATGGTGCACATCAGATAGATGAGCAGGGCCAGCTTGCTCTGCACCACGCTCACATGGCCGCCCTCCAGGGGAAGGTGCGGAATAGCGGTCGCACCTGTTAGTTCGGAGTCCATCACAGTGCTCTGCAGAGTTTTCGTGTCTTGGCCTCACAGGACCCACACAAGCCTAGGTGATCATCTTGCAGTTCAGTTGCTGCTCCACAGGCAATGGATACTTTGGGGCTCCCAATGCAAAGGGGTCCCCTCCACCAGGGATGGCACCTTCTCTTTCCTTTTGCTATCAGAGGAAGCAGCCCCTTGACCTTTGCCTTTCAAGGACCCGACTTCCTCCTGGCATGACTTTGGTGACTTCGGGTTTCTATAGTCTCAGCCGATTCCTGCTCTTTAGGAGCTCAGGGTGGGTTCTCGGAGCAGGCCGGCACCATTTGAGGAGGTATCCAGGCACACCCTGGGGAGAGGTCGTTCAGGTCAACCCCCTATTAGTAGAAGTAAAGTTCCCAGGAATAGACTTCTGGGAGTGGGAGCTGGAGAGCAGCTCGACATTAGTTCGTAGCCGATGTCACAAGTGCTAAGCTTCTGCCGCTTCCCCATGTACCTGAACTTCAAGGCATCCTACATAATCTCCTTGATGTGGTAGCTGATCTCTGTCAGCAGCTGGCCAGTGTCCTCCTGAATCTGGACCTTGATTACTGACTCAGCCATCACATTCATCATCTTCGAGGGCATCTTTGAGGGCAGCACTGAATTGCTGCGCTTCAACTTTTTCTTAACCATTCTGCAGCCACTCCTGGCCTCTCACAGGGTGACACCCAGGGTGAGGATCAGAGACCGCTGTGCTCAGCGTCACTGTGTTGGCCTTGTCACCCTCCCCCCCCCAAAAAAAATTATTTTAATTATTTTTTATGTCTGGAAAAGTTCATAATAAAATGTTTGGATGACTGTATCATACCATCCATAATAGTTTGCAGCTTAGATCCTTTTCCACTTAGTATTCCTCAAAGCATTGGCTATCACTGTAGTTTGTTTATTTTGACTTAGCAGGCCTCTGGTTTGTTTCCAGGTTTTTATGTCATCAACAGGCTTTCATGAGTGTCTTTTTTTTCTAAAAAATATTCTTTTTTCTTATGTCAGAAAATAAAAAGTGAGGGAAAAGACACCATTTTTCATGTCATTTTGATTCAGAATTGATTACATAGCATCCATCAAGTAAAAATAGCTGTCATTGACCTTTAGTCACATAATTTTTTATATTTTGGCTGAAATGTAAAATCTTTAGCACCATTTATATAGTATTTATTGTCTTATGATAAATTTTAAAAACAATGTCCAGTAAAAATTCAAGTAAATATCATTCTGCTCCACCAAATTTATAATTTATGATTTTACTATAAATGCTGGAATAAAGTTAAGTTGAACTTTGATGGTGAATATTAAAAATTGTCAGTTAAGGCTGACATTTTTAGCACCATAAATCTCAGAAACTATCTTACACTGACATTATAAAGAATAGTTTCAGTGTAGCAATATATGTCATTTAAAAACTTCATTTATTGAGGGTTTTGCAGTGATAGATATGCTCTCAAGTTCTCAGTGTTTTTGCACATGGTAAATATTATAGATGTAACTCATATCAACAGAAGCCTTTTGTTGTGCTAAATAATTTTTTTAAATAACAATTTCAAATATGATGACATGTAAATCTTTTTTTTTGTATTTATGATTGCCACTTTTTTATAATATAGTAGTTTATTTTTACTCATGAGTGTCTTTTTACATGTTTTCTGGGGCCCAAGGGCAAGAGTTTTGGGGATATACTTGGAATAAACTCACTGTGCAGTGAGATGTATGGATTCCCAATTTAGAAGGCAATACCAAACTGTTTTTTGCAAAACTGGTTTCACTAATTTGTGCCAACAGTGCTTAAGGGATCTTGTGGATCCTCACTCCCCAAACTTTAGTCTTGCCCAAATGCTATATTTTTCCAAAGGAAAGGGTAAAGGCTGACAGCTCATTGTAGTCTCAATATGCATTTTCCTGATCAACATAATTTGTTAATTATTTTTTTAATTTTTACTTTAACTTATTTTGTGGATATTTTTTTCCTCTCCTACAGTTTGTTCTAAAAATTTGATGTTTTCAGTCTTTCTCATTTACTAGTAAAGTATTTTATTATATAGATCATGTTAGATCATTTACCCATTCCATAGAGACTTTGTGTAGTGCTTTCTTACTCTCATGGTTCTAAGTAGTTGTCAATCAATTTTAACTTTTTCCTTAACCCAAGTATTAATGATGAGTGTTTTTTATATCCAGATATTTGAAATTTTAGCTGTCTCTGGTTTCATATCTACTTTTTTATTGTATTGTGGCCTGTGTGGTATCATTTTGGAAGATTCTGTATTTAATTTGTGACCTAGTGAGAGGAGAATTTTTATGAATGTTTGATTTATGTATGATACAAGTACATTCTTTGCTGAGTACAAAATAAAGATCAAATAAAGATACATATACATCAAATTAATCCAGTACCTTAATCTAGTCAGTTTCTATGAGATATGTTATTCTTGCACTATAATTAAATATTTGCAAAAGTTTCTGAGTTGTATCAGTTTTTGTTTTATATATTTCAAAAACATACACACACATAAGTGCTCATCTTGGTGCCTGCACGCTTTTAAATTAAGAAATCTCTGTTTATCTAAAAATTATTTGCTTTGAAATCGGTTTTGTTTCAAAAATGGAGGAGGGGACTCCTGTGGTGAGTGGCACAGGTAGGCCAGCTTGATTGCGCTGTGTATAGGAGCATAATTTTTTGGTATTTGGGCAGCTGGTGATTGTTGGTACCAGCAACCAAAAAAAAATTGTTTTAAGATATCTATTTTGTTTAATGTTAATATTGTTACTTGTAAATGTTTCTCTTTTTTTTGTTTGTTTTACATCCAAAGGATAGGTTTATTATACAATAAAAGGGAAAGAAGAAAATGTTTGCACAGGCAGAAAAGGGTAGGAAGAGCTGCTTGTGAATATTTCTGTCCATTTCCTTTATTATTATTTTTAAAGATTTATTTATTTATTCATACAGAACTGGGGTACAGGCCAGAGATGCAGAGGGTGAGAGGATTCACCAGAGACAGAGTGGGGAGCAGAACAGGCCGACTGACAAAGCACGTTGCTGAGGGGGCGGGGGGGTCAGGAGAGGTCTGCCACGCCATGTGGATCTCTTCCGGGGCAGGCAGGATCGAACTCATGCAGAGGTGGCTTAAGCTTCTTTTACAGTGCTTTAACCCGCCGCGCCACCAGGGAGGGCCCATTTCCTTTATTTTATAAGAAATTTTTTTCACGATTAACTTTTGACCTATGTACCAAAATAGAACAAATAGTATGCCAAACCCCTATTTATCCATCACTCCCCTTAAAGGCAATACTACATTTCATATCTTTTCACCCACACTTCAGCATAAATCTCTAACATCTAAGGATGCTCTTCTTTTATAGTAATGCTGCACCTGCATAGTTATTATTTAGATTTTCTTTTATTCATTATTTATGAATTAGAAATTGTCCTAAAAGATGCTTTTACTGGCACATTAGACAGAGAAAGCAATCATTGACCACATCAGTTGAAAACAGTTTACTATCATTTCCATTGGACTAGAGGTGCCACCCGGTCTCTTCCCTTCCCTCTCTTCTCCCTCTATCTCCAGGAAAGGACTACAATACACCCACTGCTTCCTTTCTAGAACACTCCACAGTGTTGCCAAGGGGAGGGTACCATCCTGGCATTTCTCTCCTCTCCTCCTGTGATACCTCACAGCCTCTTGTTCTTCCTCTTTTCACTAATAATAGCTCCACTCCCTGTTACACCATGCCCCTAAAGGTCCCTCCACTTCTCTAGAAGTTGAACTCCAGAGACTAACTGTAAAGACCCCTGTCCACCAGGCAGGCTACCCAAAGAGAGACAGGCATCTCTTCCCAAGGCAACCTAAATGCATGAAACACCTGGCAACAGTTTCTTCCTCTGTACAATATACACACACCTCCAAGATGGCAGCCCTCATGAAACAGCACCACGCCGGTGTGGCCATATTCCAAGCCCAGAGAAGTTGCCGATGGTAAGTAACCACTCGCAGACACACTCAGAGTGTGCTCCCTACTGATTGCAGACACCGCTTTGCAGGTGCGTTTGAGCATGTACATCAGCCCCTCATCCCAAGCCTCAGCGGGCTCCACAGTGGTTGATGTCGGAACTCAAAAGCTAAGAGGTTCAGGGGCTTATGAACGGCACTGCAGCTAGTTGATTTTTCAAAAGCACGCCAAGGTGATTTTGAAGGGGCTGACCATGGGGGTGCTATCAATTGAATGATGCAAGGAGTATAGGTTAGAGATAGGTTTCTGTGGATTCGGTGATGGAGTCTTTTATATTGGACACCCAGCTAATTATCAGTCAACCTTTCGTTTTCTAATTTAAGTATTAAGACTCACAGGATTTATTGCATTATATTATTATTGCTCCTTTCCAAGTATTTTAAAATTTCAGTTATGATTTTTTGTTTCACCTTTGTCATTTTGAAGTGTGCTTGTATTTGCAAGAAACCGTTCCTCCTGTTAATTATTTCTTTTTTTTTTTTAAAGAAAAAAGGTTTATTTATTTATGCATACAGAACTGGAGTACAGGCCAGAGGTGCTGGGGCAGTGAGAGGATTCACCAGAGACAGAGTGGGGAGCAGAACAAGCAGATTGTCGAAGTATACTGCTGAGGGGAGCAGAGGGCGAGACAGGAGAGGTCTGGCACACCATGTGGATCACCTCCGGGCCGAGTTCTAACTCGCACTGAAGCAGCTATTGCGGGCTTGCAGTGCGCGTTCTAACCTGTTCTAACAGGCCACCGGGGAGGGCCTGTTCATTATTTCTAACATAGTTTCTCCGTGGTCAGATAATGTGATTTGCGTCGTGAACATTCCTTGAAAACTGTGGAGACTTAGCAGAGTCCTTTGTATCTTCCCATAATTGTTCCAGATGTTGCTTTAAAAGAATATGTTCTCTACTTGTTGATTGTAGTGTTGAAAACTCGTATTCCCTCTCAATTTTTTTTCACATACTTGCTGTGCAGAGAGAAATGAAATGGTGATTTATTCATTTCTCTTTGCTTGTATTTTTGCTGTATTTGAACCTTACTAGGCACAGGTTTTATATATATATATATATATATATATATATATATATATATATATATATATATATATATATATATATATATATATATATATATAAGTTTTAAATGTTTTTATTTCATTTTTTCTTTGAATAGATTCATTTATTTGTTTATTTTTAAATAATAGTTTATTTTTACATCATTTTGTGCCTTTTTCCATCTTAGCTGTAATCCCCTTGGGGTACAGGTTATAATTTTAAAATAGATATTGCCAAATCACTAAAAAATGTTACATATGTACTCCTTTTAATACATGTATTTATGTGTATGCATGTGTGAAATGTACCCACCAGTATTAATACCTCATTCCCCCAAAGCATCTCCAGCCCTGGAAGATACTCTTTTTCATTTTTTATAATTTTGAGAGCTGAATAATTATACATAATTCTGTTTTAGTTTTTCCACCTTTTAGGGACATGAGATATCTTTTCCAGTTAATTGGGCATCTACGTTCCTTCTGTGACTCTTTATATTCTTTGCTCATTCTTTCTCTTTCCCCTGGCCATTTTACATAATAAGATTTGCTGAAATTTTGTAGCTTTAGTCTAGTCTTGTTTTAACTTGAGAATTACTGCTCAAATGTGCCAGATGCCTCTCTTTTCATACCTTTGACCACCTTCACCCAAATGTGTTTTTTATCTATTTATATGATTGTGTTGTTCTTCTTAATTTGTTGCTGTAATAAATTAATAGGTGTTGGAAAATGCAGTTTCATCATAGAGCAATTATTCTTGTGATATTTGTTGGATTCCAGGTGCTAGTGTTTTATTTACTATATTTGCATCCATAAAATAAAATGGTCTCCTGATAACTGCTTGTCTGTGTTAGGACTATATTTTTTAAGGAAACGTTATAGTGCTTCATAAAATGAACTTGGAAAATTTCCAACTCCTTCTACTGTTGAAAACAAGTACAGCCAACTTTTTCTGTAAAAGGTCAGATAGTAAATATTTTATGCTTTGGTAGTCTTGCAGTGTCTGTTGCAAGCATCAACTCTGATGCTGTGGCAAAAGCAGCCAGAGACATGGTTGTTTTCCAATAAAATGTTATTTACAAAAAACAGGCCCTCCCTGGTGGCGCTGTGGGTTATAGCACAGCACTAAGAAGCTAAAGCCACTTCAGGTTGAGTTGGATCCCCGCCCCGGAGGTGACCCACATGGAGCGGCAGACCTCTCCTGACTCGCCCGCTGCTCCCCTCAGCAGTGTACTTGTCAGTCAGCCTGTCCTGCTCCTGGCTCTGTCTCTGGTGAATCATCTCCTTACCCCTGCATCTCTGGCCTGTACCCCAGTTCTATATGCATCAATTAAAAATAAAAAACAGGTTATGGAACAAATTTGACCTGCAAACCCTGATCTAGAATTGTTCAAAAAGTGTAGAAATACCCTGTTTTTGAAAAAGTTATATTGGGCCTCCCTGGTGACGTAAGGGGTTAAAACACAGCATTATGAAGCTCCCCAAAGCCACTGCAGCACAAGTTCGATCCCAGGCCAGAGAGGTGACCCATATGAAGCAGCAGACCT
>NW_004567128.1:27713783-27716987 GCF_000260355.1 Condylura cristata | reverse complement strand
ATAAATAAATAAATAAATAAATAAATAAATAAATAAATAAATAAATAAATAAATATTTTGATAAATAAATAGATAAATCACTATATCCCTGTAGTTTTCATTGTATATTTTGGGCTTTCTTTATCTAATTTCTTTTTCTAATTGCTTATGTTGAGTTCTTAGCTTTTTAATTTTTGAAGTTCTCTCTCATTAACAAAATCAAGTGAAGCTATAAATTTTCTTGTAAATATAACTTTTATTGTGCCCAATAACTTCTGTTGTAAAGTGTTTAACTTCAGTGTTATTGCTGCATTGGAGTATTTTTTTATTAGTACTATTAATATTACTTATTATTATTACCATTATTTGTTTACTTACTAATAATATTCCTATTGTCTATTTTAAATTATATTTTTTAAAGATTTATTTATTTGTATACAGAACTGGGGTACAGGCCAGAGGCTCAGGGGCAGCAAGAGGCTTCACCAGAGACAGAGAGGGGAGCAGAACAGGCAGAGTGACGAAGTACACTGCTGAGGGGAGCAGCGGGCGGGTCAGGAGAGGTCTGCTACGCCATGTGGTCACCTCCGGGGCAGGCGGGGATTGAACTCATGCAGAAGTGGCTTTAGCTTTTTAGTGCTGTGCTTTAACCTGCTGTGCCACCAGGGAGGGCCTAAATTATTTTTATTGTAGTAAAATCATATAATTTACCACCTAAACCATTTCTAAGTGTGCAGATCAATAATATAAATATTTCCCATTCCGTGGCTTGCTGTTTTACTCTTTCCATCTTTTCCTTCAATGCACAATAGTTTTAAATTTTTGATGTATTCCAATTTGTCTTTGGTGTTTTAGCCAGGAAATTTTTGCCAAGTTCAATGTCTTGAAGCTTTTCCCCTACGTTTTCTTCTAATAGTTTTATAGTTTCAAGACTTAAATCTGTTTTGAGATATTTTTTGTGGATGGTATAAGGTAATCTTTTTGCATTTGGAGATCCAGTTTTCCCAATACCATTTATTCAAGAAACTGTCCTTACCCCCCCCCATGAATGACATAAATCATTTTATTATATATGTGTGAGTTTATTTCTGGATTCTCTATTCTATTCCATTGGCCTCTGTTTCTGTTATTTGTTTCAGTATCATTCTATACTGCTTACTGTAGCTTTGTAATAAGTTTTGAAATCAGCAAGTATGATTAGAACTTCTAACTTTGTTCTTCACAAATAGTTGGGTTTAATTTTTTTCTTTTTTTAAATATTTATTTATTTATGCATACAAAAACCCCATGCCAGAGGTGCAGGAGCGTGAGAAGATTCACCAGAGACAGAGTAGGGAGCAGAACAGGCAAATTGACTGAAATACACTGCTGAGGGGAGCAGTAGGAGAGTGGGAAGAAGTCTGCCACACCATGTGGGTCACCTCCCTGGCCAGGAATTGAACTCATGCTGCAGTAGTGGTGGATAGCTTCAGATAGCTTCATAGTGCTGTGCTTGAACCCATTGCTCTACCAGGGAGGACCCAACTTTTTTTCTATCAGGGTTCTTAAATTCCTTTGTCCAAGCTTGTCCTTATATAATTTTTATGTTGATTGGATGCTTTGGACCTTGAATTTCCCTTTGATAATTATATCACCAAACCAACTTTTCTTTTCCTGAACTTTAGTTGGTACATCTTTGTCCAATCCTTATTTGCAATCTGTCACTATGTTTTAGTTATGCTTCTTATAACTGTGTCATCGGGCTTGCTTATTTATTCCAGTCATCTCTCTCTCTTTCATTTGACAGAATGAGTCAGCTACTTTAATTTCACATAACCACAATGCACTTAATTTTATGCCTTCTTTCTTATTTGATTTTTATTATTTATACTCTTGGCTTTCTCTGTCTTATTCTTACTTTTCATGACTTAATGTAATTATAATCATTCATCTCCCTCTTCAACCCACCCACCTTTTTTTAAGTCAAGCAATTTTATAATTTTTTTATAAAATCTTTAAGGATCTATCTTCTCATTTCTATCAAGCATATTAAGTCTCTATTTTTTCTATTAATTTATTAAATGAAACAAATAGGCAGAATTTACCTTTCTGCCTATTTGACAAAGTAAAAAGTGTATGCATTTAAGGTATACAATGTGGCGGTTTGAAATAAGTATATTCTTTTAACTTTGAATTAGTAAGATCCAAGTACCTCTAAACACTCCAGCGGAAATTAACATGTGGGATGTTTACGCCTATACAAATCAAGATCATCAGCGAGGCATGCTAGAAGAAACATGTTCACTGAGTTCTGCTTTAGCCCTATGTCCTTGATCAACTTCCTTTGAAGATGGTGTTAAACCAGTAATCCTCAAATTTGGGTCACCTACTGGGGCTTGTCAACACACAGATTGCTAAACTCCACATCCAAAGTTATATATTCATTAGGTCTGAGGTAAGGCCTGGGAATTTGCACTTCTATAAATATCTCAAATTCTGCTCCTGGTCCAGAGACCGCGCTGTGGGAATCATTGTTCTAGAAGATGTCTGTGACAAATCTGTCATGCCCTTATACAAAGGTTACTATTGAGGACATTCTCTATTATTAGGCTGGTCTCCTGTTGAATTTACATCTGTTGTTCCAGCATAATTATTGATGCCTCTTTTGTTTTCTAAAGTGCCCTTATCTGGATAATAACTATAAACTAAAAGGTCACCTCACCTGTAATCCATCAACTATCAGGAAATCTTTACCCTGGAAAAATTGTCATATTTTCTCCTTGTGGCCAATGTAATCCTACAAATGGCTGCATTCCTCTCCAGACATGTCTGATAGGAAGAGTAAAAACAAACTTGAAGCTCAAATTTAACTACTCTGCAGGCATAGGATTTGAATCTGTACAGTCCATACAGATTTAGGTGTTCACTTTGTGTTTTCTGTCTGTCTTCTCTGATCTAATATCATACCTGGGCATTTTACTACAGACATTCTTGAATGCCCCTAAAGGCCACTGGAAAGTAATGGGTGCAAAAAACAGACACATGAATTAATAATACATGAGGAACTTGGTTATTGCTTGTGTCTCTTAGGAAAGAGCATAAGTTTGGGAAGTAAAAATTGCAGAGGGAGGGCCCTCCCTGGTGGCACAGCGGGTTAAAGCACTGCACTGAGAAACTAAAGCCACTTCCGCATGAGTTCGATCCCCGCCTGCCCCGGAGGTGACCACATGGCGTGGCAAACCTCTC
>NW_004567128.1:27710352-27712228 GCF_000260355.1 Condylura cristata | reverse complement strand
ATAATCCTTGATTGGGGACAAAGAGTCTTCGACAGGGCACAAAGATTTAAATGCAAGTATTTCATCATAGTTGTGTTAAGAGTCAAAATCAAACCACCCTTCATAATACTTTACTAACAACATTTTGGCCATATAAATCATGATATATTCCAAGAGGTAGTTGCTGTAATTAGTAACATTAATATAAATAGTGAAATCATCATAAGGAAAGTAAATACACTTGTTACTTTCATTTGGAGTTCATTTTGGTTCCTAAGACCATCAATCACTTTTATCCTTTAAGGCATGAATTAGCAGTTCTTACAGACTTTCTCTGTAAATAAGAAGTGATAAGCTTGTATTGCTAGATCCACAATCTAATGTTTTGTTGAACTGTATTTACAGTATATTGGTCCCCAAATGATTCTGGGGTTAAGTGATCAGAATAGAAGGAGGAGGTAGTAGGTGTAAGGCCAAAAGAGTATTTTCTCATGTAAATGGTGGTTTGATGCTATTTAGATGATATGTCTATTCTGTAGGGATTAGTATGTAGAGGGAAAAGAACACAGTGGAGAGCCTCCCTGGTGGCTCAGCAGGTTAAAGCACAGCACTAAGAAGCTTAAAACCACTTCAGCATGAGTTCAATCCCTGCCCCGGAGGTGACCCACATGGAGCAGCAGATCTCTCCTGACCCGCCCGCTGCTCCCCTCAGCAGTGTACTTCAGTGATCTGCCTGTCCTGCTCCCCGCTCTGTCTCTGGTGAATCCTTTCACTGCCCCTGCACCTCTGGCCTGTACCCCAGTTCTGTATAAATAAATAAATCTTTTTAAAAAATAGCATAGTGATGGCTATATTCATCTCTATTACAACAACAGTACATGTTCTACTATGAGAATATTACTATGAATAGTTCTCCAATTAGATGCATTGTTGGAAGTAGGACCAAGTTGGTAAGGCTTTCTAGTAATCATGCTGCTACTATTGGTAGCAGTATTTTGTGAGCTAAAATTATAGTTCTTCTGTGAATTTGTTCATAGTTAAAATTGGCTAAACAAAACAGTATTGAGGATGTAAGGCCATGGGCAATTATTAGCAGTGTAGCTCCTATAAAACATCATGGTGTTTGAATAAAAAGCTATGATTACTAGTACTGTATAGGGGATGGAAGAATATGTGTGACATTAAGTTTGTTTGGCAAAAGCTGTTGGAATTGGCTATAACTATTCTTCATAGGGATAATGGAAGGAGAGGTGACAAAATCTGTTCATGGGTTCAGTATGCTTGTGGTTTCGATTATTTCATAACCACCTACTTTAAGTAGTATTGCTGTAGGCACTGTAGAGACAGCAATGGGGGCTTCTCCATGGCAGGGCTTCCAAGGGAGGCCTTTTTTTTTCTACTATTTTTTTATTATTATTTTATAACAGTTTCCAAGGGAGGCCTTTTTACTATGAGTGCACGCTAGTAGGCAGGAAATACTAAGTTCAATATTGAGTTCAATATGGGCTTCTTATAAAGCTTCATGAGTCCACAAAAAGTGAATAAAAATTAATGTCGCAAAAAATAAAAAGATTCCTCATAGTATGTAAATAGGAAATAAATGGCTGCATTTAGTTGTTTGCTTTGGTTTCCACAGTGGAGAATAATAATTTGGGTTCAACTAATGTACCCTGGAATAGAACACAAAATTAGTTCTGTGGCAGTAAAGGTTATGATTAAGAATTTTTGTAATAGAATTAGCATTGTGATAGAGAATTAGATAGTGAAATAAAGTTTTTTTCAGTTATATGATTTTTGGATAAGAGAAATTGGCAATGAGTATTAAGGGGAGAAGTTATATTGTAAATGCTGATGGGGTGCTGCTGGGGGGTCAGAAAAGAAAGTGAGGAATTTAGGA
>NW_004567128.1:27692757-27710000 GCF_000260355.1 Condylura cristata | reverse complement strand
GAAGCGGCTTTAGATTCTCAGTGCTGTGCTTCAACCCGCTGTGCCACCAGGGAGGGCCCTACATAATCAATTTCATATGGATTCGATACTATGACTGGTTGGGAGAACCCTACTGCTGCTTTGCAAGCTGTGAATACTAACAAAATAATAGATGTACTGGCTGTGAAGTGAATATTAAGCATTTTCAATGGTTCTTATAATGAACAGAGATAATATTGTGCTTTTTAAACATAGTAATGAAGAGGTATCAATATATTAATAGTCATACAAGAGATATTAGTAAATGCTAATATGATATCATTTAAGAACATTTGGTAATCATGAAATTATTCATAATATAATGAATAACAGAATTTACTTAAACTAATTGCTATATTCAGTACATTTTCATCTTTTCAAAGTTCATTTGTCAGTCTGTCTATAGTTAGTAATGAGATTAAGACTAGTACTAAAGTAAGTAGAGTCTTTGAGTAACCTGTTTGAGATGTTCAGGGCAAGGGTAAGAGGAATGTGACCTCTAGATTGAATGGTATGAATGTAATAGCTACCAGGAACAATTTTGCAGAAAAGGGTAGGAGTCCTGATCCTGTTGGGTGAAAGTTGCATTCATATGGGCTTGTGTTTGTTTCTTACATAAGCATGCAATTGAGCCTGTCAAGTGGTGCAAGTAAGCAGTCCAGTAGTGTGTTGGCAAGTCATATTAATGTGAGAGTGATTATTCTTTCTTGGGTTATATCTGGACTAGTTGCAGGTAGTCAATTGTACTTATACTAAAGTAATATTATCCCTATAGGAATAGTCAGACAACATCTGCAAAATTTCAGCATCCAGCTGCTGCTTCAAATTCAAAATGGTGATTGGATGGAAGGTGGAATTTTTTAAATATTTATTTATTTATACATACAAGAACTAGGATACAGACCAGAGGTGCAGAGCGGGGAGAGGATTCACCAGAGACAGAGCAGGGAACAGAACAAGCAGATCTATTGAAATACTGAAATACACTGCTGAAGGGAGCAGCGGGTGAGACAGGAGAGGTCTGCGGCATCATGTGGGTCAGTCCCCTAGGCAGGATCAAACTCGTTCTGCAGTGGCTGCGGATAACTTCTTAGTGTTGTGCTTTAAATCATAGCCCCACCCATTGCAGAGGACCTGAAAGTGGAATTTAATTTGGCATAGGAAGCAAACAGTAAAGGAGAACCAAGGTAGTCCTTGACACTACGAAGAATGTTGAGCCATAAATTTATCTGAAATGGTAAACAGTGCTTCATAGTACTCTGAGGCTTGTAGTAAGATGAAATTCCTGGGGTTCCCGTGGGAACCCTAGATAATGTGGGAAGTGGATTCCTGTAACTAGGACTTGAATTATGTGCTATGGTTTCTTGTAGTAAGTTGTTGTCAGCCCAAGAAATAAAAACTCTGAAGGCGAATAGGACTGAGGTGTTCAGAAGTGGGGCTTCCAGAGGATCTGGAGTGAATGCCTGTGGGTGCTCAGCAGTCACCTAATCCAGGTGCTGGGGTTAGATGTGGTGGAAAACTGGAAAGAAACCGGCAAAGAAATTTATAGGATACTTCCATATCAGTCCTTTTTGGATGGTGTACATTTGCCTCGGAATGTACCTTCTGGGAACATCTCATCATTTATACTGCTAATATGTTGGTTAGGACTAAATATAAGAGGGATGTTGAGGTCAAATGAACTCACACTACCAAAGTAGATGCTGTTAAGAGGACTGATAAGGCTCCTGTAAGTGGTTAGGGACTGGGATATACTATATGATATGCGTGAGTTTGATGGGTTATTAAGTATTGCAATGTAAGTAGAGGTTTATCAATAATGTAAATGCATAGGCTTGAATTAAAGGGGCAACAAGTTGGAAAATAATATGTGAAATTATAATAATAATTGTAACAAATACTGTTGCTGGGCTTACATTTATTGAAGCGAATGTTGTTTGTCAAATTAAGTGATTAGTAAGTGGCTAACAGTAATGCTAGCTGTTAGTTGTACCGCTAAAGCTATTGGCTAAATAGCTGTAGCTATTTTGGGTTTTGACAATTGCTTGCATAGGGAAGAGCTGCAGTGGTATTCCTTGGAGTGTGATGTTTTTGTTGCTAAGGGTTCCAAAATGGCATCTGAGGCCACGTGGTAGGCTGCTCTATAATTCTCTTCTTTCTCAGAATTTTTATCCTTTCCTTTCGCTCTCCTTCTGAGATATTTGCTTTTCAGTCTGTGCCATCTTAACGTGTTAAGTTCTGTGATTTTGGGTTTTTATTTGTGACTATTCCCTGATCTCTGCCTACTATTAGACCTAATGAGCACTAATGAGTAATTATTGCAACCGAGGCTGAAGCCGGCAATGGTTCATTGACTCCAAATGGAAAAATTCATGCTTGAGAGTTGAGGTCAAATAAGGCAGATGAATCCTCACAATTGAGCTATAACTGATGATTGCAGCCCTAAAAGATTTTTGGAGTGACTGAGTTTTGCAAAGTCTGGATCCAACAAATTGGAAATCTTTTATCTGGATTATATTTAAAGGAGTCTGCTGGGAATCATTTGTCTCCGCTGTTTGGGGGATACTTCCCATTTGAGTTTTTGGATTTGTTTGATTGCTGGTGAGAGACAAGTTCTCAGGCCCTGCATTTGAGTAAGCCCTCTAGGGGCACCAGAATGAAGTCCAGAACCTCTGTATTCAAGGCAGTCATTCATGACGTGCTTTTGTACAAGATGGTTGGTTACTCAAGCTTTTATTTATTTATTTATTTATTTTACTTATATTACCACCAGGTGGAACCTGCAAGACAAGATTTTGTGACCTCTACTATCATCTTACCCCAGTTTGGGGGGACTTGATTGTTACTTTGATTTTTTTTTTCTCTTTTAGTTTCATTTGCAGAATACCCCAGGGTTGACTTATTCATGAACATTGGAAATCGGAAATCCTGCGATGGTAATTAAGTCTAACAGTCTTCCCTTGGTAATTGCTCTAACTAACCCCTTTCTCTCGGTCAAAGTCTAAGGTGTGTCTGCAACCACGCTACGCCGTACTGTAGTCATTACTCTCCAGCTTTGGGAATTTGACTTTGACTCCATGGAAAGAATTTGGTTTTGATTTTGGCTTTTAATTTTTACAACTTTGTTTATGTGAAGTTTTGGTAAATGGGCCTATGTTTTATTTTGCCTTTTCTTTGTCTCTTTGTAGACAGACTGTTTTTGCAGATACAGATGTGATTCAGATGAACAAGCGGCCTGGCTATTTTGGCGTGAGTAAAAACTACTTTCCATCAGGCACATGCGAAAAAAGAAATCTAGCCTTGGAAAACTAAGATTTGTCTTTGTAAGGAAGCAAGAGAAAGTTCCATGTGTTTGCAAACGAGTAATGTTAAGCAGTTAGAGCAAGGAGAGTGCTGCCTAAAGAAAATTAACAGCCAACATATCCACGACCCCAGGTAATACTTGCCAGAGTAAAACCAGGGAAGACTCAAGAAACACCCAGAAGGGGTAAGGTAGACACCCCCACCCCAGTCTGCGGGCACTGATAAAACTACACCTTAGGAGTGCAGTCGAAGGGGGAATGACTTAGAAACTCCTGCTGGAGCTGATTAACTGTGGGAGCACCCACACAGTAAACCCCAGAAAGGGATGAAGTGAGCAGCCCCCTGCGTCCACCCCACTTAAGCCAGGAATCCCCTGCCATTTGGCGCAGTTGTTCTTCCATGGGCTCTGCCCTTTCAGAACCCTTTCCTGTGTGTGCTGTCGCTAAATAAACTGTTTTGCTTGGATGAGGCTATGAATTCCTTCCTGGCCATAGTCAAAAAGCAAGGATGCCCCCAACTTAGTCACATTAAATCCATGGTTGCATAAGATATTCTACGTGGGTTGAATGAAAACAAAAGGAGCATCTGTGCCCATATATTGTCTGTCTGTACATCCTCTCCTCTATATTTAATTATCTTGGCTTAGAGGGGGGAAATTTGGTATAGATGGTCTCTATAGAAAATTTGAGCTCAGAAATATATGGGAACTGATACAAATGTTTCTAGGAAACATGGTCTGTAAAATGCTTTGGTTAATGAGAAGTAATTTGGGATTGAATGAGTTGGTTTGAAACTCATGTCTATAAGATTATGGTATTGAGTGCAATTTTTTTTTCTTCTGCCAGAGTCATTGGTGTTGGGTATATAATGCACGAAAAAAGCAACCTATGATGATCTACTTACATTTTTAAACATCAGATGAAATGGAACTTGGGAAATTAAAGGTTTTTGAAGGTTAAGAATTCTAGTTATCTTGGCAAACTATCTGTTATATGAATGTCCAGTATGTGTTTTTATCATACTGACTTGTTTTGCTGCACATATATATTTTTTAAAGATTTATTTATTTATTCATACAGAACTGGGGTACAGGCCAGAGATGCGGAGGGTGAGAGGATTCACCAGAGACAGAGTGAGGAGCAGAACAGGCAGATGGTCGAAGTACACTACTGAGGGGAGCAGCAGGCGGGTCAGGAGAGGTCTGCCACGTCATGTGGTCACCTCCAGGGCAGGCGGGGATCGAACTCATGCGGAAGTGGCTTAAGCTTCTTAGTGCTGTGCTTTAACCCACTGTGCCACCTGGAGGGCCCTGGTGCACATATATTTTTCATATTCCCCCCATTTTTTTTTAAATGGCAGTATTTCGTGGCTATGTAATATTCCATGGTGTGGATATATCACTTTTTTTTTTTTTAATACATTCATCCATTATAGGAGGTTTAGGCTGCTTCCATGTCCTACCTAGTATAAATAATATTTCTGTAAATACTGTAGAGCATATGAGCTTTTATTTTATCCATGGTTTCATGTTCTGTGGTTATAGGCCCCAGAGTGGGGTTACCAGTAGGTATGGTATTTCTATTTTAAAGTTTTCAAGACAAATCCAGATTGCTTTCCATAATAGTTGCACCAGTTCACATTCCCACCAATAGGACTGTTTTTTTCTCTTCATCTTCTCCAACACTAGTTGTTGGGTGTCTTTTTGATAGATGTCTTTCTTATGGCTGTGAGGTGGTATCTCACTAGGGTTTTAATCTGTATCTCTCTTATTTGGAATGACAATGCACATTGTTCATGTGGTTTTGGCCTTCTGGATATCCTCTTTAGTGAACTATCTGTTCATATCTGATAGTCATTTGTTAATTGGGTGATTTTATTGTTGTTGAATTGTATATCACTTGGACAGTAATCCCTTATCAGTTATGTATCCCTTATCAGTTATGTATTGTGTAAATATTTTCCCCATTCAGTAGGGTGTCTATTTTAATTGTCTTGTATTATCTTTTGCTGTTTAAAAGCTTGTTAATTTGAGGTAATCCCAATCATTTAGTTTTAATTCGCTTGTCATGTGAGTTGTTACTGGAAATATTTTTATTGTTGATATCATGGAACGTATTGCCAATGTTTTCTTCTATGTATTTTATTGTTGCAGGTCTATGTCTTTAATCTGTTTGGAATTTACTTTTGTGTATGGTTTTAGCAAGTAATGCAAATTCATTCTTTTATGCTTTCCAAATTCTTAGCACTGTTGACTAAAGAGGCTGTCTTATCTGCACTTATGGTCATGATATTTTATCAGAGATTAGGTGCTGTAATATATATGTGGATTTATTTCTGGACTTCAGTTCATGTTCCATGGTTTTGTGCCAAAATCATGTTGTTTTTAATGCTGTTGCTTTATACTAAAGTTTGAAGTCAGGAAATATGATGCCTCTATTTCTTTCCTTTGTTCTTAAGGTTGCGTTTGCAATTCAAGGTCCTTTGGTTCTATATGAATTTCAATACTTTTTGTTCAGTTTCTGAAAACTAAGATAATAGGTAGAACTAGAAATATTTTTATTAAAAGATTTTTTTAAAGATTTGTTTATTTTGCATTCAGAGCTGGGATACAGGCCAGAGGCATTGGGGGTGAGAGGCTTCACCATAGACAGAGCAGGGAACAGATCAGGCAGATTGCTGAAGTATGCTGCTGAGGGGAGCATCAGGCGGGTCAGGAGAGGTCTGCCGCACCATGTGGCTCCCCTCCGGGGCAGGGATAGAACTCATGTTGAAGTGGCTTTAGCTTCTTAGTGCTATGCTTTAACCCACTGTGCCACCAGGGAGGGCCTTTCTTTTCCTTTTTTTAAGATTTATTTATATATTTATGCATAGAAGAACCTGGGGGTATAGGCCAAAGGTGTGGAGGGTGAGAGGATTCACCAGAGACAGAGTGGGGAGCAGAACAGGCAGATCAACAGAAATACACTACTAGTGGGAGCAGCAGTAAAAATGTGGATTAGCTCCTTGGCTAGGGACAGAACTCAGGCAGTGGCAGTGATAGCATGCTACCAGGGAGGCCCCGAATTATTTTTATTGTACATTTCTTGTGCTTGTGTAAGTTTAGTTGTTAATATTAATGAAAATGACATAAAGGACTAGGGAGCCAACTAGGAAAAAAATTATTAGCATATGAGTATGAAAGTGTATGTTGTGTCTTAAAAGCCTAGCTGAGGTCCTCCCTGGGAGCACAGCGTGTTAAATCACAGCACTAAAAGGCTAAAGCCACTTATTCATGAGTTCGATCCCCGCCTGCCCCAGAGGTGACCACATGGGTGGCAGACCTCTCCTGACCCGTTCGCTGCTCCCCTCAGCAGTGTACTTCATCAGTCTGCCTGTTCTGCGCCCCACTCTGTCTCTGGGGAATCCTCTCACTTTCCCACACCTCTGGCCTGTACCCCAGTTCTGTATGCATAAATAAATAAATCTTAAAAAAAAATCCTAGCTGAAATAGGTATTCCATGGAACTATCAAAAGTTTGCACCTATAATTTAACTTTGACAAAGTTATGTAACATTTCACTAATATCTTGCTTATTTATCAATTAAAAGACATTTGGTTATGAGTTTGATTAGAAAATAGTTAAATGGGGTTCAATTCTTCCTTTTCCATGCAGTTATCCAAGATAGGTAGTGGCTAAGTCTACTATGCATACTTCTCACTTGGATGACAATGCTTCTCAAACTATGAAAATCATATAAATACCCCTGATGTTGGTGAAATGAATGAAGCTGTGGATGAGACAGTATTTCATGTTATATATCCATCTGGATAGTCTGAATAACCTCCTGGTATTCCTGAAAGACCAAGAAAGTGCTGCAAGGGGAAAAAAAGATACATTAACATCTACAAATAAAATTAGAAAATGGAGTTCTGCTCAGGTTGAGTTGTGTGTATAACCTATAAATAGAGGGAAGCAATAAAGAAACCCTCCTATGACAGAGTCATAATTATAGTGGCTGATATGCAGCATGCTCTGTGTTGATGTCCAGTCCAACTGTAAAAATGTGGTGAGCTTATGCAATAAAACCAAGGAAACCAATAGATATTATAGCTCACCAGTTCTATATACCCAAAAGGTTTGTTTTCCTGAATAAAATGAAATAATATGTGAAGTTCATCTGAAGCCTGATAGAATGAGGGTATAAACTCCAGAATGAGAGTATAAACTCTAGAATGAAGGTATAAACTTTTTCTAAGAATAGAGTACGTGTTGATATAAAATTGGATCTCCTCCTCCAGTAGGGTAAAAGAAATTACTGTTTAATTTTGCTTTGTTAATATTATAGTGATTCTGGCTGTGAGTACTGGGCGGGACGGCACTAACAGGACAGCTGTTAAACAAATAGTAGAGCTGGATATTGAGTTAGAGTGGTGAGGGTGTTTTTTTATCCAATAATAAAATGGATGACATCTAAAATTGCTGAGGAAAAGAAAAAGATGGCTAGATCAACTTAAGATCCTTTGTGATCTTTCTTAGTTTCAAGAATTCAAGGTAGTGGGCTGCAGCAATTCAGCAACTGAAGGTGGGTATACAGTTCAACCTGCTCTATCAGCTGCTTCAACTATTGACCATATGTGTTGAAGTAAGAATTATGGTGGAAGAACTTGGGATTTATATTGTTTCTTAGGGGAATGCTGTATCAGGAGCACTGACTCAATCACTTTCCAAGCCTTTAAGTTACAGTGGGTATGATTGTGGAGAAAATTACTACAAATGCATGGGCAGTTACAATCACACTGTAGATTTGGCCATCCCTAGTGGGGGAAAGAGGGTGCCTTAATTCACGAATTAAAAGGTTTAAAGCTGTTCCTACTATGCTTATTATTATGCTAGGTAGGTGAGGAACGGCAGACATAAGGTACCAACATTTTTGTGGTTTGTTGAGAATATCCAATGGTTTGTAAAAAGCTAGACAAAGATAGAGCCCTCTTTTTGCCAAGCCTCCTGGTGAATATCCCATTGAATTGTAAATTTGAAGAATCACCTTGAATCCTGCTGGGCCTTCCTCTCTTTCTTTTCCCTAGCAGGAGTAGATTGAAGCCAGATGACTAAGTATTTAACCTGTTAACTACAATTTATTTTTTTTGTGTGGGGTGGAAACAGACCAATCTCATAACAGACCAGTCTAGCTTAATAAAAGCATTTGATTTGCATTCAATTGACACAGGATAAATGTTGTCACTATCCCACCGAGGGGCGCGCTGACCTCTAGTTCGCCGAATGTAGAAGACTCGGAGCTGCAAGAAGATGAAACAGGAGTCTGGAGCCTGGAGTCTGTTTACTAGGATCGCCCATGGGTATATATAGGGTCTGATATGCCTTATACGTGCGGGAAAAACAGGAAGTGTACCCGACAGGGGTGGGGTGCATGTTTGTACCGGGCCTGGAGCTTCCTGCAGTTTCTACTAAAGACCAGGTAGTGGGCTGCAGCTGTTTGCAGGACAGAGTGCACTGTGCTCTGCTGGCTTGTTTGTTGGCCTTACTGGGGAGTGTGCTCACCCACACACAACATCAGCCAGGGAGGACAGGTACACTTGAGGTCCTGTCGAGTTAGCCACAGATAAATTCTTGCAATTCTTAGTTTCAAGAATTAAATAAATGGTATTTGCTTAGTGTCTTGAAGGCTTTCGGTCTCTGTTAACCTAAATTTCTATTCCGATACTGATGCTATTGCTGTTATGATTAATGGTGATAGAAAAGTTACTCACTTTATGTTTTTTTAATTATTTTATGTTATTGATGGAAACATGGTTAGTGAGGTTAAGTAAACTGTCACATGTAGAAATAAAAATGGAATAGTGCTACAATTGCTGTTGATATTGGTAGAATAATGCTATTGGGTTCTGTTAGTTCTTTAATTACTTATTTGGATAAGGACCCTGATAGTGAGGACTATAATTTTAGTACGTGGTGATACAGCTACAGTAAGAATGAGAATGCTAATTAGGGGTATTTTATTTAATATATATGGTGATGATACTGTGGTAGATGAATTGTGGATGAATAACACAGGTAGATTATAGACGTTTAAGCCGTTTCATTTCTAGATTTATAGGAATTGAACCTACTCCTGAGCACTAAAAAATATAAGCTACAATAAGGTCAAGTAGGCATGAATTTAGAATTATTGTGGTGGGATAAATCAAGTTACTATTCATCCTATGTGGGTGATTGAGGAATAGGTTGTGCATTTCATCATTGGGCTTGATTGTCCCCTTCACCCTACAATAATTGATAAAGTAGATGTGATTGATACTTGTGATGGGAAGTCATGTGATGGGAGCTGGGGTGAGGAGGAGGGGCTTCAGGAGCCTCTCCACAGACTGCTGTCTACTAGCTGCCCAGAGCTTCCTTTGCTGTGCTGTGGAGAGGTAGGGGGGGTAGGTGGAGGCACTGGCGGTGAGCGCTGCCAGTGCCCCTCCAAAGGAGCCGATGAGCTGGGGAGGGGGTCCTATGTGGGTAGCAGGGATGCCAGCTCTACCTGCCCAGCAGCCCCTACTTCGGCCGGAAGTGCGCTATCTGGGCACCAACAGCAAACACACCAGGTGCAGAGCTCACTGGAGTAGACACTGCTGTGCCCAAGAGACAAATGGGAGTGTCTGGGCGTCGACCCGGACTGTAAGGCCAGGCTCCAGGCCACCTCCATCGCGGACTCTGGCCTACGTGCACATCTTGATTTTTTCCCTTTCTTCCGGGTGCTCTCCCAAGGGCATCCACTTCAACCTCTGCCCTTGATCCGCCAGCCACCCAAGGGCTCTTCTGCTCAGCACCAAGGTAGTAGTGAGGGGTAGTGGAGGTGGAAGGAGACCCCTAAGTTTGGGGACTCAACTGCTCCTCCTACTCTTTGTTACTGCTTTGCTTTCTGCTCCCCTTTGACCCAAGCCCATGCCTCTTCCTCTAAGGAGCCTGTGACCCCCATCCTTGGCTTCCAGCTGACCTTCTCTCACCCACTGCATCTCTCCAACCGGTCTGCTTGGATCCCTGAGAACAGCTGCCTGCTCTTCCCTCCTTCTGTCCACCCAGGGGGTTGGGTTTGAGTCTGGGATGAAGGGAGGTTGTGATTTCATTACTTAACTTCTTTCCCCACCTCTGCTCTTCAACCTAGAAGTCAGCTCTGAGACTGGAGGATTTGACTCATGACAGCCCCCAATCCAATTCTATTTTCTGATGCAAGTTAAGGGAGTTGGAAGGGTTTTGGAGGAGGCAAGTTGGAGGGTAGAACTGGGTTATACAGAAACAACTACTCTCTGGGGAGAAAGTAGGAGGGATTCTAAATATTATTTTTCAATTTCTACCTCCGTAGCTCACGAGGGATAAGGAATGGTTGCCATGATTGAAACTGTACCTAACACATTATTTCCTTCCCCATCCTTTTTTCCAGCACTCATTTAGAAGCAAAGCTACCACCCCACCTTCCCCAGCCCACCCCCCCCCCCAGGTATTTTCACTGCCTAGGTCCTTTCCCCTTTATTTAGCGAAGTTCCGAAAGTTCCGTTTGTGGGTTTCTGGCTTTTCTCCAGGTCTTTGTTTAGGGTTTCAATCAGAGAACCTGGGAACAGAGGTTTGGATTTCCAGGGCCAAGAGTTTTGGGTATAATCTACTTTTCTAGTACCTTTTGCCTTCTGTCACATACCAGCTTTTGTCCTTCATTTTGATGGCCAAGGTCAATTTATGTTCCTGGGGAAAAAGGAAGATGGCTTGTATTTTGGGAATAAAATTTAGTTGGTGCTTTTGTGAAAATATTTTTTTTTCATAGCAGATGTGTAAGTTGGTCATGTCAGAATTGTGGATATGATATTCAAATTTAGGGAACAAAGAGTCAGGAAAAGATGTTTATTAGTAAAGCTGATTGAATACAATTATGTCATGTAGGGGTTGTGAAATATTCATGGGAATAAGATTATTGTGGATAAGCTTATTATATTAATGCTGGCATATTCTGCTAGGAAGAGCAGAATGAATGGATCTTCTGCATATTCAACCTTGAAGTCAGAAACTAGTTTTGGCTTTCTTTTTGTTAGGTCAAAGAAGCTGGCTTAGGTCCTGCCACGGTTGAATCATATTATGGCTATTGGTCATGGGAGTAAAATTAATCATGTGCACTGATGGAGGCCAAGAGTAGAAAAGTTAGGATGGAAGTGTCACAGACCAGAAACCAGAGGTGGGGGTAGGAATGATCAACATAGTTATTAAACCAGCTGAAAAAAATGAAAAATCCTTTGGTTCCAACTGCTATACCAAGTGTCAGACTGCTATAGAAAATATCATAAGAGGTGGGGAGACTGAGATCATTATAAAAGAGTTCCTGTCCTTACAAATCAATCTAGTTACACACTAAAATTGACTAACAGTAGATAACAATTCTACAAAGGAATGAACCCTTCCCCAAAAGAACATTCCATCAATACAATTTCTGCAGCTCTCCTGCCCACCTGTGCTTGTGCGGTACCTCTATTTTTCTTTTTCCTTTTCCTGTTGGTGTCTGTACAAACGTCTTAGTCTCCTGGGCAGACTCACCACGTTCAGCTGAAAGGGAAACTCTGCCAAAACTTTTCTCTCAGAGGTAACCCAAGGATTCCACTCACTGAGCCCAAAATTTCATCAAAATAACAAAGTGTATTCTTAGGTGATGATTAGAGGTTGGGAGTGTAAACGACCCATTTATAAATAAGACTGCTAATAAGATATTTGTTAATGTCATTTCATAAGAAATTGTGGTTCTGCTTGTGGTGCTCCAATTAATGGGTATTTTAAATTTGAGGCTCAGCTCTATTGGAGAACAGACAGCTAAATTTGATTCTGACTGATGTGATGGAGCAGAACCTAGACAAGGCGATTTTCCACCGGGAGAAATGCACTACTTCCAAGCAGAAATTTGTTTACCACTTGCTGTCCCCATACCTTTGACTCCATATAAAAAGATGTAAGTGTGGGAATTTCACCACAGAAGTTCTGATTCCAGCAGAAAGCCCGAAATAGGTGAATCTCAAGACAAAAAATGTGGGATTAAAACAAAATATATATTAATAACTAGGTACAAGAACTATATTTTCAACAAAAGAAAAATACAAAATAAACTTGTAGGGAAAGAATACCAGGTAAGTGTCAGCAAAGTAAAAACAGCAACAGTTGTGTCCTTACCAAAATAAAATCAATGTCAAAAGCACAAAACAAGAAAAATACGTAACAGTAAGATGCAAAATAGCCTAAGGTTTACACTTCAAGGTCCATCCCCCCCAAAAAAAACAAAAAAAAATTTTTTGAAAATATTCTAACATTTATTCTATCTTTTGATAATGTAACAAAGTAAAAAAAGAGAAAAGACAAACATTCAGAGTAAGAAATCAATCATCAAACTAGATTGAAAATCTGTACGTAACAAAATACATATTTTCTTATCTTATACCTGTGAAAGATTTACTGAATTCAGTTGAGTATCTGGGACATGGAAATCCTGACTAAGTTTTACAAGTTCAGATTCAGAAGGTTACATGCAATACTTAAGCTTATAATTACAAAAATGAAAGTAAACTGTCTATCTTGTAATCCTTCATATTTACAAAAAAAGAACTGGAGAGTCAAAAACAATCAGTTTTGGAATTTGACTTTTAAAAATGATGAAAAGAACCAAAAAATCAAGCAAACACATGAAAATGAAGAAACATAAAACAAAACAAACAAAAAAAGTAGTGGAATATAAAGCTAAGGAATAAAAATAAAACAAAGAAATCCATTAGATGGATTAGCCTCTGGAAATCTGATCAATTTGAAATGAAAGAAAAAAATACTGTATTCAAATATGAAGTTAAGCCAGACAGGGAGTAATATAAACTCACTTTATATTGGAATGTGTATAAATCTAGAGCAATACTTAAATGTTTAGGTGAAATATATAAATCCCTGAGAAAAGTCATTGTAAAAATTAATGAAAAAAATTCTAATGAACCAGTAAGTATAGAAAAAAATAGTGCAAGTGTCTGAGACACTTTTACTCAACAGATAGGCTGCAAAGAGCAGACCCAGAGTGGGGTGTTGGGAAGGAAGCCAGACTGACGGCTGGTGTGAGATGAGGAGCTTGCCAGGTGCTGAGGTGGACAGGAAGCTGGGACCTCAATGGTTAGAGCCAGAACAAGACGGGTGAGGGTAGAAGCATGATTGCCCCCCCCAACCTTGAGTTCTCTTGAGTGTCCCAAAGTGGAATCATCCGGGGAGACTATCCTGCACTCACCTACCCCCCATGCTAACATTTTTAACACCTCTGACCAGGGGAATATTTATAATTCCCAGGCTTTCTCCCAACCACTGTGTTCTGCGTCCACCCTTTCCAAGCTGTCCTAGCCAAGCTGGTTTGGAATTGAGTTTGTGGCCACAGATACCAGTTTAGGAACCATCGGGGAATATTAAGAGCTTTTGTTACTCCAAAATTCATTACCAAAACTCTGGCAGAGGGAGATGAAGGCAGGCCATGTCCAGGTTCAGGGGAGGACGAGATGGTGGACACCCTGCACCCGGGGAACAGGGTCAAGAGACCAGACGGTGAGCACAGAAGCACAGAGAACTTCCAGGATGCCCTAAGAAGCAGACAGACAGGTGTGCGAGCAATCTGTGCAGTGTTTCCCTCACGCAGGGCACTGGGTGTAAGACCTCAGGTGTGCACAGCTCAGTTTTCATCTTTGGAACGCAGGTCCGTGGTGAGGGGGTCATGCTGAATTGTCTGGTGAAGCATCAGACCCAGCAGGCCCGCCCGGTTAGTCATGGATGTGTGCACGTTGCGCTCCTGCTCAAGCAGCTCTTCCAGCTTGTGCAGCTGTGGAAGGTGAGTGTGAAGGGGGCCTCCCGGATCCTACTGCTTGCCCCAGCCCCTCCGAGCATCACCGCTTACCGCACGCACACGCTCCAGGTCCACCTCGGCACGCCTCAGCTTCTCCCAGCAGTAGTGGTGGCTGCACAGGCGCTTGGGGAGGCGACAGAAGTCACCAGTGAGCTCAAAAACGTTATGCACTAGTGGGCAACCACACACCTCATCATCTGTTACCTATGGGCAGAATGGGGGGTGATGAGGTAGGGAGGAGGAAGGTGATGGGGCAGACATGATGAAAATAGGGGACTAGTGGGCAGCTGGACCGGAAGGAACAAAGTAGAAAGTGATGGGGTAGGACGGAAGAGAGGAATCCAGTGGTTTAGTAGGAAGAGGGGGTGAAAGGGACGTGACCAAGATAGAGAATGGAGGCATGAAGTTAACAAGGCATGGAGGAATGGATAAGACCAGGCAGAAAGGGGAACGAACAGAAGGACCCCACAGGAAGAAGAGGGGTGAAGGCAAGTCAGAGAGAGGATGACTAGGGTTGTAAGGAGAGGGGAGGTGAGTGATGAGGTGGGAGGAGCGGGGCGGGCTAAACACTGAGGAAGAGAAGAGTTGGGAGATGACAGGCAGGGAAGGGATGACTGGGCAGAAAGAAGAATCAAGAGAAGTCAGAAAACGAGGAAGAAAGGAGTTGATGGCCGGCGTCCAGGGAGGAGAGGAGGCGTGTGGGCAGGCGTGGTGGGCAAGGAATGGAGGTTGGTCAAGCAAGAAGAATGGAGAACGCTTGAGCAGTAAGGAGCAGAAGAATGGAGGGTGGTTAGGCAGAGAGGGAGTGAGAAATAGTGCGGGTCAGGTGAGGAAGTTTAGGTAAACAGCAGTCAGGCAAAGGGAAAGTGAATAGGTGTTCACGGTGTGGTAATATACATCCAGAAAGGTGTGCGCCTGTACCCCTAAATTAGATACAGTATCGTAAACCAGTGTTACCCCATAAAAAATAACATACTTAAAATTTACACAAGAGAATAGGTGATCAAGCAGCGAGGAGAGGATAACATGGGGTTGTCTGGAAGGGAAGAGGGAACACGTGAGCCTGGCCAGGCGGGAGGAAGGTGGTCAAGCAGGGAGGAGGGGCGAGAAGGAGAGCAACGAGTAGGACAGGAACAGTCTCACCTTGGGGTCCCGAGAGTGCTCCGGACACAGCACCTGGAGCCGCTTACAGTACCTCTTACTCTGTGGGTCATACACATCACAGAAGAGCCTTGTGGCCCTGACAGGAAGTTGAAAGTGAGGTGCTGAGAATGGGGAGCAGGGAGGTCTCGCCCTGAACCCTGATCTCACTTTGTCTGCAAGCCCACCCATACCCTGCCCCGTTCGCACCCACCTCTGTATCTGAGCCCACTTCACATCATGTCTTTGACCCTGCTGGTACCCACACTTACCCCTCGATGCAAGTGGGGTATAGTGACCCAAAGGACGATTTGCACTCATACTGGGAAGAAAGAACACAGGTGGGAGGAACTTAAGACAAAAGCCGCTGCACACCGTCCCGTGGCATAGCTCACACAACACATTTGTCCCCTGTAGATCTTATGCTGCCCAGCCTTTGTGCCCCCTCGCTGCTGACTGACACCCCAGTCATGGCCCCCATACCACGGATGGAAGAAAAGCACAAATGGGTAGAGCCAGGAACCAAACCTCCCCTCCTCCCAGTAGATTCCACACAGCCAATGACACCCTTGCCCCATGCTGCCCCCAGGCAAAAAAAAACCTGACCTTGGCAAAGCAGCGCTCCATGTGGCGCAGGGCAACACTCATATTGATGGTTTGCCCACAGGAGACACAGAAGATCTTCAGGTCTACACCATCCTTGCTGCCTTTTTTACTCTGTGGGGAACACTGAAGCAGTACAGAGTGAAGACAGCTAAAGCAAGATCCCCAGATACCACCCCACCCATTCCCTTTTACCTCCTCATCCCTGCACACAGTCTGCTGCTTGCCACGCTGAATGATGGCCTCAAGTTCATGGAACCGACACTCCATGTACTTCAGGCGGGCGTGGGTGTCCTGCTGCTCACGGTGAATGCGCTCGAGTATTTTTTTGCTTTGCTCCTCAGCAATGCAGGGACTTTTCTGCCACTGCTGGATGCGCGTGGGCAGGATCTCATAAATGCGTCTGGGAGACCGCAGAAATGGAATGGGTAAGTGAGAGCATCACAAAAAGGGAGGAAGCCTCTCTGGTGGCACAAGGGATCGTGTCTCAGCACTATGAAGCTATCAGCAGCCACTGCAGCACGAGTTCGATCCCTGGCCAGGGGGGTGACCCACATGGTGTGGCAGGCCTCCTCTCTCTCACCCGCTGCTCCCTTCAGCAGTGTATTTCAGTCAATCTGATTGACTGAAATACACTGTCTCTCGTGAATCCTCTTACTATCACCACCACCCCTGCACCTCTGACCTACACCCCAGCTTTTGTATGCATAAATAAATAAATCTTTTATTAAAAAAAGAAAAGGAGGCGTGATCCACCAACTAGAGAATGTAACGAATAATTAATAGAGGATGAATGGTGATTGAAAAGTAGACGGATGGATGTGTGAAGAAAGAGGGGTGAGTGGGGAAATAACCATAAAGGTGAATGAGTGGGTTAGTGGGTGGAATGAGACTGGGTGCTTGAGTGGGTAGTTGGCTATAAGGATGGACGGATGGATAGTGGGAGGATGCACCGGGCATGGATGGATTTGCAGAAAGCACAGATAATGCCCTACTCCATGCCCTGTTTCTTAACCTCCAGGTGCACTCACTCAGCTGCCAGCTTCATGCCACAGTCGTCCGAGCAGTACTTGGAGCCTGGCCTGCTGGGATACACACACTTAGGTCCCAGGCACTGCTTTAGCGAGGCTGAGGCTGGGTTCTCCGCATCTGTCTTCTCTGAGTCTTTCAACTCATCTACAGGCTGCTTCTCGGTATCTGTCCTCTCTGAGTATTTCAACTCATCCTCAGGCTGCTTCTCGGCATCTGTCTTCTCTGGGTGTTTCAACTCATCCTCAGGCTGCTTCTCGGCATCTGTCTTCTCTGGGT
>NW_004567128.1:27681680-27692657 GCF_000260355.1 Condylura cristata | reverse complement strand
TCAGGCTGCTTCTCGGCATCTGTCTTCTCTGGGTGTTTCAACTCATCCTCAGGCTGCTTCTCGGCATCTGTCTTCTCTGGGTGTTTCAACTCATCTACATGCTGCTTCACCTTCCTTTTCCTCTTCTTTTTCTTCTTCTCCTCCTTCTGTGGGGCAAGAGTGAGCAGGGCAGGGGAGTTGATGTTAGTCCCTTAACCCTATACCCCTGCCCTGTATTCCACCCCAACCTCTGCCTCCACGCCCCACCATTCCACCATTTTTGTCACCTTCCACTCTACCTTGTTTTTCGCATTCTCCATTTTCTTCATATTCACTGACTTCTCCTGCAGTGCAGGGTCCAGGATCATCAGCTCATCAGTGTCACTCATTTAGAGCTGTAGACCAGGGAAATGTTGACAGGTCTCCCCAACATAAATTAAACGCTGACCCTCATTACTGACCCTCTCTACTTTCACTGTCCCCCTGCTTCCACCCGTGTTCCTGCCACATGCTCATAAGGCTTTGCTTATCAAAAAGTCCCCTCCGTAAGAGTCTGGGTACAGGTTTCAGTTCTGAGGCAGTCTTCAGGCAATAGTTAGGATGTGGGTGCTGTCCAGGCGCTCCTTTGTGCCAGTGGCACAGCTGCTAACAGACTTCTAGGATAGACTGGACTTCTGCAGTGGAGGCAGCTGTGGTTGAGTGAGCAGCGCCCAATGGAACCATGTAAAGTTCTCCAGGGTGTCACATGCAAAGAACTGAGAGGCAGACCCTAGGCACCAGCTCCACTCTGCCACCTACCTTGTGTCTTGGACTCACCAGAGTCCAGGGGCTACAAGTGGGGCTTCTGTGCTGGTGGGAGGGAGGCTCAGGTCAGTGCTAAATAGGGAGAGGCTCACCATGTTCCAACCCTCCTGGTCTCACTTTCCAGCCAGTGTGGCTTGGGCCTAGGTACCTGCCTACATACACCAGGTCCTGTCCCCCTGGGAATTACTGGCAACACCTTCTTGCCTATCTTATCCAGACACACTGAACTAATCCATCTTGTCCCATCTTGCCTGCCAAATGCATAAGGCCATGTTCATCAATCCAGCAACATTAGACTCCACCCCCCTTAGACTCCTCTAGCTCCGTGGCACTGCCCTCCAGGGCACACTGGCTACCCTGCCCATCCTGCACCAATGAACCAAAGGCCACTTCTGCCCAGCCTGGCGAGACTTGCATGGCCTCGCCCCTCAACATGCTCTACCCACTTTCCTGCCCACTCAGCCCACCTACGCTCTCTCACCCCCGCCTGCCAGACCCTGCCTTCTTGGGTGCGCTTTGTCTGGCTGCCGCTCCCTGCCAGTGAGCTCCATACACTGCACGCGGGGATACCCAGCCCCTCCCCCATGCCAGGCCCCACTGCAACGTTCTTTATGCCCCTCCCCCACCACGTAACCATTTTCACCTTCCCTAGTGCTAAACTACGCCAAGCCCTGCCCGCTCCCCATGTGAATATGCCATGCTGTTTACCATCCTCCTGAAGTAATTTGCCTAGAATTTAGTCTTTTTTTTCTGAAAAGTATCCCTTCCCATACCCAGTAACAAGTAATATATGCATGGACACCCAAATAACATATCATTAAAATATAAGTAAATGTGGACTGTAAAAAGTACTTCGCTTGCTGGTTGTACAATACACAACAATGACTGCCTGCTGAATGTTTCCATGCTTCATTCGGGATTTTGTGCCATCTTAACACTAAACGGTTTTAAGTAACAATCTCTCATGTTTTGAGAACCATACAAAAGAAAAGTTGGGGGGGAAACAAACATTAAAACCTTTAAGTATACAAATAAAAAATATATACACACACTCGCAAACAAATCACTACTTTTAGTGACCATGTGAACAAACACAGAGAATATACATGGTTTGAATGAGAAAAATCAATCAGTTAAACTATTTTTGAGCTAGAGATGGAATATTAATAAAAAGTGACCCTGGACTTAGTCTTAAAGGACTCAAAACACATTCCAATGAATAACCCATACAAGGTACGGATAAATGAAGTTTAAAATCAATAAAAGGTTTAACTCTTGAAATACTGAAAGGCTGTCTTTACATAACTCCTGGTACAAAGAAAATTAGAACACACTGAGGACTTAATCAGAACGAAAACAATACACATGAACTGCGGAGCTTGAGACTGCCAGATGGAACTGAATGATCTGCGCACTCAACGCTAACTTGAACAAATCTCTCTCCTGATTCCAAAGACCCCGTGATTGAACCCGAAATACCCTCAGTGACCACCCCATGCACCTCCCTGCAATCACAAAACCCACAGTCCCTCTCCACAGCCCTTTAAAAATACCTTCAGAGCTGGGTAGGCCCAAAATACTCGAAAGCGCGTGGCAGGTGCAGCGACAGGCTGGTGGGTCTACTTCCTACTCAGGATCAACGCTAGCCCCGCCCCTTTCCGAATGTTTTAGAGTTTGCGCTTGCTCCAGACCCTCTGCCGAGCCACTATTCCCGCCTGTTTTCGAACATCGGAGTGCACACAGAACATCGCTGAGAGTGCACCAATCTGCAGAATACCGCGATAGGCACACATAGATACAAGTGTGTCTCTTTATGCTTTTGGCTCTCAGTTTCACATACCGGAGTGGTTGACCATTGAGTTACTATGTCTGAAAGGGAAATAGAGTCCCTTATTTCCAATTATTTTGAATAATTTCATATTACTTCTCTTTATTGGCCCCGTCTTTCAAGTGAGATAGGCAGCAAAGAAAACCCACATAAGTCCGTTGTTTTTAAGTGGAGAAAGTAGAAAATGATTTATAGAAAGCTCTGGAAAAATAGCAAAATGTACGAAGGAGGAAAAGTTAATATTTGAAGTTCATATCTTATTGCATAATGAATATAAACTTTTTATAAGGTACACTCTTTAGTTAAAGTCAAGCACTGAAATTTTGGATGAAAATTAACACATTTTGTTATGTGCTGTTTATGCCAAACTTAGAAAATCATGAGGATACAGAAAAGTTTGAAGTAATGGGATGGAAGAAAATTTACCAGGCATATGCAAATGAAAATAAAGATTATACTAATATCTGACTAAAGCTAAAAAGTGTTAAAATTGAAAGGTTCATTCCACAGTGATTTGTTTCACAATTGTAAAAATTCCATTATGCACAATTAAATGCTGTAAAATAAATATAAAGAAAATATATTAGAACAAGTTATATAAGCAAAAAGTTATGTTTATGAAAGATTGCAAAGCCCTCCTTGATGGCCCAACAGGTGAAAGCTCAGCACTATGAAGCTAGCCACAGCCACTTCAGGGCTCCATCCCTGCCAAAGAGCTGACTGACCCACATGGCAGCAGACCTCTCCTACCCGGCCCACTGCTCCCCTCAGCAGTGTACTTCAGTCATCTGTCTGTTCTGCTCCCCACTCTGCCTCCTGTGAATCCTCTCACTGCCCCTGCACCTCTGTCTTGTACCCCAGTTTTGTATGCATAAATAAATCTTTTTAAAAAAGAAAGAAAGATTGCAACCATTATTCCCAACCATTGTTCAAGACTCAGTTTGCACCACTGTCTGAGAAGTTCTCTCTGCTTCCCTTTCATCTGAATGACTGACCTCATTTCTGAGTGAACGTACGGATACTTACATAGTAAAGACGTTCCACTTATTTTAATTTTGAAATTAAAAGGAGAGGGGGTGTTTCCTGAACCTCTCACGCCTGTTTTGTGCTGTGTTCCTCACAAGAAATGAGAGTAAGGACAATACTGGTCTTGGCTACTGTTGTTTGTCCGCTGCCCAGGTGACTGCCGGTATGCCAGCATGTCCAGTAGCCTCTAGTGATCAGAGGAATGTGTAGCAGAGCAATGGGCTCATGACCCAGTGTGCCCAGAGGACAATATCTTGATACCAGATTCTGAGGAAAGCAAAAAGCTTAATTGTAAACAGACTGACAAGGAGGCAGAAGGAAAATTGAGATCTGCCTTCCCAAGTCTTCCAGGAACAGAAAGGGGTTTACATTGGTTTGAGGTTTACATTGAAAAGAAAGGAGTTTGGGGCTCTCCCTGGTGGTGCACAGATTAAAGCATAGTACTATGAAGCTCTCTGAAGCCACTGCAGCGCGAGTTCGATCCCCGGCCAGGGAGCAGACCCACATGGCGCGGCAGACCTCTCCTGACCTGCCCGCTGCTCCCCTCAAAGGTGTACTTTGTCAATCTGCCTGCTCTGCTCCCCATTCTGTCTCTGGTGAATCCTCTCACCCACCACACCTCTGGCCTGTACCCCAGTTCTTGTATGCATAAATAACTCTTTTTTAAAAAGAAAAGAAAGGAGTTAAACTTTATTTTTTATTAAATGTTTTATTTTTTTACATCATTATTCATTTTTGTACAATATTTGACTCCTCCCTTGATGTGTAGCCCCAATTCTCCCACCACCACACACCCATGACAATCGCCATAGTCCCTTGTGCTCTTCCCGCCCCTGTTTTGACCCCTCTCTCTACCCCTCCTCTCAGATCTATGCCTCAGATCTGATTCCCCTGCAAGTTTTGTCTTTGTTCTGATCCAAACAAGTTACGTGTAATGCTAGAGAGTGGGATAAGGCTAAAGAAAATGGACTTGACTGAAGTTTATTGGATAGTTACAAAATTGGTCAATATATGGAAAGGATCCTTTAAGGATCCTTTAAATAACTGGATTTTCTATGTCGACGGATCCTTCCCTAACTGCAGTCTGGGTAGTCCCGTCTTTGTCTCCCCACCACCTTCCCCACTTGTGCAAGCTCCCAGAACCAGGCAGCCTGGGGCTCAGCTCAAGATTAGTCACTCCTGTGCTTGTTCAGACTGTATCATTTGCAGATAAACATTGAAACTTTTGCTAAGTCGGACTACAAGGTTGTCAGATAAGGTTTTTTTTCTTTTATGCTTTACAGTCTGAGAAGAATTTCACTATCTAACCTTAGTTTCAAATGCACCCTGCCCCTCTGCGCTGTTGCAAAATAGCAAATTATTGTACCAGCTCCTTGTTATTTCTTCTTTTTTAAAGATTTATTTACTTATGCATACAAGAACTGAGGTACAGGCCAGAGGTGCAGGGGCGGTGAGAGGCTTCACCAGAGACAGAGTGGGGAGCAGAACAGGCAGATCGTCTGAAGTACACCCCTGAGGGGAGCAGTGGGCGGGTCAGGAGAGGTCTGCCCGTGTCATGTGTGTCAGCTCCCTGGCAGGGATCAAACTCCTGCTGAAGGGACTGCTGCTAACTTCCCAGTGCTGTGCTTTAACCAGTTGCACCACCAAGTAGGGCCCTCCCTGTTATTTCTTAAAGACAAGAACAAATATATGCATTAATTTACAGTAGAGTTATGTTTAATGATTGAGAAGTAAAACAAAATTCAAAAGTGTTAAGATCGTTCTCTTCAGAAGCTAGTTTCCCATTTCAAGCCTGGTGTCCCCAGCTTCACAGTTCATATCAAACCCAACGTATGGATTCGGGCAGGAAGGTGAGAAATCCAAGCTGAACTCAGAGGCCGTCTGTAAGCTCTAAAGAAAGAATAGTAGTTCTCCATTACTCATGAGTGATATGTTCCAAGCCCGCATACATACCTATGATAAAGTTTAATTTGTAATTTAGGCATACTAAGAGATTAACAACACTTGATAACATAATAGAATGATTGCAATAATATACTATAATAAAAGTTATGTAAATGGTGGGGCCACTCCCAAAATATCTTATAATAACTAATATGGTTTGATGCATCTGGCTGCAGGAAAGTGAAATGTGGAAAGTGAAACTGTGGAAAGTGAAATGGGCAATTGGGCAGGGCTATTTTGTTACCTCTCTGTGGCTATGCATGTTCTAAGCACTGCTTGTGGTGTCCACGTGGAAGGCATGTTTTAACTTCCCTTTGAGTTATTTTTCCTCACTGTGGCCTCCAATGAGTCAACAGCTTCCTCACATCTGACTTCAGACCTACTTCTCCAAAATGTCATGTCTCTTGACTGCTGTTTTTTTTCATTCCTGACTCCACAACCCTCATCTAGGTTTCCCCTATCTTACCTACCAATGAAATCCTGCCTCTTTGATGTGCCTTGTTGCCACTTTGCCTCCAGGGTTATCTTCTCAAAGAAGATGAAGAAATATGCCATTGTCCTTCTTGGGAATCTTCCCTCAACCCTCTGATGTCCTTCAGAGTTCCTCGTGACAGTGTCTACTCTCCTGTAACAGAGAAGCCCTCTCCCCAGAACTTCCACGTGTTGAACACACAGGGCATCCTGGATATTCACCTTCTTGTCAATCCAGGAAGGGCGACCACATCCTGGGACTTTGCTCTTTTGCTAATTGCGGCTCACTCCTGAAGACACAGCTTTGGCATTACCATCTGGAGAATTTCACTCTATTTCCTTTTCAAATGGGTGACCTGCCTCTCTTCTGAATGTACTTGTGGGGTTCATAATAATGAATGGTGTTCCTTTTATTTCACTTTTATAATAATAAAGGATAGGGGGAGTATCACATGTACCTCTCATGTCGGTTTCATAATTGTCTGTTTTTACCTGTCAACATTCTGCTCATCTCGGATGCCAGAGGCCTGCCCTGCAGGGAAGCGTTTTCCAAACCTTGTGCTCCTCCTTCTTCAGCTTTGCCACAGTACTTCGGTCCTTCTGCTGTGTCACTGGGTCAAAGGCTTCTCTCCTTCACCAGAAAATGAAGGCAAAGCTGGACTGAGAATGCCTCTGCTCCCAGCCCAGTGTTCCTGTAACAGTTGCTGTTGATTTTCACTGCTTTGGTCTCTTCTGACTTCCCAGATACACTTGAATGCCAAGTACTTAGTGAGGAAATCAGCACGACCCTAGGGACAAATGCTAGCCTGGTAATTCAGGTAGCATGGAGCAATAACATGAGCCAGCCCAGGAGCAGACACTTTAAATTTAATCTTTCTCTGCAGTTTATTTAAAATATTTTTCTTTGTGCCTTTTAATTCCTTTCACTCATTTTCCCACTCCAACCCTCCACCTATGTGGCAACCACCAGTCTGTTCTCTGTATCTATAAGCTTTTTTTTTTCTGGATGATGATGGTAGGTTGTTTGTGTAGATACCACATATAACAGAGATCACAGGTAGGTTGTTTTTTTCCATCTGACTTATTTCACTTAGCATAACTCTAAGGATGCCCTCAAGGTCTATTTATATTTTTGCAAATGGCAGGATTTGGCTCATTTGTATGGCTGAACAATATATATTTACTACGTATACCAAAATAACTTTATTCTTCCATCAACACTACATTTAGGTTGTTTCCAAATCTTACCTATTGTAAGTAATGAATTTGGGCTGCATACAGGCACACTTTGAAGATATTGCAAGTTTGGTTCAAGACCACCATAATGAAGCAAATATCGTAAAATAGCCTAGGTCATACGAATTTTTTGGTTTCCAAGTGCCTATAAAAATATGTTTACACAACATTGTAGTCCATTAAGTGTACAATAGTAGTATGTCTAAAGAACAATGTACATACCTTAATTTTAAAAATACTCTACTGCTAAAAAATGCTAACCTTCACCTGAACCTTGAGCAAGTCTAATCTTCTTGCTGGTGGAATGTCTTACCTTGATGAAGGCTGCCGACTGATGAGGGTAGTAGTTGCTGAAGATTAGAGTGGTTGTGGCAATTACTGAAAATAAGGCTACAGTGAAATTCACTGCATCCATTAACTCTTCCTTTCACAAAAAATTTTTCTGTACTTGGGCCATCCTGGTAGCCTGGGGTTGGGTCTCAGTTCTATCATCACAATGGCCTGAGTTTGACCCCCAGTCAGGGAGCTGACCCACTGGCACAGAAGATCTCTCCTGTCTCCCCTGCTGCTCCCCTCAGCTGTATATTTCAATAGATTCACCTGATCTGCTACCCACTGTCTCTGGTGAATCCTCTCACCCCCTGTAGCTCTGTCCTACACCCCCGTTCTTCTATGTAATAAACAAATAAATCTTTTTTAAAAAAGGTTTTTCTGTAGTATATATGATGCTGTTTGATAGCATTTACCCACAGACCTTTCAGAATTGGAGTCGATCCTCGCAAATCTTGCCACTGCTTTATCAACTGAGTCATACTCAAACTCCCTTCTAGTCATTTCAGCAGTGTTCACAGCCTCTTCACCAATAGTAAATTCAATTTCAGGACATCGCTTTCTTTACTTATCCATAAGAAGCAACTTACCTGTTAAAGTTTTATCATGCTATTGCAGCAATTCAGTCACATCTTCAGGCTCACCTTCTAATCCCAGTTCTCTTGTCATTTCCATAACCGTCTTCCTCCAGTGAAGTCTTGAACCCCTTAAAGTCATCCTTGGGAGTTGGAATTAACTTCTTCCAAACTCATGTTGTTGCTGATATTTTGACCTCCTCCCATGAATTGTGAGTGTTCTTAGTGGCATCCAGAATGGTGAATCCTTTCCAGAAAGTTTCCAATTGACTTTGCCAATATCCATCAGAGAAACCACTGTCTATGGCAGCTATAGCCTTATTAAATGTATTTCCTAAATAATATGACTAATGATTTTGACTAATAAGTCAAAATTACTCCTTAATCAAGGGGCTGCAGTATGAATGTTGTGTTTGCAGGCATGAAAATAACATCAATCCTTTTGCACAGCTCCACCAGAACTCTTAGGTGACCAGGTGTATTATCAATGAGCATTAGTATTTTGCTGTTTATTTTTTAATATTTATTCCTTTTATTTATTTATGCATATGAAACTGGGTTGTAGGCCAGAGGTGTGGGGAGTGAGCGGATTCTCCAGAGACAGAGTGGGGAGTAGAACAGGTTGATCTACTGAAATACACTGCTGAGGGGAGCAGCGGGCACACCACAATACCTATGAAACACAAAATGACAGATGCTGATGTTTCTTTTCGAGATGCGAAAGGAAAGCTCTTGAAAATGTCTCTTTTCATTTTCTTCAGATAAACACCCAGATGTGGAATTGCTGGGTCATATGCTTGTTCTATTTTTAACTTTTTAAGGACTCTCCATAACATTTCTGATAGTCACTGAACCAATTTACATTGCCACCAACCGTGCACAAGAGATCCCTTCTCTGCACATCCTCACTAACTCTTGTTATCTCTCATCTTCCTGATAATAGTTGCCTTAAACAGGTATGAGATGATGTCTCATTGTGACTTTGATTTGTATTTCTGTAAAAATAAGATAATGGGGCCCTCCCTGGTGGTGCAATGGCTGAAAGCACAGCACTGTGAAGCAAGCCGCAGCCATGTCAGCACGAGCTCAATCCCCCGCCCAGGAGGTGACACACATGGCGCAGCAGACCTCTCCTGTCCCACCCACTGCTCCCCTCAGCAGAGTTATTTTAACAGATCTGCCTGTTTTGCTCCCCACTCTGCCTCTGGTGAGTCCTCTCACCCCCCCATACTTCTGGCCCATACCCCCAGTTCTGCAAGCATAAGTAAATAAATATTTTTAAAATAAGAAGATGAACATCTTTTCCTGTGCCCAATCCTCACCTTTACGCCTTCATTGGACAAATGCTTTTTCAGACCTTCTGCTCATTTTTTAAAAAATTAAACTGCTTATTTTTTGTTGTTGCTGAGTTGTAGAAGTTCTTTATATATTTCAGATATTAACTTCTTTTCAGATATATGGTTTGTAAATATTTTCTCCCACTCAGTAGGTTGTCCTTTTCATTTTTTTTGGGGGGGGGGGTTGGCTTCCTTTGCTCTGCATACGTGTTTTAGTTTGATGTTGTCTCTTTATTTGTTTTTGTTTTGCTATCAGATTAAAAAAAAATTACCACCAAGACCCATGTCAAGGAGCTTACCACCTATTTTTCTTCTAGTAGTTATACACGTTATGTTCAAGGATGTTCAAAAATGGATCGAGGGTATTAGGGTTATATACAGGAGATATTAGAAAGTCACTGTGCATGCCCAAGGAAAAACACAGATTCAGGGGATACCTGAGAAGACCTTAAAATTACACTTTAGGCTAATCTTTGGAACAAAGACAGCCTACAATAATCATAAACTAAAAATAACAACAAAAAGAATAACAAACCTTTGGGAAGAGGGAGAGTCTGATATTAACAGTTATTACATTATTGATCCAACTGTCCAGTTTTCAACAATAACAACAAAAATCACAAATTATACAAAGAAATAAGAAATATGGTCCATTCAAAAGAAAAAAAAATAGTAACTGACCCCAAGAAAGACCTGTTGGTGAATCTATTGAAAAAGACTTTAAGACAACTGTGTTAAAGAGGCTCAAAGAGGGACCTCCCTACTGGCCTAGAGGTTATGTATCAGCACTGTAACCCCTAAGACCTGAGTTTGAGCCCAGCCAGAGAGCTGACCCACATATGCACAGCAAAACTGCTCCTGTCTCACCTGCTGCTCCCCTCAGCAGTGTGTTTACATGGTAGATCCACCTGTTGTGCTCCCCTCTCTGTCTCTGGTGAATCCTCTCACCACCACCTCCACCTCTGGCCTACACTCTAGTATTTGAATGCAGAAATAAAATTACATAAATCTTTAAAAAATGGAGGAGGCTGTTACGACTTGTCACAGAACAGCCAAATACAAGGTGCAAGACTGCTGTACCCCTGCTCTGTCCCCTGGGGTTACTTGAAAGCAAATTTTTGACATACTATCATTTCTTTTAAGGTTACTCTCCCAAATAACAACACCTTTGAAAATAATTACTGTAATATTATTACACTTAAAAATGTTATAATTCCAGATCAGCAATATCCTGTGTTTAAATTTCCCCGATTGGACAACACCTGAGGGAGCAAATCAAATGCTGTCCAAAAATTAACAATATAAGAACATAGATAACATAAAATAAATACAACTAAAAAAAAAAAGAAAACCTAAAGATTTGGGTGATAATGATTTGTCAACAGTTGTAACAAATATACCACTGGGAGGGGGTGTTGGATAATAAGGGGAGGCTATTCATGGGGGG
>NW_004567128.1:27677907-27680870 GCF_000260355.1 Condylura cristata | reverse complement strand
AGACCTCTCCCGTCTAGTCCGCTATTCTCCTCAGCAGTGCACTTTGTCTGTGTGCCTGTTCTGCTCCCCACTCTGTTTCTGGTGAGTCCTTTCACTACCCCTGCACCTCAGGCTTGTGCCCCATTTCTGTATAAATAAATTAAGTAAAATATTTTTTAAAACAAACAAAAAATTTCACAGGTAGTATGTCAATGTTAATTTCACTGTCTTGTTTAGAGGCTTTAGCACTAATTGGTGACCATTGCCTGGTTACAATAGAGGACTGGGGTGGGGGGTGGACACCATATCCATACAGGAATCTGCACGCACACACACAGACCACAGGCTGTGCTATACACTCCATGCCCAATGACCTGTTTTCTTTAAAACTCTTGCTTTGAACTGAGATTCCTTCCTGATGACGCCCAGATGAATGCTGGACATTGACGCCATCAGAAATTAACCAAGCTCAGCAGGCCAGGATGTACCCAGGTCAAGATAACCAGGAGGCTGATAACAAACCCCGGGGCTGAATGTGAGGAATACCAAGAACATCAGCTGTGATGGACTGCTCAGATAAACTGATTCAAGTATGACAGACTGTTCAGATGGGCTGTTTGCTTATGACTGTTTTTGTTAAACTCATTAGAAAAGGCTAGTTCCAGATGAAAGGACAGAACAGTCTCTCCTTTCTCTCAGGTCAATGACCAGCAATCTGAAAAATAAAAGCATGTAGAGATTCAATTCTGGTTGCTGTTTTTGGCTTTTCAGTAGTGAGGGGCAGCAGAACCCAGGGTTATTCCGCTAGTTACACTAACTCAGAATGATTTGGAAAATAATGATGCCCTAGTTATATCACTCCTTCATTCAGTAAGAGTATTTTCTGGAGAAAAACTTACTCTCATTAACTACATTTGGGTATTGAGTCAAAGTCCATTTGAGAAAAGCAGAATAAAAGAAAAGCAACATAAGTGTTTATTTCCTTTTAATTAAGCATATTTCAAATTAAGGAGGTGATCCGCTAGCACTTCCAAATGTGACCTGTGAGTTGTTTTCCAAATCCAAAGTCTTGCATTTGAATATATTTAATGTGCTTTAACTCATGACAGTTATCCCTACTGATGCTGAAATTGTCCCTTGTTTCTTCAGTTGGTTTCTGGATTCTTTTGACATGAATATGGTAGTCTTTGAAAGCTGCCTTGCTAATTGGAATGATAAGATGTTCCAATGGCATTTTCTACACTTCCTTCTACAGTTCTGAAATCAGTCATTTTGCAAAGGAGCCCTGACTGCTTTTAGTGGGTAATGGTATATGTAGTCTTATGCTAGGAGTGCTTATTGTCACAGCACTGACTGACCATTGCTTCAAAGTCATTTCAATGGGCAGAACTAACAAATAAATACTTTTTGATCATAAAAGATGTCATGAATCATATTGACACTTCTGATTTAAGGTTAGGTCCATAGATTTTAACGCAATTTTAAAGCAGTGTAGTGGGTTAAAGAGTGTCCAAGTAAATGTCTACTTGGAGACTCAGACCTTATGTCTTTGAAAATGTTATTAAGTTAATGATCTGTTTTAAAATGAACTCATTCTCGGCCCTCCCTGGTGGCACAATGGGTTGAAGCACAGCACTGAGAAGCTAGCCACAGCTTCTTCAATGCGAGTTCAGTCCCTGGCCAGGGAGATAACCCACATGGCATGGCAGACCTCTCTGTCTGGCGCCCACTGCTCCCCTAATCTGCCTGTTCTGCTCCCCACTCTGTCTTTGGTGAATCCCCTCACCACCCCTGTACCTCTGGCCAATACCCCAGTTCTGTATGCATAAATAAATAAATCCTTAAAAAAAAAAAAGCATGGGGGCAAGATGGCGGCAGAGTAAAGATGCTGAGACGACTATGTCCAAGCTCACACGGGAATATATAAAAACAGACTATAGCTTACATGCTACGAGTTTCAACCTAAATGAGAACACTAGACTCACTAGAAGAAATATGACCGAGGGAGTATCGGCGATTGGGGAGTTCCGATAAGGGAACTCCTAACCAGAAGCGCCAAAGACAGGATAAGCAGAACCCTGCAACTCTGATTGTGGGAGTGCCCAGGCTCTAGTGCCACAGATGGAGGCTTCCTGCTCATTCGGCTCAGAGAGTGGACCAAACTGTAGGAAAAGACTATGCAAGTGGGCACACAGAGTCCGGGAGGTAGGGAGGAAAATCTGGTGATCTGGTGACTGGGGCAGCTGCAAGTCTTGCAACCCTCTCACCCACCCCAAGGCACAGGCCTGGAGGCTTGTTCCTGGCATTACTCACTAAGGCAGGGTCAGCAAGTTCACAAAGCCCCTGAGGTAAAAGGGGGGAAAAATGGTTAGACTGAATCAAAACAGGCCCATTAACACTCCCCCAAGTGGTAGGGAAAGACTGCTCAGGGAGAGACAGCTCTGAGTGGACACAAAGAACCCTGGAGGCTTTGAGGGAGTACTGACAGCCTGCACAACTGGGGGGCGTGCAGAATTAGGACTCAAGGTGTTACTGAACAGCAGTGGCCGGAAGACATGTAAGCCAGTAAGGCACTGCCTTGCTCAGAAAATAAGCAAAACCAGTGACTGGCTCAACCACACGCCCAGCTGCAACACTTCCCACATGGATCATTCTCTAGAACTGACCACATACTGGGTCACAAGATAAATATCAATAGATACACTAAGATCGAAATCATACCAACAATTTTCTCTGACTATGAAGGAATCAAACTAGAAATAAACCATATGAGCAGAAAAGAAACCCACCTACCATGTGGAGACTGAAACCCACACTACTGGAGGACCATTGGATCAATTCTGAGATCAAAGAAGAAATCAAAAAATACCTGGAGAAGAATGAAAACGACAACACAAATCTCCAAAACTACATGACACATTAAAAGCAGTTATAAGAGGAAAATATATAGCATTACAGGCTCACATAAAGAAACAAGAAATAAC
>NW_004567128.1:27673878-27674557 GCF_000260355.1 Condylura cristata | reverse complement strand
TTATTTGGCAGTAATATGGAATTTTTTGTACAGCAACTAATTTTTAAAAATCATTCAAAGTCAACTTTTCAAATTAGTGCATTGACAGACTCCTCTCCACCCAAGTTTTATTGCAATACAATGGACACATAATATGAGGGTTTTTTAAAGACTATTTTATATATTTTTTAAAGTAAAAAAAAAAAAGCATGAGCTCATCCTGCATTAAGGTGGGTCCTAAATCCAGTGATGGTGTACGTAAAGAGATAGGAAAGGAGAACACATGCAGAGATGACGGCAGAACACATGTGAAGTCTGAGGCAGAGATCGGAGTGGTGTACCTGCAAGTCAAGGAATACCAACACTGACAGACACCCAGACTAGCAGAGAGACAGAGTGGATTCTCCTTCAGAGTTTCTAAAAAGAACCATCCCTAACAACATCTTGATTTTGGATTTCTGGTCTCAAGAACTGTGAGAAAACACATTTCTGTTGTCTAAAGCCACTAAGTTTATATCAATTTTTTAACTATATAGTAGATGTCTTCTTTTTCCCAATTAGCAACAGCAACACAAGTATTGCATTAACCCACAACACATGCAGCATTCTCAAAATGACAATATCAGTGTGACTACCAAAAATGCAATTAGGAGAAATAAATCAACTAGAAATAATTGAAACTTTTGCAGGTTTTTGTTTT
>NW_004567128.1:27541424-27673053 GCF_000260355.1 Condylura cristata | reverse complement strand
ACATGAGTTCTGATTCCCGGAGGTGACCACAAGGCGCGGCAGACCTCTCCTGACCCGCCCGCTGCTCCTCTCAGCATTGCGCTTTGTCAGTTGGCCTGTTCTGCTCCCCACTCTGTCTCTGGTGAGTCCTCTCACTGCCCCTGCACCTCTGGCCTGTACCCCAGTTCTGTATGCATAAATAAATTAAAAAAAAGTATTGGAGTAGCAGGAGCGTAAAAGGAGGGGGGGAGGGATATAATAATAATGAACAACTATATACCAGAGACATTTTATGAAGGTGGAGTGGGGAATGGGATCAAAAATGGGGGGTGGAGTGAACGGGAATATGGTGATGGCACAGGGGTGATTGGGTGATGGGAAAGCCGGGAAGATTCCAACTGAGATGGAAAAAGGCACAAAATTATGTAAAAATAAACTATTATAAATAGGTATTGACAAGAATTTTAAAGCACTTTCCTCCTGCTGTATGTGCTGTTTGCTTGTGGCCTGATGTTTTTGTGGGGATTGGCTATTTGTTTTGGCCACACACACACAAAAAATAGGTATTGGAGAACCCTGATGGTGGTTTACCTTTCCCATTCTTTTATATAGATACATAGCATTCCATTATGTGACCGAATCACAGTTTATCTAACCATCCACTATTTGATTGATATTTGGATTTTTCTAGTACTTTATTATAAACAGTGATACAATTACATGTTTTTTCATATTTTTGTCAGTGTGACTTTGGAATAGATTGTGAAGCAGGGGATTGATGGATCAAAGGGTAAATGAGTGTGTTATTTCATGAGCTATTGCAAGAGATATCCTTTCACAGGAACTATGCCTGACCTGAGATATAGAAAGATAAATGCCTGTTTTTTTTTTTAAGGATTTATTTATTTTTTTCATACAGAACTGGGGTATAGGCCAGAGATGAGGAGGGTGAAAGGATTCACCAGAGACAGAGTGGGGAGCCGAACAGGCAGACAGACGAAGTACACTGCTGAGGGGAGCAGCGGGCGGGTCAGGAGAGGTCTGCCACGCCATGTGGTCACCTCCGGGGTAGGAGGGAATCAAACTCATGCGGAAGTGGCTTAAGCTTCTTAGTGCTGTGCTTTAACCCACTGTGCCACCAGGGAGGGCCGATAAATGCCTGTTTTAACACACACTCACCGATTGAGTATACTGTGAAAGTTGCCAGTCTTTTGGGTAAATAATGAGCTTAGTGCAGCTTCTTTTGTTTTCAGAATTAAATTTTATTTCACATTGATAAAACAGATTTATATTTTCCTATGTTAACAGCAGAGTAGTTCATTGGAATGAGTTTTCTTATAAACAAATTCTTCCAAATTTGAAGCCATTGAAGCAAAGTTCATGTTCTTCAAGATAAAAGAAAATTATTCCACTAATCAGGAGTTGCACACCATAACCTATAGGCCAAATCTGGCATGCCATCTTTTTTGATAAATAATCTTTATTGGGACACAACCATTCCATTCACTAACATATTGTCCATGACTGTTTTCAGTGCTACAGCGGAGTTGTTGAGTGTTTTGACAAAGACCATATGACCTACAAAGCCTAAAATATTTATTTTATGGCCCTTTCAGGAAAAAGACCATAAAGAGGTATTTAGAATATTAAAGTCCATACATTAAATATATGGTTTCATTATTAACATTCAATATAGCTCAAGACTTAAGTATGCCCATTATCCATTGAAACCAATCATAAAGACTTAGTCATAACTTAGTATGATTAGCAGGAATTGAGCAGACTAATAGTTCAGAAAATTATGTATTTCTGCTATGACTTAAATCCTGTGGTCATTGCTCTATAACCCCAGAATACTACAGACCCTCCTTGTTCTAATCATCAACAATTTTGATTTCAAAAGTTATTTGGCAGTAATATGGAATTTTTTGTACAGCAACTAATTTTTAAAAATCATTCAAAGTCAACTTTTCAAATTAGTGCATTGACAGACTCCTCCCCACCCAAGTTTTATTGCAATACAATGGACACATAATATGAGGGTTTTTTAAAGGTGTATTTATTTATGCGTACAAAAACTAGGGTACAAACCAGAGATGTGACTGAGGGCGGGGGGGACTTTGACAGGATTCACCAGAGACAGAGGGGAACAGAACAGGCAGATTGACTGAAATCCACTGCTGACGGTGAGACAGGAGAGGTCTACTATGCCCTGTGTGTCAGCTCCCTGGCTGGGGATCGAACTCCCGCACTGCAGTGGCTGCAGATAACTTCAGAGTGCTGTGCTTTAACCCATTGCACCACCAGGGAAGGCCCCTAATGTCAATGTTTTAATAGTTTAGGTGTACAACATAATTATTTGAATGCATTGAATATATTATGATGTGGTTGTCACAGTTTAGTTAACATCCATCACCTAACATAGTAACAAATATTTTTCTTGTGATAAATATTGTTAAGCTCTAAGGTTTACTCTCATAGCAACTTTCCAAACAGTATTGTTTACTATAGTCACCATGCATCCTCAGAACTTATTTATCCTATAACTTGGAATTTTGTAACATTTAATCACCTTCACCCACTTTGCTCAGCCGCAGCCTCCACCTCTGGCAGGCATGAAACTGTTGTTTTGTTTTGTTTTTAGATTTAACGTATAAGTGGGACTCTTAGCAAACAACCAAGGGGCACCCAGGGGCCCCAAACAAATGGGTACTCGCTCAACAATGGGTCCAGCCATTCACCACATTAAAGACAAAGGAAGCAGAATCTTGGTGCAGAAGCTCTTTATTAGAATTGGTGTTGCACAGATAGAGAAGAAGAAAGGGTGTTCCTAATGTAAACTCAGAAAATTGTCCATCCCCTTGTTGGTAAATGCCCAGTCAAATAGGGTTGTTCTGAAGCAGGGATTGAGACCAGAAAGCTTGCCACAAATCTAAGTCACCTTCTGGCAAGGAACCCCAGGAAAGGGGTTCTGAAGCAGGTCCCAAAGTCTGGAATTGAAGGAGATATCACACCAAAAGAAGAGTGGCCACTCTCAGCCTCCCCAAGTGTCTCTCACCCACGTGTCTCTTCCAAGTGTGCCTGCATGTCTCTCCTCCCCACATGTCCTCCAAATTCCCCCAACCCTCTGGATGCCAGTGTAAATCAGAGAAGCAAGAGGCCTCCTTCCTAGAATCTGCCTGCCGTCTGTGTTATGTAGCTTCACTGGGCTGCTCAGCTCCACCCCTAATTTCCAGGAGGTAGCCTTAGGTGCTGCATGTAAGTGGGGGTAAGTAGGGGCAGGGAACATAGTACACCCCCCAACAAGATCGAAACAGCTTTGTCTTTTCTGAGTTATTTAAATTTGCCTAATGCCCTCAGGGCCCATCCATGCTGTCACAAACGGCAACATTTCCCTTTTTATAGCTGAATAATATTCCACCGTGTACATATGGTCATGAGTCACTTAATGGCATTTCTGTCAGCAGCAAAGGGCACAGTCCATGGTGCTCCAATAGGCTATACTAGGTGTGTAGTAGGTTATACCAGGTATGTGTTTGACTACACTCTATGACATTGACACAATGACAAAATTGCCTAATGATGTATTTTTCAGAACACGTCCCCCTTGTTAAACAATAGACATTTGTTTCCAATACATGGGGGTGGAGATATCTTTTCGCTATGATGATATCATTTCTTTTATGTATACACCCAGAAGTGGAGTAGCTAAATCACATGGCATTTCTCTTTTTAATTATTATTTTTTAAAGATTTTATTTATTTATTCATATAGAACGGGGTACAGGCCAGAGATGCGGAGGGTGAGGGGATTCACCAGAGACAGAGCCAGGAGCAGAACAGGCAGATAGATGAAGTACACTGCTGAGGGGAGCAGCGGGCGGGTCAGGAGAGGTCTGCCTGGCCATGTGGATCTCCTCCAGGGCAGGCGGGGACTGAACTCATGCGGAAGTGACTTTAGCTTCTTAGTACAGTGCTTTAACCCGCTGAGCCACCAGGGAGGGCCTCTCTTTTTAATTATTTAAGGAAGCGCCACACTATATTCTATAGTGACTGCACCATCTACATGCCCACCAACAGCTTACACACCCTCATTGACACTCGTTATCTCTTGTCTTTTTGATGATAACATTCCAACAGAAGTGAGGTGCCATCTCATTGTGGTTTTGATTTCCATTTCTTGGATGATTAGTGACGCTGAACAACTTTCAAATGTATGTTGGCCACTCATTACAACTTGTTTTGGAAAATGTCTACCAAGTTCATGAGTCCATCTTTTGTTGGATTATTCTTGTTATTGAGTTATATGAGTTCATTTATTTAAATGGTAGGCCATATATTGAGAAATTATCTTCAAATTACAATGCCCATAAAGTATTTTCAGAGCTTGTTTAATAAACATAATAGGATAGTTAATACAAACAGATTTGAGATTCTAAAATTAGCCTTTGATGAATTAAAAGTATTCAGAAATAATATTTACCCCCTAGAAACCCAAAACTTATTTTCGCTCTGTTATTAGGAGAATAATTTTAGTAAATCATCTTAGAAAGCATAATTTTAATATCAAAATATTTAAAATTTCAAGTATGCTAGAATGTGATACTAATTATTTTCCCACTTGGTTACAGAAAAATAAAAGCACAAAATTATTCCAGTAGTCTAATCTAAGGTAATTGTTTTAGAAATCAGTAGTATAGGAAACTAAAAGTGATATCTAGTATCTCTTTATAAGGATGAATATATTTTAGAAACATCACCAGGTTGTGCATGTCAAGTTCCACCAGCGTATTAACCTCAGACATCCATAATCAGGAGGAATATTTCATCTCCTATGGGGGATATTAATGGAAAGCTGCATTTTGGGGGCCTAAATGTAAGAAAGACTGTTAAGCAGAAATAATGTGAAAAAAGGTGACAAAACTAGCCCCTGAAATACAGACACAATTATTAAGGGAGAGTAATAATTTTGCCCATTTACTGATGCTTGAATCCATTATCCTCCATTTTTGGGAAATAATATGATGTAACTCATTTTTATGTATCAAAATCATCACATAATACATAAACAAACATATATAAATATACAAACACAGCCTGGTGACTAATCAGTGATGGACCTTATCTTAATTCTAAGTCATAGCACGCATAAATTACTCTCCTCTAAACTGTCTATTTATACTGGTGTGTAGTTGAAGGAAGGGAGAGACTTCTGGGATGGCTAAATGAGGAAGTTGGTAAATCCTCTCCCCCAAAAGCAATTACAAAAGTGAACAAAATTGCCCAACCCAGCAAGAAAACTCTGGAAATGGCCAAAATCATATCACATATTGATAAGTGTTTATTCAAGATAATCTGCTGAATCTCAAAATAGCAGGCCTTTTTTAATCTAGAGTTATTCTCCTTCCCGTTAGCAGTCAGACACAGAAGTTTCACCAGGAAAGAGCAGGCTCTACACTAAAACTGGGAAGATTTTATTTAAAGCAGAGAGAAGCAATTTTTCATGTCTAAGAGCATTATTGAAAACAACAATGTTTTCTCAGTAGCTAACAATCAGAATCTTAAGATCTGTTAGCCTGAGGTCTCAACACTGATTAGGGCAAGCAAGAAATCAGTCATAAATCTGGCAGGGATGTGAAATGGATAAGAAAAGCCCCCTCACCTCTGGCCTGCACCCCAGCTCTTCTATGCAAAAACACATAAATGAAATCCAAAAAAGAAAGAAAAGCCTTATTCAGGTCGTACTTATCCTCAGTGGTCTGGAACGCCACACATATGAGCAATCTGCTTGCATTTTCTAGATAAACTGGAGAAGGCCCTAGAAAGCTACTCATCCCTCTCTAGGTGTAAAACACAATGAATGTAGGTAGGAAAAGGCAAGAAATGGCTGCACTTTGAATGTATTCCTCGAACTACATGCAGTCCCATCAGCAAAGCATATCCCTCTTACCACCTGAGCACATTTACTTGTAATCTCTGCCCAATCACATGGCTGACCATTAAGCTACACTCTCCCAGGGACTATCCCAACAAAGCCAGGCTGAAGTAAAAAACGATTTTTGTAAAAACTGAGCAGAAACTAAAGCAACCAGACACTTAAGAAACTGAGTCCTTAGAATTAGTTTAACATGTCACAATATGAATAAACAAACAAAACCACTCCTTAAGTATGAGAGGATCAGCAACTACAGCTGTTATGTTATTTTAAATGTCCTGTTTTCTCACATACATCAGATACACACTTAGTCATAAGTAACTGGTGGCTGAAGCCAAAAGACTGTTACAGGTGGTGCCCACCCTCCAACCCCCAGATGGGATTGCTCATGAGTATAGGTAGCTCCAGGGAAAAAGCTAAAAAGTATCACAATTTGGGATAGGGCAATGGATAAGAAATATGAGAGAGGGAAGCAGGGGTGCAGATTCATTCTGTCCTCAGAATTCAGCGTTTTCGGATCTTCCGTATTTGGGGTCAGCAGATTTCTGCCCTCACTGTGCCGATCTTCCAGAAGGCTGTTGTGGGCCTCTGAAGCTGGAGGCCTCCAGCAGCCAAACGCAGAGGGGAAAACTTCAGAGGCTTTGCAATTAGCCAAGCCACTAAAATTGTTCCCATTTTTGCTGCTATTACATCCTGGCAAAGAAGGCGAAGACCTGGAGCCAGGCGCCTCGCTGAGCTGTGACAGTGGCCATTTATCAGGTCATTCAGCTTCTGCAGCTGGTGTCTTGAGTGTCGCTTGTCTGGTGCTGTGCTAGGACATCCTGGCAACTTTGAGAGCTTCTCCTGTTGTGTCTTCTGTTGTCTTCATGAGTTGGAAACTGGCCTGGAGTCTGGCTTCGGTGTACTCCAGGTTGGCAGAGGCAGGAAGACCCCATCTTGGACACCTGGCCTATTGTTCAGGAGAGGAGTTCCATGTCTTCAGTGAGGAGAAGACACCACTTTAGCCCCTTTTGTTTAGGACTGAAAAACACTGGACACAGCTTTGGGTGAAGCAAAAGGTCATTTTTGGCTTCAATAACACTTTGTTTTTCCCTTGTTTGTTAGATAAATCCCATTGTTGTTGTTGTTCCTAAGCCTGAGTAGTCTTGCAATTGTGCACGTGCTGAAGAACTCAGAGAGTGACCGGTAAACTATTTGGGCAGCATCCTAGGCCAGTTTTAGCATCCTTGCTGCCCTGTAGCAATACCATAGTTAAACTGTTGAAAGACAAAGAGGAAAATGCGGAAATTGGCAGAGAAAATAACATTACTTTAACTACCACAATAAGCTTAAATCTGATGTGTTTTCAGAAACAGTACAGGGCAGAAGCCTGGGATGATAATCCTACTGCTGGAGGAAAGACACTGTCAACCGAGAATGCTCTATCTAGCAAATCTAAGCTTCAAAAATGAAGGCAAAATGGGAGTCCAGCAAGTCAGTGGCACAATGGAGATGCTAAACTATCCTTCTCCAGAGTCCCAACTAAACTACAGCAAACCAAAGTTAATAATGCATGAGAGATAGACAACTGCAGCATGAAACAGGAGCAATGGTCCAGTAGAAAGCATTAGGGAAAACTTTAATTGAACTGTGTTTGCAGCAATGTGGGAAAATGCAGCTTGAGGGAGGGTGGGGTGACTGCTGCACAGAACCCAATACAGCTGTTGACTCAGGGGCACGGACCCTCATCAGAGACTTGGGAGATGCAGCCCTGTACTGAATAAGGGTGTGCCTGTAGTCCCAGTAAGTCCCCTTCAGTAAGCTGAGGCTGGAGGATGGCTTGAGGCCAGTTCTGGGTTGTAGAGCACCACACCACACCACCAGTCTTCACTAAGACTGGCATCGATCTGGTGACCTCCCAGGGAACGGCCAGCTTGTCTAAGAAGGGATAAAATGGAGCAGGTCAATGAAAAGTCATTTCACCAAAGAATATCTGGGTGACGACACGACAAGATGTTCCATAGCATCAGCTTTCAGGGAAGTACAAACTAAGGTTGCCATGAGATCACTACACTACACAGTTATCAGAATGGCTACAGTTTCAAAAGTAGTGATGACCCAGTAGAAAAATGGGCCACTCATACATTGCTGATGGGACTGTAAAATGGAATTGCCACAAAATGTGTGCCTGATATTGAACATGTATATTGATATTGATGTTTATAACATTGAACCCAGCAATTGCACTCTTGTGCACTTGTCTGAGACATGAATACTTATGTCCACACAAAAACCTGTCCACTGATGCTCCTAATAACTTGATTTATAATAACCCCAAATTGGAATCCACACAGATGTTCTACAACAGGTGAATGGTTAAACTACAGTCAGGTCATGTATACATTGGAATACCACTCAGCAATAAAGAGGAATGAACTATTGACATAACTCCAAGGACAGTCCCTATAAACATGGTAATTACTAGAGAGGAAGGAGGGAAGAGCTTGGTTTTGGATAATGACAGAGGCAGGGGTTAAGGAGAGGGAGGAAGTCAGGTAACACACTGCATGGTATAGTAGGAAATGTACACACACATATTGTTTATGGCCTGTCTGTTCTGAGTTAACTTTCCAGCCCAAGGATACACCTATCTGAAGAAGCCTCAGCATGTGGGGCATGCCTGAGACTAGGTGTCCAGGAGAGTGATAAGGAGATCCTGGGGCTGAACAACATGAGCTCCTGGCAGTGGTGAAGGCCAATGAAAGGAAACGGGTTTGAGGAGAAATAGTTCAATTTGTCGATAAATCAAGCAGGCCAGTAGATCAGTGAATGAAAGCCCGCCATTCAGCTTTTAGGCAGAGGGCAAGGGTATTTATCTAGTTTCAAGGTAGTAGAAGCTGAGTGGGCAAGGGTTACAAAGGATAAGGGAGGAGTGGGCAAGGGTCAGCATGTCCATCCTTGCGACACAAGTGTCTGGAGGTTTCAGTGGACACCAGCTGCTTTTGCTATCACCTGGTGGTCAGCAATTCAGATATTATCAGATGCTCTTTCCCCTCGAAGGTAAGAAAACAAAGTTTGTTAAGCCTAGAGGGTAAATAAAGGAAACGGGAGAGTTTATGTGGTGGGACAGAGACAGACATATACTTTGTTGCTCCATCAATAAATCCATTCAGTAACTTAAGTACATAAAAATAACTAACAAAAATAAATTTTAAAAAACGTATACATTCAGGCCCTCTCTGGTGGCGCAGCGGGTTAAAGCACAGCACTGAGAAGCTAAAGCCACTTACGCATGAGTTCCATTCCCGCCTGCCCCGGAGGTGACCACATGGTGTGGCAGACCTCTCCTGACCCGCCCGCTGCTCCCCTCAGCAGTGTACTTCATTGATCTGCCTGTTCTGCTCCCCACTCTGTCTCTGGTGAAGCCTCTCGCCGCCCCTGAGCCTCTGGTTTGTACCCCAGTTCTGTATCCACAGATAAATAAATCTTAAAAAAAAAAAGCGTATACATTTTAAATAAGAAACTTTCTAACTACAAACTCGCTGATCTTGGGCAAAGGACTTGAGGGACCCTCATTTGACGCCCCTATTAAATGAAGTGATTGGACACAGAGTATTGTCAATATCTGCCTGAAGCTGTATGCACAAATACATAAATCTTTGGGGGAAAAAAAGCGTATACAGTTAAACAGAAACATAAGAAACTTTCTAACTACAAACTAGCTGATCTTGGGCGAAGGACTTGAGGGACTCTCATTTGACGCCCCTATTAAATGAAGTGATTGGACACGGAGTATTGTCAATACCTGCCTGAAGCCTAGTTATGGACTGCAGGTTGCAGGGCTAGGTTAAGTAAGACGAGGTTTTGAAAGTTTGTTTCTGTTTCAAACTTTTAAAATGTTTCCATTCATTCACGTTGCTGGAGTCTAACCCAATCCTCTCTAGTGAAATTCAAAATCCAGGGGACAGATCACAGGGATGTACTCGCTTTTTACAGACCAGAACCATACGCAATTCAGATGCCCTCTGCTTCCCAAACTTTAGCTTTTAAATACTAAACGTTTCACTCCTCTACCTCCACCTGAGCGCCCCGCCTCTCCCAAATCCACCAAATCCCATTAGCCCCATGAGCCACGCATGGCCCCACGCGCAATCCGTGTTCCCACGCTCCACAACTCGGCGAGCTCAGCAGATTCCACAGCGCCCAGCCCCTCCCTTCCTCACTTCTGCTGTTTTCTTGGGCTCAGGACCGCCCTTCTCCACCTGGCTATTTGGTTGGCCAGCGCCCTTACTGTACGTCATTCACCCGCGCCACCCGGAAGCCCTGGTTCATACCATCCGTCCTTATTGCCGGTGGCTCTAAGGTAATGGCTGCATTTGGGTACCCCTGGGTGGCGGGACCCCGGAGTTAGGAATTGCAGAAGGCGGAACCCCCAGCATGAGCTGGGCGATCCCACTCCCTACGTTGAGCGGGTACAGAGGTATTGCGCATGAAGTCAAACTGGTCAATGTGATCTACCCCCTCCCCATTCCTCAGGAGCCCATCATGGCGACGCCCCCTAAGCGGCGGGCTTTGGACATCACGGGGGAGAAAGTGCTGCGTTATGAGGCCTTCATCAGTGACGTGTTGCAGCGGGACCTGCAGTGAGTGACAGCGCCGGCCAGGGCGCTTGGAACGTTCCACGTGGTGGGCGGGACTTTCGGAGTCAGGGTCTAGCCTTCTGATTGGTGAGCGGGGCGCTCAGAGCCCAGCCCTGTGGCGCTCTTCACGGAAGGAGGGCGACTTCCGGGGTGCGCATTGGCTGGGACTTCGCGAGCTTCACGGAGGGTGTGTTGCGCATGCGCCGTATCAACCGTTGCTTAATGTGTAAGAGCTAAGTCTCTGAATCCGAAGTTCTCAGGTTCCTGCCCGGGCTTGACCGTTTCACCATCTGTGTGAACACGTTGCACCTTGCCTCGCTTTTCTCTGCCTTAATTTCCTCAGACGTGAAACGAGGAAGTTAAATGAGGCCTTGGTTAAGTGGCGGTTTTGAGTTTTCCATGTGTTCAGCACTTGAAAAGGATTTACATGAATATCAGAGGCTCTATGAGTATGAAAATTTATTTTTACTGTCATTATTACTCTGTTCAGAACTGGGACTTAGAGTTCTCTAAAAGGAATGGAGGATTTTTCAACAGTTAGAATAGGATATTCAGATTGGAGGAAGGTGTTGTGTAACACTTCTTACAGGTAACGGCTACCACAAATACAGAACTTACTATTTAGAAGGCACTATTCTTAGTGCTTTATGGTGAAAACTCATTTAATTCTCCTGATGACGCTAGAAAATAATATACTTATCCCTATTTTCTGAACCAAAGAGGTTACTTTCCGTAGTCACACAACTAGTAAGTAAAAATGGAGAGCCGGGATTCAAGCTCAAGCAGTCCAACCAGAGTCCAGATCTCCTGCACTAAAACACCTCTTTAGCCTAGGTGAATGAGGGTTTAGGATCATGTTAACATGTATGCCAAAAGGGACAAGGCTTCCTGATGGTCACCATTTTATTCTTGTCCCATCATCTCCCATCAGAAAGGTGTTGGACCATCGAGACAAGGTATATGAGCAGCTGGCCAAATACCTTCAACTGAAAAATGTCATTGAGCGACTCCAGGTAAAGACTCCAGGATTAGGTACCTTTTTGCAAGGGAGGAAGATGGGAGGAGACCAAAATCTGTCACATGATCCAAAAGTGGTCACTGACCCCTACCTCTTTTTCACAGGAAGCTAATCACTCGGAGTTATATATGCAGGTGGACTTGGGCTGTAACTTCTTCGTTGACACGGTGGTGTGAGTGTCTACCTGCCCCTCTGAGCCCACAGGGTTCAGCTTCCCCCTTCCTTCATTCAACAAATATTTTTCTGAGTATCTGGTACATACCAGACATTGTACTAGATGCTGGAGATGTGATGGTGAATGAAGTAGGACAAAACCCCTGCTGTCCCATAGAGCCTCAACTTGGGGAAGGAGGGGAAAGGGAAGTAATAAATCTTAAGTTGTGTGGTATGAGAAACATCATAAGTACTTTCTCTACTTCCTCTAATTATTCTGTCCTCAGCCCAGACACTTCCCGGATCTATGTTGCCCTTGGATATGGTTTTTTCCTGGAGTTGACACTGGCCGAAGCTCTCAAGTTCATTGATCGTAAGAGCTGTCTCCTCACAGAGTAAGTTTATTCCATGATGATAGTGTCTAAAAATACCACCCTTTGCCAGCACCCATCTCTTTGCCAATGGCCACCTGTGGGATCTATCTCCCTTCTTCCTCAGGACTCAGACTAAGGCAAGTGGGGCTGCAAAGCTCAGCCCCAGGTGTAGTGCATAATAAGCCCTTCATAAACGGTCTTCATGTTCTTCATTCACCCAAACGTTGATTGGGCATCCATGGTATGCCAGGCTCTGTAGTTGGTGGCATCCATTGTATGCCAGGCTTTGTAGTTGGTGGTGGGCAGACAGTAGTGAACAAGATAGAAAGGGTCCTTGAGGGTTTACATGAAGGATTATACCATTATACATTACTACAATTTTGATCAGATCTGGGGGTTCTCAGCCTATAAATAAAACAAATTACCTCTGACTTCTCCGTCTGCCAAATTCTGTGCTTTTCACTGTGCTTTCACCACACTGACCTTTAACAGACTTCTTTAAATACTGTTAGGATGGTCCCACCTTGGGGCGATTGTACTGGCTGTTCTCTTTGCCTGTAGCACTCTTTCCCCGGTACATGCATAGCATCCTTTCTCCTCACTCAATTTAAGTCTTGCTAAAATATCATTTTTCAGTGAGGCCTTCTATAACCTAACTTTGAAACTGCAACTGCAGGCACTCTTGATTCCCCTTCCTTACTCTTTTTCCTTTTCCCCCTAACACTTAGGACCTCCTTATGTTTACTGTGTAATTCACTTCTTTGTAATGTTGTTTGCCTCCTCCCACTAGCATATAAACTTCACAAATGGTATAGTTTGTACCCCGAAGTGACCAGACTAGTGCATAGTCTATAGTAGATACCCCTTGTTTGTTGGATGAGTTTAAAAGGAAACAAGTTGATGTGAGGGTTCAATGGGATCTAAATGGTGATGAGGAGGTGACGTGGGAAGAAAGTATGGGCTCCAGTTGGGTTTAAGGTTTTATGCAAGGGTGGGGGCTATTAAGAGTATGGATGAGAAGTTTGAAATGTAGCTAGGGAAGGAACACAGAGAAAGGAACATTTGAGTCACTCGGTCCAGTGAATAAGCCATTAGGCTCTGAAAGAGCATTCCTGGCAAGGGCACCAGCATGCCTGCTGAGTTAAAGGAACTACGAAGAGTGGAACATGGTTCCGAGGGAGGGAGGGAGGGAGGGAGGGAGGAAGTGGGTGCTGAGCAACTTAGATTGACAGCACCCCACCAGTATGAGTATCACTCACTGCAAATTCCTCTGGGTCACATTTGTCTTTATTATCACTCTATTCATTTCTTCCAAAGTCGCTTCCCCTAGGGTCTCAGTAAATCATTTGCCTGAGGGATGTGCTTTCACAGTGCAGTTCTGAGCCCTCGGCCATTTAAACTAAGTTAATTTACTAACAAAAGCTTTCCTTGTTACACTGCAAAATTTCTGAACCTTTTGAATAGATTTTAAGTTTTTGAGACTTGATTCTTTCCCCAAAATGGCATGTTTTAAGTTATCGGTCTTTTTAATATAGTGACCTGGTTTATTAGTAAAATGAAAAATGTGATTGAGTCTCTTACCACTTTACCATCATTAGTAGGACTCCTTAGAAGTTTAATCTTTCTAGAAGATGGGGATTTGAATCAATGTAGTTCACTCTCCTTTAAAAAAATACTTGGTTACTTTGAACTAACTTTCTTGCAAGTTATGGAACCAAAGCTATCTGTCAGTCCTTCCTGTTTTTAGTATCTCTTTGTTTGGGGAGCGGATCCTGTCTATGTGTCTATTCTTTCCTGATTACACAGAAAGGAGTGCACATCCACACCCATAAGTAGACATGTAAGGACTGTTAATACTACCTTACATAGTCACTAAGTAGTAATATTTAAACACCCCTTTTACGTTACAACCAGCAGTTGGTGAACTTTACATTTGTCTCCTTTTAAGTATTGTGCTCATAGCCTTTTATAGACTCAGCTTGTAGCATAAGCTAACTTTGTTCTTTTTTGATGTTCAAATTGTCCCTTAGAAGCTGATTAAGTTCAACATTCCAGTCAGAGCAGACAGACAAAAAAATAAATAAATGAGATAGTATGTCCCAGACTGACAATGCTGTGGAGAATAAGAAACATCACCTGGGATGGAGCAGTTGTGCTTTTAAATAATCTTTGATGGCCTGGGTGGGGAGGGGGTAAAGAAACAGAGAGGAGTCCAGGAACAACTGGAAGGATGGCCGGGTAGTCTGGACTGAAATATATATTTGGTAGATAGAGATTTAGAAATGGATTCATACTAATTGTTTCCAATTTAACACCCTGTGTTGTGACCTTCTGCTTTCCATGTAGCGTTTAGTTTCATTTATCCCTCAAACTGATTCCCAGCACAATGAAATCCACATTCCTTAGCACATCCAGATCCTGCACCCGCTTCCTACCGCTTCCTACTCCTTGGACCTTGTATCACTTTATTCTTCCACCATTTACTTAATTATTAACTCTCTGGCCTTCTCGCTGCTGCTCAAAAAGCCCCTTTATGCCTCTTTGGCTTTTTGTGGAAAAGATCCTCCTATTGTTTAACTCTTACTCGAAAGGCCTTCCTTCTCCTTTGTATTAGTTAGGATTCTTTTGGGTGACCAGTCAAAGCTGACTTAGATACAAGAAATTGACTGGTTTCTGTAATTCAGTCCAGGGGCAGTGAGGTTTCCAGCAACTCCACCTTCTTAGTTGCTAAGACCCTGACATCTTCAGAGTCTTCTCTCTCACACCGACATCCAACCCTTTGGTTGACCTACCTTGAAAATATACCCCAAATAATCATTGCCCATCACCCCAACTGCTGCAACTGTAGCCTCTGTCTCCATCTCTCACCTGGACTACTGCAATTGCTTCTCCACTGCACTTCTACTTCCACTCTCTCCTGAGCCCTAGCTAATTCTCCACACATCAGAAGGGTAGATCCTTTTCATCTTTTGTCAGTTCACATCCCTTCTCTGCTCACAGCCATCCTCTGGCTCTCATCTCACCTGACATAAAAGGGAGTCCTTTCCGTGGCCTTGTAGGCTTCACACGCGTGCTTACCACTCTGATCTCATCTCCTGCAGTGTCTCTTCACTTCTGCAACCACACAGGCCTCTTTGATGTGCCTCACTTGTGCCAGATACATTTCTACTTCAGCAACTTTGTATTTGTTACCCCTTGTGACCGGAATGCTCGGCCTCCATATGTCCACACAATTTTCTATATTTCAAATCTTTGTCCAAATGCTTCTCGTGAAGCCATCCTGAGCACTCTTAAGAGTTGCGGCCTCCACTTCTTATCCTCCCTTGTGGCTTAATTTTGCATTGTTCCATCATTTACTTGTTCCTCTTAATAAGAATTTAAGCTCCATGAAGCTAAAATTTTTGTTGTATTTGCTGCTGTCTCCCAGTATCTAAAACTACCTGGCCTAGAGTCAGCATTCAGTAAAAGTCTTTGAGTGCAGTCCAGATGGTGGCCAGGCATGCCTGCACAAGAGCAGGTCAGGTAGTCAGGTGTCCTGCCAACTGCAATGTGGAAGTCACGCAAGAGGTAGGTAGCTCTTCAAGTGAGGAGGGAGTATGGCCCTCAGGGTCATAAGTGGGGCCCACTTGGCCCTTTCTTGTTTCTTTTCTCCAGGCTCAGCGACAGCCTCACCAAGGACTCCATGAATATCAAGGCCCACATCCACATGTTACTAGAGGTGAGAACAGCTCACTCGATCCCAGACTCATGTCTCCTATGTGTATTTCGGGTGGTGACCTGAGAAAAGGAGAGAACCAGAAACCATCTTGCCTTCTAAACTGCAGCCAAGCTAGAGCCAGGCTGGCTGAGTGGGGTGTGCATGGGGGGTTAGAGCAAGCCTGGAGCTGGGCCTGGACCCAGCCTCTATTCAATCTCTTTCGTTCTCTTTTTCAGGGGCTTAGAGAATTACAAGGTCTGCAGAATTTCCCGGAGATGCCTCACCATTGACTTCTGCCCTCACGCCCCCGACATTAAAGAGCCTGAATTCTTTGAGTCACATGGCCCTTCTTTTCCCCCTTTAGCCCTTGCTGCTTGCTAAGGTACCCTGTTTATAAAGCACAAAGTTATGAGGAAACCCAGAGATCTCTCTTTGTGGAACCGTTAAGGCTCCCCTCAAGTCCCGCCTCCAGTCTGTTGCCTGGCAGCATTTACCACTTCACTTTCTGTGGTGCCCTCTATATTCTGTCTCCTTGACAACCTGGGCCCCTAACTTGACCCTTCTATCTTCCTGCACACACTCTGAATTAATGATGGTAGCCAATGGGCCCGTGCAGGGGAGAGATTCGTCCCCGAGGCAGTCAGCCTTTCACTCCAGGCCCTGAGGTTTACCCCTCTCCCACACTCCAGGTCGTTCCTCAGGTACCCTAAATTACGCCCACACCCGCCTCCGCCCAAACACGGCCAGGGCCGGCTTCTAAAGGGTCCCGGCTTCCACCAATGGGCGCAGAGCCGGATCCCGCCTCCCCGGCCCGGCCCTATTCCAGGTTGGGTCCAACTTCAGCCAATCAGTGCAGAGCCAGGTTCCGCCCCTCCATAACTAACTGCAGCTCGACCCTGCCCTCCTCACAGGCACTTGGTTTCCGCCACTCAGAGCTCCTTTGCACGTCTGGCAGCTGTCCTGCCCTCCTACCTCTGCTCGGTTCTAAATTTGTCTTTTCTAACCAATCACTGTAGCGTTGGCCTGCCCGCCTACGCAGAGCCCTGGTCCGACCCCCAACTTGCCGGCTGCTACGCCCACTCCTATACAAGTCCCGCTTCCGCTGAGCGGCGTGGAGTGCAGTACCGCCCCGTTGGTGTTTTGGCAGCTGTCTAGGAGAAGCCCGTCCGCCAACCAGCAGAAAGCAGGCCCACCCATCCCCTTCCTTGGCAGCGGGCAGCCTCCCTTCTGTCCCTTAAAGGCCAATCAGGGCGAAGCATGCGCCCTCAGACTTGTCAATCGCCTCTGGGCTCGGTGTCTTCCTGGAGCCAATCAGGATGGGGTGCCGGCGGCGAACAGGCCCCTCGGAGCCCAGGCGGCCATTTGCGTTCCGTCTGTTCCCCTTGGGCCTATCGCTGCTTCGCTCTGTGGGGCAGGGCCCGCCTCCCCGACCCTGGAAGCCGCGCAGTGCATCCGTGACGCTTTGGCCAATCTTCTAGCCTTGGAACGCTCGGCTCCTCCTTCATAGGCCCACGTGAGCGGTGGGGAAACGCAGGGGCGGCTTCTAAGGTGCTACCGCCGCCGCCGCCGCCGCCACCACCGCCTCGGATCCGGGGCCTGGGGGGCGGTGGGGCCGCGCATGGAGCCCCCGCCCCCCGGAGCTGCTAACACCGCCGCTGCGCTACGCACAGGTGAGCCAGGGGCTCGGAGGGTGGAGGGCCGGGTCCGTGACCCCACGTATCCTTCCCGCCCCCGCACGGGGGATGTGGCTTGGCCGGTGGCCTGCTGATGTTCGACTCCCCACCACGGCTGGTGGACCTGCCAGTGGCATTGTCCCCTCCCTCGCCCCTTGTAGTGGATCTGACCATGGCCTAATCCCCCCTTCTGTTTTATAATGGATCGGTCTGCGTGATTACATTTCTCCCCACCCCACCTTACAGTAGACTCGCCCGTGGTCTTGCCCCCCACCCCCACTTATTAGAGACCAATCTTTGGCATTGTCCAACTCCTTGACAGTAGGTGCATCTAAGTATGCTTCTTCCATCCTCAACTTTCAGACCCCGTCTGTGTGATCTTGTTTGTTTCATCCCTTCTGTTCCTTGTAGTGAATCAATCCGCGGTGTTGAGACCCCCCCCACCCGTGCCTCTCAACTGTTAATCTGTGAATTTGTATTTCTGCTTCCTCCAAACCCCCATCGCATCAGTCCATGGTTTTAGCACATACACACCCCCATTTTACAGTGGATCAGTCGACATGCTTGTAGTCACATCCCCTAGTTATCAGTCTTCCCTTTTGGTAGATACACTCCACTTCGTGGGCTTCTCCCCTCCTTTTAATAGTGGGCCATTTCAGTGCTTTCTATCCCCCGTTTTCAGTAGCCCAGTTCGTCGTGGCCTCGTCCCTCTCTCCTTTAGTCTCCACTATTGTGTAAGCGTCAAGGAGGGTTTCTTTCCCCTCGCCTCCAGTAAATAAGAGGAGCCTTGCCTCACCACCACTACCACCACCCCTTTACCTTTGCAGCAAATCTGCTCATTGGCCTTCCTGCTGCCAGTGCACTTGGGCTCACTCCCCACCCCCTCAAGCTCTCAAGTCTGGTCAGTGATTTGTAATCCTTTCCCCACGAGGGGCAGCCTGTATGCTTTTATTTCTCCCTCTTTTCCTTGTGGTGGATTAGTCTGTGGCCTTCCTGGCCTCTATCGCCTTTCTTAATAGTGGACCAGCCTGTGTGCTCGTTGAACCCAGGCCTGATTTTAGTCTAGAACACACACCCCCCACACACATTGTTAACAATTAAGACAGTTTGCCTTACTGTGATAAATGAGTAAATTAGTACTAGTACTAGTAAATTAGTCATACCATTAGAAGCTAACATTTATTGAACACCTACTAGGTACCAGACAAGGTGCTTTCTGATCAAGAGTTCATTTAATTTCTCAGCACTGCCCTGTGAGGAAACTGACATAGGGAGGTTAAATACTCAGAGGCAGCCAGTAAGTGCTTAGTTTTGGTTACCCTTCAGAACACAGGATAATTTTTGATATTCTCCTATCTCAGCTCATCCCATTCCACACAAAACCCCACTCCTTAAAAATCAAATTAGTTCCCATCACCCAGCCTTTTTTGTCCTGTTCTCTCTGCCTCCATTTATACCTTGTCTTGCAGGCATCCATTCCCAATCCCCGCAGACCTTCTATTAGTGATTTAACAACTTTGTGCACCTGTTTCCTCATTTGTAAAATTGAGGGGGGGGGTCAGAATTAGAAGCTCTGCAGTGTAAAGAAAGAATACCTGTGACTTAGTAATAGAACAAGCAACCTGCTTACTTCCCCACAACTCTGTTCCAGCCACACTGTCCTCCTCCCTCCTTAAATTCTCCAGGCAAGGTTCAACTGCTCGAGGCCTTTACATTGCCTCTTTTCTCTACCTGAACCCAAAGATCTACCCCTGGTCTTTGCACAGTTCTTTTCAAATGTCAGTCTCGCAGGACTCAGGGCCCCCTCTGTTTCATTTGCTTTAGCCCTTTATCACTGTCAGACACACACTGTAGAGTTTACAGGTTTATGTATTTATTGTCTGCCTCCCCCATTAGAATTGGAGTCCCGTGTGGGCTTACAGTTTTTGCCTGTGTGTTCACAGGCAGTGAACAAGCTGCTTAGTGAGAAGGATTGTGTACATGAATGAGGGTCATAACACTTCAGACCAGTGGGGGCCTGCGCAGGTAGAGATGAAGAGAGCATGTGAAAGCGGAGCAAGAGGCTGGTTAGTTGTAACTGTTCCATCAACAGGCACCCGCTGGGCACCTGCTGAGTACCAGGCAGTGCAGGACATATGGGAAGGCACAAAGCAGGCAGAAATTCCTGCCTAGGTAGAGCAAACACTTGCTACAGGTGAGGACTACTGACTATAGAAATACAGGTAAAATTAGTGTTTTAAACAAATGCTTCGGGTGAAGTAGGGAACGCAGGAAGAAAGTGTGGGGGTGGTTGAAATCTTGGGCGCAGGACAGGCCACACTTAGAAGGTGTCCAATTTAGGCCTGAAGGAGGTTAGGGTGGGAGGCAGGCTGAAGGAACAGCCAATGCAAAGGCCCTGAGATGAGAGAATGCCTGACATGTTCAAGGAACATGGCAGAGGCCAGTGTGGCTGGAGTAGAATGGAGAGGGGAGAGGGGAGAGGGGAAAGGAGCCAAATGGTAGGGTCCGTGGGAGGGGCTTGGGCCCCAAGTTGGAGGAGGATAACACACTGGCTAATGCAGGCATTTTTGAATGTCTAATGTGTGCCTGAGGTACTATTCTAAGTTACATATGTTGCCATTTAGCCCTCACAAAAGCTTTTGAGACTGGGTCTATTTTAAGGACACTTTCTTTTGAGAGTAAAGTATCTACATTTTACAGGTGTCAAAACAGACCCAGAGAGGTTGGGTAACTTGCTCAAGGTCACACAGCTGGAAAAGGGCAGGGGAGAATGAGACTGAAGACCCAGAGAGACCAGATTTGAGGACAGACAGGTTATTAGACACATTGAAATGCACCAAGGAAAAATTAATTTTGCCTGAGAAATGCTGGAACTTGGCACCTCCCTGGTGGCACAGGGGTTAAGCACAGTACTATGAAGCTATCAGCAGCCACGTCAGTGAGTTTGAGCCCCTGTCGGCTAGAGCTGACCCACACGGCACAGCAGACCTCTCTAGTCTCTCCTGCTTCTCCCCTCAGCAGTGTATTTCAGTCAATCTGCCTGTTCTGCTCCCCACTCTGTCTCTGGTGAATCTTCTCTGCCACCCCTACCACCACATCTCTGGCCTGCACCCCAGCTCTCTGGCCTGCACCCCAGCTCTTGTATGGATAAATAAATAAACCTTAAAAAAAAGAAACTTGATGATTGTGTAATAAAGGGGTCAACCAGGTGCGAAGGGGGAAGGGTGCTCCTGCAGGGAGAATGGCGCCCTCTGTGCTCAGAGGTGGGAACTGGATGAACTCCGGCTGCCTGTGATGTATGCATGCCAGGCTTGCCTTTGTACATGCTGTTCCATTTCAGAAGCGCCCTTCCCACAGATGTCAGGGTGACTTGCTGCTGCTGCCGCTGCTTTCTCAGGTCTCTACTCAAATGTCTCTTACTCAGGGAAGAGAATCCCCGACACTCTCTAGGACCTTACCTTTCTGCTTTTCTTCATCAAGAGCTGCTGTTGTACGTGGCCAGGATTACTAACCGGAGTCATACTACCTGGGTTTGAACCCCAGCTCTGCTGACTTCTGTCCGTGTGACCTTTGGTAAGTGACTTAACCTCTCTACCTGCATTTTCGCATCTGGAAAATGGGAGGTAATAATAATTCCTACAACCCGTAGTGTTAGTTTGAGGATTAAATAAGTTAATTAGTGAAAATGGTGTGTAGCACACAGTCAGGGTTGTATGACGGGTTTGTGTTTTTCAAATTAATATTAGTACTCATTGCATACGCTTAGGTACCTAACAAGCCTGTAAGACTGACCATCTCCAACCTTGACCTCCTGATCTTCCCTACAAACCTGCTCTCCTATTACCGTCCCATCTGATTTGATCCAAGTGGTCACTTTCCAGGTGACCAGGCCACAGACCTAGAATCACTCTTAATGTCTCTCTCATCTTGTCAGCAAATCCTTTTTGCTCTGCCTTCAGATTTTACCCAGAACTCAGCCACTTCTACCAGTTTTGCTGCTCCTACCACCATCTCACTCGGACTATTCCAGTAGCCTCTTCAGCTTCTCCAGTCAGTTCTCACAATAGCCAGAAGGACCCTGTTAGTCACCTCTGTTCACAACCCTCTCGTGGGTCCTGTATCCCCTGGCATCAAAGTGCAAGTCCTTGCAGGGCCCATAATGCCTCCCTGGGTCTGGCCCCTTAGCCCCTCTGCTTCATCTCCTGTTGCCTCCTCGCCGACCTCACCGTACTCCTTTCTCGTCCTCTGACTGTTCAGGCAGCACCCAGCCTCCAGGCCTGTCCCGCTGTTTCTTCTGTCCGGTGGTCACTGCCGGACTCCTTCACTTCTTTTAGGTCTTTGCTCGCATGTCACCTCATCGGCAACTACCCTCACAAATCACAGTTCTTAACCTTGCTTCATTTTTGTCCGTAGTTCTTAGCACCATTGGACATATTCTCTACTTGTCTACCTTGTATCTGGTCTGTCTCCCCCACTAAGAGGTATATTCCACCAGGGCAGGCTTTTTGTGGTTTGTTTTCTTTACTGCTGTATGCCCAGTACTGGCCCACAGGTGACACTCAATAAAAGCTTACTAAGTAAATGAGATAAATAAGCAGAGTCTGAGTAAGGATGATGACTAGAATTTTTATTGGGGGTTACATGAGATATGATAATAAACAAAAACCGTGTGGCTGTTGAGACTTGAAGCAGATCATTGGATTTTACCTGCCCTGGTAGGTTCTGTTGCAGCTGAAAGAGGAACTGGTAAAGTGCGTGCAGTCACTCTGAGCTCATGGCGCCTCTGGTACAAGAGACCTTCAAAATAAGCTCAGTGAAGCCTCTGATGACAGGACACTCTGATCTGGACGCTTCATGGCTTTGTGCCTTGTATAATTGCCTAAAATTGGGCCTGCTGAGCGAACTTCAAAACAGCTTAGACAGAAGAGGAACACACTGTATATTTCATTACAGATGAAAGAATCCAGCTGCAAATGACAGAGGGAGGTTCTTTGAAACCTTCTGATTTGGAAGGTCTTGTGTTTAACCCCACCCAACAATCCCAGCTAGTGAAGTTGATTGATGAAAGCTCGTTAAGGAACAGGAAATTCATGTATATTTCCAATTCACTCTCAGCATAGAGAACAGTTCTGAGGACAGGGAAGATCCGTGCTCTGTGAGACATGCTGAGGGAGCAGTCGGTGTAAAGGCCCAGTTTAGCTTCGTGCAAGTTTAGAAGCTAAGACAACTGGAACTCAACTGCCTGGGTCCAACTTCTGGCCCTGCTCAGAGCAGGGTGCTTAGACATCACTTAGTGCCTCCGCTTCCTCCTGTGTAAATCAGAATATTAAGAATACCTGCTTTTCAGAATTGGGCTGAGAGATGAGTGAGTCAATGCCTGTAAAAAGAACAGTGCAAGTCTCCGTGCCCTCATCCAAAACCCTTGGAGCCAGATGTGTTTCAGAATCTCGAATTTTTCAGAACGGTAACAAGGTACAGAGAAAGTGTTACGTAACACCGCAGCAAACTGTATCAACAGTCATGCTAAGTGAGGCTCAGTAAAAATCAGAGAAGGCCTTGTTTCATTTCAGATCAGGTTTTGCTGCCCAAAGGGTTGCAGAGAAACTTCTCACCTTTACAGCTTTTAGGATTTGGGAATAGCAGATAAGGAACTGCAAACAGATGAGGCACTAGTGCCCTGGCATATTGAATCCATGAAAAAACCTTCTGACGAGACAGTATTCTTAGTCTTATTTACAGGTGGAAAAAAGGAGGCACAGAGGTTAGAGAATATGCCCTGGGCCACAGCATATAAAGTAGCTGAGCCGAGATTCCAGGGATTCCAACCCTGGCAGTGGGGCTCCAGAGTCTGGGCCGTTGTCCATGGGCCATATACCTCTGATAGGAACAATGCCTGGCAGGGACTAAGTGCTCAGTAAATGTTATTGCCATTATCAAGGAGAACCGACAGAAGTAGGTGCAGAGAGTGTGTGATAGAGGACAGAGGAGAGCAGGCATCTAGTTGCAGGAGGGCTTCCCAAAGGCAGGCCCCTTGGGCTGGGACTCAAACTATGAGGAAGGAAACCCCACATGGAGTGAACAGCCTTGCAAGGGGCCAGCAGAAGGAACCTCCTGGAAAACTTGATGTTTGTTGTGGACCATTAGTGTAGTTTTCTATTCCTGCTGTACCAAGTTATTATAAACTTAGCAGCTTAAAAAACAAGTTTATTATTATCTGAGTTCTGTAGGTCATAAGGCTAACCTAGGTCTTATCAGGCTAAAATCACAGTGTCCACAGGACTACATTCTTCCCTAGAAGCTCCAGGGGTTCTTGATTGTTGGCAGAACTCACTTCCTTGAGGTTGTAGTATTAAAGCTTCTCAAAGACTGTCTGCTGGGGGCCATTCCCAGCTTTATGAGGTCAGCACATTCCTAGGCTCAGTGCCCCCTTCCGCTTTCAAAGGGTGAGTCCCTCCCATTCTTTGACCTGCTGCTGCCTTTCCGGTTAGTGCATCTGGTCAAGGCATCTTGCTAAGCTACCTTCCTATCTCCTGATTTATTAAGCGTTTGTGTGATTGGATTTAGCTCACCTGAATAATCCAGAATATTCTCCCTACCTTGAGGTCTGTAATCTTAAATTCATCTGCAAAGCTCCTTTTGCCGTGTTATATATTTGCAAGTTCCACAGGTTAGAACATGGACTTATTTGGGGGGGGCAGGAGAGGAGACGATTGTGTGTATTACAGTCTGCCCTCAGGCCCCCAAAAGAGTCATGTGTTTTTTATGTGTTCTGTCCCATGCAAAAACATTTACAACCACGCTAAGGTCCCCAAAAGTTTCACTCCGTGACAGGTCATCTGAAGCCAGGCTGAGGAGCTAAGCATTTAGCCTGAGGGTGTTTAGGGAATGATGGTGGGGTTCCAGGACAGAGTTGGGAGCAAGGTGGTAAGAAAGGAGTCCTCTTCCTGCTGACCTCCGCCCCCTCGTGTGTCCACAGCCTCTCAGCTCTGAGCCTCTGCCCTCCAGGTACCCCTGGGATGGCGTGAGCGCTTCCCCAGCGATGGACCCCTCTGTGACGCTGTGGCAGTTTCTGCTGCAGCTGCTGAGAGAGCAAGGCAATGGCCACATCATCTCTTGGACCTCACGGGATGGCGGTGAGTTCAAGCTGGTAGATGCCGAGGAGGTCGCCCGTCTGTGGGGGCTGCGCAAAAACAAGACCAACATGAATTATGACAAGCTCAGCCGGGCCTTGCGCTACTACTACGACAAGGTAAGGCGTCAGAGGTCAGGGCTGGACACCCCGACATCGATGGCAGTTATTTCATGTTATTGTCTGAATGGCTGGAACTTTGGAAACTACACTCGGGGTGGCCACTTCTCGGCCTTGCGCGTCCGCTGGTTCCCAGTCCATTGTTGCCCCAGCCCCACACCAGTTCCCATTTATCCCAGTCATTTCATGTCTTGGTCCTACTGTGTTGGCCAAAACCTTCACAGCAATATTAATACAGACCCACACGCACCCCCTTTCTGAGAGTCCCAGAGTCATACTGTCCCATCACCCCTTTCCAACATAAAATTGCTTTACTCCTATAACTAAAACTTTTTTAAAACACGACTAACGTGATTCTTCCTCCTCTAGAACCCCTGGGCCCATCCTGGGCTCCCCGCTTCTGTTGTAATCTGCTCTTATTCCAGCTAGTTGCCTTCGCTTAAACACCCATAGCAGTTTTAAGAATGAGGATTCCGTAAGATTCTTATTCCTGATATCCAGAACTATGACGACATTATACTAGCCTTTCCTTACCTCATTCTCTGGGACCCTCAACATTTTGATCAGTTCTTTTCTTCTCTCAGTACTTTCGCTAAATCCTCATGCATCATGCAAGCTCCTCGCCCCTTCCTCTTGATTCTCAAAGTAACACTGGTCTTGATATCAATCAACTGTTTTACTGTATTCTTCCTATGGCTAAACTTCAAAGTTTCCTCATCTTAGCCTCTCAGACTCCCAGACCAACACTGGGTTCTCTCTCATTACTGCTAATAGTTGACCAGTTCTTTCTTTTAAAAATTTTTTTACCTAAAGTTTCCAAAACAATATTCATTAATTCCTTTTCAGCCCTTTCCTGAGACGCGAAACCCACCCCATGATATATATACCTGACCATCACTGCAGATGCCCCCGGGTGTCCTTGTGGCGTCTGACGCCTCTGGTCCCAGAACAGCCTCAGGCCTATGCTGCACACCCCCAGTCACTTGCGGCATAGGCCATTTTCATATTTGAGACTTACAGTTCAAATCTCCAAAACAACAGTACCACTGTTGCTATCACTTGGTGTTCTGACACCATGCATCCCTGACACCCTCCAGACCTACTCTCAGAATACCCCCAACATGATCTGTGACCCACCAAGGCCAACTTGGAGATTATCCCCGATATTTATACTAGTGATTTAATGTTTTTGTCTAGCTACTCTCAGTTACTGCTTTTGCTAGCCGCCTTAGCTTAAACATCCATAACAGCGCTAAGAATGAGGGTCCTCGCCCTGTCTCCCTAGTGAACCTGACCTGTTCTACCCCAGTGTCAATAGCTTTAAATGATCCTCGGTACTAATCGTTTGTCACCACATTCTTCTATGCTAATTTAGTTTCTTTCAACATTTGTATCAATGACTTCATTTTCCTGTCTTACTTACCATGCTCTGGCAGCCATGCCCAGGGCCTGACCCTGTCAACCCACAGATACCTCTGGGTCCTAGAACCAGGGGGACAGCCACCCCGTACACCAACTCTCCTAGATGGGGGCCACTGTAGAGTGGAGCCAGTGGGTGAGGGGCTGAGGGATGGAGACTTGGAGGGGGATGTATGGGAGGAGAGAAGGGGCAGTAGACTAAAGGAAGAATTGTGGGGGAGAAACTGGAAAACAATGAGACAGGCATCTGGATGGGGAAGAAAGAGGTAGAAACTGCAGAAGGAAAAGGGAGGAGCCCCCAAATTGAGAAAGAGATGGGTAAGATGTGAAATGGGCTGGGAGGGGGAACATAGGAGGAGGTGGAGAGGAGTGTCTATGTAAAAAAAAAAAAAAAACAGGAAAGGGGTAGGTGGGAAGAAAGACACTAGGAGACATGCCCCTCCACCCAGCCCCATGTACACCCTCCCTCCACCCAGGCCCTTTCTTCTAAGCCCTTCTGTCCTGTCTTCGCCCTTCCCAGAACATCATTCGCAAAGTGAGCGGCCAGAAGTTTGTCTACAAATTTGTGTCCTACCCTGAGGTCGCAGGGTGTTCTACTGAGGACTGCCTGCCCCAACCTGAGATGGCTATCACCTCCACTGTGGCAAATGTGGCCCCCACTGCTATACATGCTATCCCAGGGGACACTGCCTCTGGGAAGCCAGGCACACCCAAGGGTGCGGGAATGGCAGGCCCCAGTGGCTTGGCACGCAGCAGCCGGAATGAGTACATGCGCTCAGGCCTCTATTCCACCTTCACCATCCAGTCCCTGCAGCCACAGCCACAGCCACCCACGCATCCTCGGCCTATCTCAGTGCTCCCCAGCACGGCCCCAGCAGGAACAGTAGTGCCCTCCTCGGGGAGCAGAAGCGCCAGCCCCAACCCCTTGGAGACCTGCTTGGAGGCTGAGGAGGCCTGCCTGCCTCTTCAGGTAAGGACTGGAATGTGGAAAATCAGTAAGAGGAGGGGTGTGCAATTCCAAAGTGAATGGGGCAGTAGAAGGGACATAAATGCCCTATGAAAGGACATGTGTCAGGAGGAAGGACACTTAAGTCCCCTTGGAGAAAGGGATGGGGAGAGCTGGGCTTGCACAGAGAGGGCAGGAGGTAAGCGCTGCGATTCCTTGTACCCTTATATAGTAGGTGCCCTGAACATATTTGTTAATGCACTGGTCCTCACATATTAGCACTCATTAGAAAAACCCAAGGTTTCTGACTATGTGGGGACGGATCAGAGAATTAGCACTTTTAACTAGTCCCCAGATGAGGCAGAGGTTGCTGGTCTCTGAGGCAGATTTTTTTTTGAGAACTACTGTGTTAATAAAACAGTAGGTATCCTGGGGATAACCCCCCAGGAGTCCTGGCCCTAGGGGCAGCTCTGCCCCCAGATAGGAGAAGCTGCCCTTGAAGAGGTCCCCCTTCACTGGCGAGGTCCAGTGCACTGCTGGAGCACCGGCCCCAATGTGCAGTATGTCCCCAGCACTATGATCACCCTTCTAATGGAAACTGACTTGGCTCCCGAGGCAATCTTTACACGCCCACTCCTTTCCAAGGTCATCCTGACCCCACCCGAGGCCCCAAACCTTAAATCAGAAGAGCTGAATGTGGAGCCGGGGTTGGGCAGGCCACTGCCCCCAGAAGTAAAGGTGGACCGGCCTAAGGAAGAGTTGGAAGCTGCGTCCAGTGCCGAGGTAGGGTTCGTGCCGGAAGCCTCTAAGGCCGGCGCGGAAGTCCCTCCTGCAGAGGGCGTACCAGCTCGGCTGCCCGCGGTCCTCATGGAGACTGCTGCGCAGGTGGGCGGCCTCCCAGCTTCCACACCTTCCAGCACGGAGATCGCTCAACCTCAGAAGGGCCGGAAGCCTCGGGATCTGGAGCTTCCACTCAGCCCGAGCCTGCTGGGTGGGTCGGGACCCGAACGAACTCCAGGATCGGGAGCAGGCTCTGGTCTGCAGGCTCCTGGGCCCGCGCTGACGCCATCCTTGCTACCTACGCACACATTGGTGAGTGCCGGCAGAGGGGCGGGGCTGGCGCAGCGCGGTGGGCGGGGTCAGGGCACGAGAGCCAATGTGGTTGTCCGCGACATTGGGAGGGTGGTACCTGTGAGCGGCAGTGGCTGTGCAGCGACCAGGCTGAAGGGCCAGGGCCCCCTTAATGAAGGGCTGGCGCGAATCCAAGCCCGAGACTAGCCCAAATGACCGACAGGTCCGGGAGTTTTGTAGGCTGGGCCTGAGGCCTCCACCCATCCCCGGGGCATCCCCTGGGTTTTCTGTGGAAACTGAGTTGGCGCATAGGCAGGGATTTTTGGCCTGGTATTTCCTGTGAGATGTGCAGGGTCTGTTGTAAGAGCCCGAGTTTGACTCCGTGCTGTAGGCGTGGTGACTTGTGAGGTTTGAAAATAGCATGTGGACAGGGTCTAGCGGGTGGTCTTGCCTACTGAGGCTGGGAGGGTGGGTGTGGTAGTTCTTTTTTCCCTCACCTTCCCTCTGCCCAGGTGAACTTCAACCACCTTTTCCCCACAGACCCCGGTGCTGCTGACACCCAGCTCGCTGCCCTCCAGCATTCACTTCTGGAGCACCCTGAGTCCCATTGCACCCCGTAGCCCGGCCAAGCTCTCCTTCCAGGTAGGATCCTCTGCCCCCACCCTGGAGAGGGTACAAGACCCTAACCGGTCCCCATCCATGATGTCTCCCTCTTTCTGTCCCCAGTTTCCATCCAGTGGCAGCGCCCAGGTGCACATCCCTTCCATCAGCGTGGATGGTCTCTCCACCCCCGTGGTGCTCTCCCCAGGGCCCCAGAAGCCATGACTACCACCACCACCACCACCACCTCCTTTCTGGGTTACTCCATCCATGCCTTGAACTTCTCTCCAGCCAGCCGTCTCAAGGAGATACATAGTTCATCCAACAGACTCGTTCTGTGGTCGTGGTGGAGTGGGGGTTCTTAGGAAAAAGGTTCTCTCAATAACCCTTCCACAGAAAAACACAACTTCTCTCTTCTTTGTCAGTCCCCTAGTGGCCGCCCTTACACGTCCCCATTCCAGTGGTGGGGATGGTTTATTTATTTATTTTTTGAAGGCCACTGGGAGGAACCTGGCCCAACCCTTTCAGGGAGGTGGTGAGGGCATCTCCCCCATCTCCACACATTTCCCCCAAGATGAGACAATCGGGGTCAGGCTTGAGAAGGACCTTTCTTTATTTATTTCTCAGCCTGCCCTTGGGGAGCTGAGGGAGCCTGCCTCCATTTCCAGGTGTGAGTAGAAGAGCTAGCTTGTTGCACTTTATTATTCTTGGCCATACCCAAGGGTCCAGGAAGAATTTGTGCTGTTTAACAGTTTGGGAGTCTCGGCCAAGGATGACTCACACACCCTTGGAATAGGCACTTCCACCTCCTGAGCCTCTCTCAGACAGCTTGTCCTATTCTCAAACACCTCTTGGCCAGGGAGGAATGCCCCTTTCGTTTGTCTCCCCCTGAGAAGCCATTCCTGTGTCTGCCAACTCCTGGGGTCCTGCCTGTTACCTCCCAATGGAGGGTTTTTTGGGGGAGTGGTCCCCGTCTGGGGGGCCTCTCCAGCCAGTACTCCAGGTCTCCCTATCCCCACTCCTGCCATTTTGATAGTATAATCTATTTTTAAACGGGACTTTTCAACAAGGGAGAGGGCGTCTCTTCCTATATTGAGATGGGGTGGGTGGGAAGGAAGGGATTGGGGGGAATCTTCCTGCCACCCCCAAGTGTTTATTTTTGATACCAAACGTGTATTTTCAGCTCCCTCCCAGCCCCCCATTTTCCTGCGGGCGGGTACAAAGGACCCTTTAAGTGTCCCTGGAGTTGGGAGGGAGAAAAGGGGGACATTAAAGCCTGTCCTATCTGAATTCCAAGCTGGAGAGGGTGGGTCCACAGGACTCCTGGGCTCACCTCCTGTCAGCATCGGCCCCACCTGGGCCTGGGGACCTGGGGGTTGGTGATTTGGGGGACGGTGCTACACCTGTCTCCATTGTTTGTTTCACTTCCCCAAAATATGGATCTTTTTTTCTAAGAGTCCCAGAGAATGGGGAATTGTTCCTGTAAATATATATTTTTAAAGGTGATACTAGAGACTGCTAGCATTTTTTTTCCCCTTGAAATTGTTGGGAAGGTGTGGCTGTGAGACTGATTGTGAAAGAGAGAGAACATGATGGAATGTCTAAGAAACAGTAGTAGAAACTGCATGTTAGTAGCCGGGTGTGTAAAAGAGAGAAAATGGAAAGCTGGGAAGGTGTATGACATTGAGTGTGAGCGAGTGGAAGCTGACAAACACGACATTGTGACAATGTGAGAAATCGTGGCTCGATGTCAGGAAATCACTGTAGGGCTGAATGAGCGGTTAAGGTACTGATAAGAAAATGGTGGCATGTGTTTGAAATCATGTTTATGAGAAGGCGTTAGGGACAGCAAATTCGTCTCTGTTCTACAGGCTGAGAATGAGCAAAACGACTGAATGACTAAAAATAATGTGTGAGAGCCTCCATGGACATGAAAGTGTGGTAGAGATGGTCAGAGACCATGTGGAAGTGAGAAGTATAACTGTATGTAAACAGGTGATTCTGTTTGAATCATGACACTTCCTGCCCGGCTGCTGTATCAACAGAAGTGACTGGATTGTATGTGTGAAAAGTTGATTGTCTGACAGCAGGTGGCTGTGAGGGCAAGATACAAGAATGCATGATTATATGTGTGAAAAGTTATTATGGGAGACTAGTAATGATTAGGAAAAAATGGCTTTGACTGGAAGGACAAGAGAGGCTGTAATTGTGTGTGTGTCCCTGAGACTAATGACAAAATGATTTAGAGTTACTATTAGAGTATAGCCCACAGGTTCAGGGGCTGTGAAAGTGTGAGAGAAACATGGTGAGAATGAGTGACTGAAACAGTTTTAGAGGTCAGGTAACTGTGACTGAGAGACTATAAATACCAATAACAAAGTCAGCTGTGTGAGAGAAAATGGACCACTGAGCACTGTGTGAGTGTGTGGGTCTGCAAAACATATCACTGGAGGCTGTATGTCAGAGACTGATGTTTGTGAGAGACACAGAGACCATGTGTTAGTGTGTGCAAGAAACCGACGTGGCTGTAATCATTTTTGATAAAACTATGTAAAGAAAATGACCGTGTGGACAACTGAGATGGACTCTGAGACATTATGTATGGAACTTGTTAAGCGCCTAGTAGCAGTTGTGAATCGTGGATAGCAAAAGATGACAGAGACAAAATGATGGTGACCGTGCATGGGTGACTGAGCATGTGTCTGAGAAATGTATCGTGTGGGTATGTGTAAAGCTTTTGCAAGAGATTTTATTCAAGTTTGCACATCAAGGAGCAGCTATGTTGGAAGCTACTTGAGAAGAACTATGAGACTAGGTGTCTGTGGCAGTGTGTGAGTGGCTGTGCCTGAGTGTGACGCTCTTAGCTATAACCAGGGACTGTGGGTGTGTGAAATGGGGGCTGGAGTGAAAAGAGGTAGGATAGATGGTGATTGTGTGTGTGTGGTAAATTTCATGAGAGGTTAGTGGTGGCTTTAACTCAGGGACTCTTGGAGTTTGTGAGAAAATGATGGCCTGACTGAGTGATTGAAACATCAAAGGGTGTGACCGTGTATATGTAAAATGCTAGTGAGAGTAAATGCCGGTGGTATTTGCCGAATGAGGCAGGCTCTACAACATGATTGTGTGTGCGAAACTGTTACTAGGAGACTGCGCAAAGACCAGGAGTTAATGGCATAGAAAATACGCCTAGTAAGTGGTGGAGGGGTGTCGGAGAGGCTGTTGCAAGCAGGTATGTGAACCTCTTGCTAAGAGATAATAGCAGAGGCTGTAAATCCAGAACTGTGTGTGTAACTGTGAAAGAAACGAAACACCGAGACCGAGTAAGAGACCACGGGTCAAATAGGCCTGGCCTAGAGGAAAGCCCTCTTCCTTGTCCTCTTCTCCCCACAGGCCCTTCCTCTTTGGTCCCCTGGGCTGGCTTTTCCCAGTTCTCCAAAACTTGAAATGCTGGAATTCCCCTGAACTTTGCCTTAGGCTTCTTCCCTCTTTAAGACATTGACTATCCCCCTCCTTCTCACAGTGGTGCCCATATTTTCACCTCTAACCCAGACTGTTCCTTTTGGCCCTTACCAGAATCTCTAAAGTTTCATTTATTTTATCTATTCACTCAGCACATGTTTACTGAGCACTTACTGTTTGCTCGGGCCCAGGTACACCCTGCCGACATGGCAGTTCAAAAACCAGACAAAAATCCCTGCCTTCATGGAACTGGTATTTTAGGGAGGGCAACAGTCAACAAACAGTAATACATCATATCAGGTGGCAGCAGCCCCATTAAATAAGACAAGACTCTCCCAGGCTTTGTTCAAATAAGAAACTTGCAGAGTCGTTTTATTGCCCAAATGTGCGGGAGAAGAGGAACACGCAATGCTCTTCCACAGGGAATCCAATGAGTATTTATACAATTTAGGAACAAAGAAAATATCATTGATAACATTATTACCAGGAAACATAACTAGATAAAGCAGCCATGTAGAATTACAGATTTCTTGGGAAGTTCATTTTCACAAGATAACACAGCGCTGGTGTTTGAAGTCTTAGAATCAACAAGACCCCTTTGTTCAAAGCATACTCTCAAAAACAGGCTTATATTATCAGGAAACAAAATACATCTGTAATGGATACCAATGTCAACACACCTTATATCAATAAAAACAATACCAACGTTCTTGGGAAAGTTGTTTTAACACTTGACCGAATCAAATTCTTTGGTCTTGTTTTAATTTGCAGGATGTTATTTCTCCCTCCATGAATTTAGGGGACTTCTCTTTTTCAGACTACTACTTGTAAATTAAATGATTCCTACTTTTAAAGCAGGCTCTGGAATTTCACTCATTAGGGCTTATTTAAAAAAGAAACAAAATAGGTCTGCAGAGCTCAGTCTTAACTGCATGCTGAATTAAGAGTAAAATAAGGATTACACAGAAATGTTTTTCCAGGTGAGACCTACAAAGAAAAGTAGAGACAGTGTCTTACAGGGTGGTCGGCGGCCAGCAGCAGCTGACATGTTCCTGGGGGCTTGTTAGAAGTGCGTGTTCTTGAGCCCCACCCAAGACACAAAATGAGAAGTGGCTGGGGCCCTGCAACCCTTCGTGTAACTAACCTCCCAGGTGATGCACACTGATCTTTGAGAGCCACTGGGTGATGGGATGGCATCTGAAAGAAGGGTCGGGAGGCCTCTGTCGGCCACTTTTCTGTCTCCTATTTTAAATCAAAAGCCCCTTAAGGACCATGATTTGGGATTGTCTTCTTGTTCTCTGCTCCACCCAATGCCGAGAGGAGATTCTGGCGCCAAGGGTGCTCAGTAACTGCTGAATAAATGTAGTTAGCAAACACAGAGGATCCCCTCCATGCCAGACTCTGCACTAGTGACTTTATTTTTTTGATTTCTTTAGGCATACAAAAACTGGGGTACAGGCCAGAGGTGCAGGGGCTGAGAGGATTCACCAGACAGAGTGGGGAGCAGAACAGGCAGATCAACTGAAATACACTGCTGAGGGGAAGCAGTGGGCGGGACAGGAGAGGTCTGCCACACCTGCACTAGGGTCTTTTTTGAAAAGTTTTGCTCTCAGTCTTCCCAACAAGCACTGTGATATAGGTTCAAGGAGGGAGGTGTCATCTTCAAGTTACTCTGATGAAACATCGCCAAGTGGATTCTGCTCAACCCACTCTAGCAGGGCCCTGATGTATCTCCAGCTGGGACAGGACAGTGGGTAACCCCAATTCGCTCTATCTTCCCCACACTCTGGTCACTTCCCTTTCTCACTTCCCTATGCTGCCTTTCCCTCCATGTGCTGACCGCAGGGAACTTCACTCAGGCAAAAGAAGGGCAGCAGTTAGGTCAGAATAGAAAATGAAGCAATTACCTCAATGCCTGCTCCACCCTACAAGGGGGTACACGCCACATTTCCTTCACCCTTGTTCAGAATCCCCACGAGGTGTACCCTATCCCTGTGGTAGAGATTATGCATTTTACAGGTGGAAAAACTAAGGCTGAGAGAGGTGAAAGTGATTTGCTCGAGGTCAGCCAGCTCCAAAGGCCTCTGCTCCATTTTCCCTCAGTAAGATTTGTCCAAGGAGCGTTGATTGAGTGCTGAAGAGTTGCTGAGCAGAGTACAGGGTGCTGGGGATACAGTGACAAACAAAACAGACCAAGAGTGAGCGGGAAGTAGGCGGCTCAGGAGCAAAGGTGACAGGAGAGGTGAGAGCTAAAGAGACCTGCACAGTGCCCTCCCCTCCCCCCTTGCCTGACCTCAGCCTCCCAGTTCCTCCTGCCACCCCCCCCCCTGCTGGTTCCTCTTTCCCACTAATTCCGGTGCAGGTCAAGCCTTAGAAAGCCAGGCGAGGCTACAGAGAACAGTTCTCAATATGCCCTCCCAAGCACAGGTCGAGGTCCAGGGGTCGCTTCTGCTGCCGCTGCTGCTCCTGCTGCTGCTCACATTACCAGCCACGGGTGAGTGAGTGGGGGCCCCCGCTGACCGCAGGGGTGCCCATCACTACCACATCCCTAACCACTTATCCCCCTTGCCCTGTTACAGGTTTGGATCCTGTACTCTGCTTCAGGAGCTATGAGGAATCCTCGGGCAAGTGCAAGGACCCCCTGGGGGATGGCGTCAGTGTTGAAAACTGCTGTCTCAACACTGCCTATGCCTTCCAGGAGCCCAGCAGCAAGCTCTGCCAAGCGTGCAGGTTAGGGGGAGCCTGGGCTTGGGGGCAGACTAAAGGGACTGGAAGGCAAGCAGAACTGGGCTCGTTCCTTCTCTGTGACCTCCCAGAGTAGCTCCAAGGCCACGGTCATGATTCCAGCTCAGGGTTTCTCAGCCTCAAATTTATTGACATTTGGGGCCAGAAAATTCTATGTTGCTGCGGGGTGGGGGGTGACAGGACACTAACCTGTACATTGCAAGATGTGTTGTAATATCCCTGGATTCCCATTAGATGCCAGGAGCATCTGCCTCCTTCCCCTAACCCAGCTGCCACAAACAAAAATGCTTGTGGACATTACCGAATGTGCCCCGCTGTACAAAATGCCCCCTGCCAAGTTGAGGACAGAGATAGAGCACTTGCAGTTTATCAAGCACTGTGGATGCGTGCAGCTCAGGTATCACTATCGTGTGCTTACTGTGTGCAGACTTATTGAGGGGTGGGAGAATTTGGGGAATTCAGAGGGCAGCTCCAGGCCCCTAATACTGATGATACATCATGTTCATTGGCACTTCCACATACCAGATGCGTCGCTGGGGTGGGGGCCAGCCGGAGGACTTCCAAGGGGAGCTCTGGTTCTTCATCATGATGCCAGCTTACGTGTACTGAGCCCCTTCTCTATACGTGGTATATTTCCTAACTGCTTACTGAGTATCCCAGATACACTGTAGGGAGGGCCCTGCTTGGGTCAGCAGTTCACCTCCAAAGCCTTATGCTGTGTAGAGGCTGCGAGTAGATCTGGCATCTGGGGTATTTCTGAAGAGCTCGCTGAGCTCATTGGGATGATGGCTTCTATTTCTTTTCTTTTTTTTTTTTAAGATTTCCTTATTTATGGATTCAGAACTGGGGTACAGGTCAGAGGTGCAGGGTCAGTGAGAGGACTCACCAGAGTCAGAGTGGGGAGCAGAACAGGCAGATCGATGAAGTACACTGCTGAGGGGAGCAGCAAGCGAGACAGGAGAGGTCTGCTGTGCCATGTGGATCATTTCCAAGCTGGGGATCCAACTCGCACTGAAGCGGCTGAGGCCAGCTTTCCAGTGCTGCACGTTAACCTCTTGCACCAGCAGGGAAGGCCCACTTCTATTTATGAAGGACTTTCTGTTTGCCTACTACTGTGCACCGCAGTGGCCTGGTACATTTCTGACAGCTGTTCTGAACTCCCAGTGTTCACACTTGTGTGCCTGGCAATGTCCTGGGGCCTTCAAAGGGTAGCTCCTCATCGTAAAGGTAAACGACATTTATTTAGCACTTACTATGCACCACCCTCTTCCCATTTAGTCCTCCAACACCCCTAAGAAAGGTCTCACCAGTCCATTCCACATTCACTTACCCTGAGCCCTGCACACCTGCCCACCCTTGCCATCCCATGCAGCATCTCGCCAGCTCTCACCGGATGGGCCACAATGCATTCCTCTCTGCAGGTCTCCACATTGGTCACCGTGGTCTGCGTGGGCCCCCTGCTCAGTGACCTGCACTGAAGGCTCCCAGCTGCGGCACCGGCGCTGCATAGGCTGGGGTGGGCACTGCTCAGAAAATGTGGCACCTGGGACCCTCGAATGGCAGCTTCAGGCCTGCGAGGACCAGCCATGTTGTCCCGGTGAGGGGGATCAGCACAGCGGGCAAGGGCTGCTCCCCACCCAGCGCTGGGATCAGGGCAGAGGCCCAGAGGGTGGGATGTGCCTGGCGTTTTTGAGGTGCCAAAGGAGAAGCTGGTATGACTGAAGGAAGGTGGTGGGAGATGAGATCAGAGGGCTGGACCTGGTGTGCTGCGGTGACTAGGTAGTGGCCAGAGGAGGAATATAATCTGACTCGCGTTCTAACTGCTCCCTCTTCCTGTCAGGATGACAGATTGTGTGTGAGGGGTGAAGCAAAAGTCCAGATAAGCGATGATGGTGAACCAGGTGTGGTGGAGGACAGGATTAATTGATGTGATGGAAATGAGGAGAGAGAAACCCCATTGACTCCCACACCTTCATCCAATATCCCTCTTTTCCCCCACAGAAATGGGTGGTTGGTCTGACTGGGGGCCCTGGGCACCTTGTTCTGTCACCTGCTCCAGAGGGACCCGAACCCGTCGTCGTGTGTGTGATCACCCCACCCCCAAATGTGGGGGACACTGCCCAGGAGAAGCACAGGAGTCAGAGGCCTGTGACACCAAGAGGGTGTGCCCGAGTGAGTGAGGGCAGCCATAAAGCACTGATGTGGGTGCCCAGGGTGGTGCCGGGGGTTCACAGCTGGGAACTGTCGGGATAGGAGGACTTTGACACATGTGACCACACTTGGCATATCCCCGCCCCATCACAGCACATGGGGCCTGGGCTGTTTGGGGCCCCTGGGGCCCCTGCTCAGGCTCCTGCCACAGTGGAACCCAGAGGACTGTGGAGACACGGAGCCGCACCTGTTCTGCACCGAAGCCGTCCACAGAGCCTCCTGGGAAGCCCTGCCCAGGGTCAGCCTATGAACAGCGAGGCTGCACTGGCCTGCCGCCCTGCCCAGGTACACAGAAGGGAGTCCTGTGACATGCAGCTTTTGATCTGGGCACACATTCTCTGCCCGGTGACTGGAGCTCTTTATTTGGCAGTAGTCTGCCTTGAGGGTCTAGGGGCTGGGCTAATGGTGAGGATCAAGATGACCTTTCTCTTAATTCCTTTCCCTCCCCAACAGTGGCTGGAGGCTGGGGACCTTGGGGTTCTGGGAGTGGCTGCTCTGTGACCTGCGGCTTGGGCCAGACCCAAGAAAAACGAGCGTGTGATCACCCTGCACCTCAGCATGGGGGCCCCTTATGTGTCGGTGCTTCCTCCCGGACTCACATCTGCAATACAGCTGTGCCCTGCCCTGGTCAGCACCTCCACATGCGCCGTTTCCATGCCCTGCTCTCCTCTACTGTCCAGTTCTGCTGCCAGCACCTTGTTCCTGCTTCTGCTTTGTCCATTCCTAGCCCTGATGCCTTGGTTCTGCCTCTGACCCCCCACTCACACCTCCTTCCCCAGTCCTCATTCATTTCTCTGAGCCCCCTCCTTGGCTCCCTGCTTTAGTGTGAGCCCCTGTTCCCCTTGTCTCTGCAGTGGACGGAGAGTGGGGGCCTTGGGCACAGTGGAGCATCTGTAGCCGCCCGGGCATAAAACACATAAGCTGTCAGGAAATCCAGGGCCAACAGTCTCGCTCCAGGAGCTGCAAGGGCCGCAAGTTTGATGGGCAGCGATGTACTGGGAAGCTGCAGGATATCCGGAACTGCTACAACATCCAGCACTGCCGCTGTGAGTGCCCCAGGGCCGGCCCATACCAACACAGCAGTTTTCTTTCTCTGCTGTGGACCCATGCCCTGAAGCCTTTCTTTCACCACCTCACTGAGACTGCTAATGCTGACTCTAACCCGCTCTTCTCCTTGCAGGGAAAGGCTCGTGGTCAGAGTGGAGTAACTGGGGATTGTGCATGCCCCCTTGTGGACACAACCCTGTCCGCAGCCGTCAACGCCTCTGCATAGCCCCACTCCCCAAGTACTCGTGAGTGAGGGGCCGGTGTGCCTAGGAGGGGGTCATGATACTGCTGTCCGCAGTCAAGGCAGGGGAGTCAGTTGTCTCCAGCCAGAGCTTCTACCACTAGGCCTAGGGTGCCTGCCTTGCTGAGCCAAAAATGCTCCAACTGCAGGAAGAGGGGAGTGATTAAAGAAGCTGAGAAAGGTTTTTTTGGGAGATCTATGTATTATTTAGGCACACAAGAACTGGGGTGCAGGCCAGAGGTGTGGGAGGTGAGGGGATTCACCAGAGCCAGAGTGGGGAGCAGAACAGGCAGAGTGACTAAAGTACACTGCTGAGGGGAGCAGTTCCCTGGCTGGGGATCAAAGTTGAGCTGCAGTGGCTGGCAGCAGCTTGATAGTGCTTTGTTTTTAACCCCTGTGCCACCAGGGAGGCTCCTGAGAAAGAAGATATTGAAGGGAGAATTAGACACTGTACCCCTCAGTCACTCATTTGCTCACTCGGCTGCTCTCCTGTTCACCCAGTCCTTTGTGTGTCCACCTGGCTCTGCTCTCTCCGTCCCTCAGTCATTCATGCCTCCACAGATGATTCCATATCACTTCCCCTCTCACTGGCATGCTAAACCCGTTTTGGCAACAGATGCAGACACATGACACAGTTCCCATGGATCCCCCAGGGGTTCTATGTGGGCAAGGCCTTGAAGGCATATGAGGAATGGTTGGTGCATGGAAAGGGGACTGACTGCTGCCTCAACCAGGGTGCAGGAGGCTAACCCAGTTTCCCTGGACAGGAAGAGCTTGGGGACAGCATTCCATCCAGGACATAGGTGATCAGCTGCCCAACATGCCCCCCCGTCGGCCAGGGCGACCCATGTGTTGGAGAGAATTAAAGCAGTCATCCCTTCTTTATTTCCATATACACCAAACTATGAGATTAAGCGGACAATTTCCAATTCTCGAAGGGCTACCATCTAGGAAGTGGTCTCCAGCTATGGAGTTTAGAGTAGATTCAGAAGATTAGGGGTGTTGAGTGGATGAGGGAATGAAGAATGGGAATGATTGAAAGAATCAGGGTGGAAGTGAAATGAGGGCTTTCTAAGCGGGAGAAATAACCCAGGCAAAGAGCCTTCTGGACATAGGACCAGGCCTGAATTTAGTGGAAGGGAAAGAGGGATTGGCTTGGGACAGAAATTTGGGCTCACGGCCTTATATGCCATGGCAAGGCCCTTGGTTTTTTTTCCAGTGAAAAAAGGGAGCGATGTAAAGAGTTTTGGGGGTAGAAGGCAACTTGTGTCAAATAGCTATTACCAGCACTCGCTGTGTATCAGCCACCAGTTGGAGCACGTTACCAGAATGAACTCATTTGTCCTCACTCAGCCTAGGGAGGTAGGTATTATTGCCACTTCTCAGATGAGGGGAACAGGCCAGTGAAAATACAGAAATTACCCAGTATCTCACAGCTAAAGCAAATAGGCTTGGGCAGTTTGATAAATGTATTCTTGCCTTTCTGAGCTTCTCCCTTCCGTCCTTCCCAACATCCTAGGCTCACCTTAACTACCGTGGAAGGTCAGGATGAGAAGAATGTAACCTTCTGGGGGAAACCATTAACAATGTGTGAGGAGCTGCAGGGGCAGAAGGTGATGGTGGAGGAGAAGCGACCATGTCTACATGTGCCTATCTGCAGAGACCCCGAAGATACGAACCCCTGACACTCCTCTCTTCCACTCTGACTCCCTGACCTCCTAGATCTCAATAAACCAGCCTTTTCCCCCAGGAGTGGGGCAATAGCATCTTCTAGAGCAAAGAGCACAGCATGAGTTAAGGTCACAGTGGACTGTTGGGAAAACCCTTTATTTTTTTAATGTGGCCACAATTTGGAGGCGAGTATCCAGCTCCAGCATCCTTTCTCTGCTGCCTTATCCCCAAAGTCTGCACCCCCTCCCCACCCATAATGCCCTGGGGCCACCCACACGTCCCTCTGCAGAGCTGCCTTATGGGTTTCCTGATTGGCTTACTTATTTGTCTCCCCGCCTCCTAGAGCTCCCTAGGTTCCCACCCACAGGAGCTTCTTGGCTGCTCTTGTCAATCCGCCTGAATGGCAGCAGAGGCGTGGCTGAAGTTGGCATCCCGCTGTGAGAGCACCTGCACCCACCCACTCCCAACAGCCCAATTCCAATGCTGCAATTAGTGGCGACAAATAGCTCCGGGGGTGGGGGGGGAAAGGGGGGGCAGACCGAAGAAGTGCCTATGAGGTGCTCTGTGGTGGAGTGGGCGTTGAGAGAAGCTAAAGTCAGCACTTGCATGGAGGAGCCCTGAGACCAAACCAGACACAGGTTCCTTTAGCATTTGTTCATTCAACACTAATTAGCATCTACTGGATACTACAGCTAAGTCTGGGCATGGGGTGGAGGAGGACCGGTAAAAGCAGAGGACATCTGAGCAAGAGAACAGACTCAGAATGGGTGATCCTTTCACTTGAATGTTTATTTGACACTTATCAACGCCTACTGCATACTAACAATAGTGCTGGACATCACAGGGAACAGAAAAGAGTCAACACACAGCCAAAGGAACAAACCCAGACACTAATGCTCTTAGTATATGCTCATTTATTTAGCGCCAATTAGTACTTACTGAAAACTGGGCCTTGTGTGCTGAACAAATAATAAAAATCATGATTATGCTAATGTTAAGTCTGAGAAAGTACTTGCCCGTGTGCCTTGTAGTATTTTAAGACTTTCCATAGCATAAATTATTTTCATCTACAATGAACCTACACAAGTTCTGTCATTATCCTCACTTCACAAAGGATAACAGGCACAGAAAGACAGTGGGTTAGACATTTCTGAAGCACTTCAAGAGCAAGGTTTAGGACTTCTGCTTTTGTGCGTGGAAGATTTGTGGCACTCAGACGATCAGGGTACTCTTCTCTGGGCCAACTCCCCTGATGTAAAATGGGTTAGTTGATAAGATAAAGCCGGAGAATATTAGGTCATCTTGGGAGGCATGAGTCAAAATGAGGGGTTCTGGTTGCTACTACTGGGTATGAGAGGTACGTTTTAACAAAAATGTGGAAGTTTGGTTGTGGTGTGCATTATGAGCTAGCTATCTATGTATGTGTGGAGTGCAGACCAATGAGTCTGTGCAAGAACTAAAGGTGTGCTGAGTATGTAGAGCATACCTGAAGTTATAATTGTGTGCACCATAGCTATGTGTTAGGCACATGCATATTAAAGTGGCAAGAGTATTATGGGTGTGTTTGTTATGAATGTGGGGACAATGCTGATAGGAGCATGTAGGAGGATGTGTTTCAGAGTTGTGGCTCACCAATGCACAACAAAGTCATTCTTGGTGTCCTTTCTATACACTCATTCCTGCTGGGGAAGATGGGGACAGTACTGGGAAGGCTTATCTTTTTCCAGTGAAAAAGTGAGGAGTTTAGACACTCCTGGGGGGAATTCTCACTCTTCTGCAAAGCAGTCCACAAAAAAATGTCTGGAAATCGAGTCACCTGGAGAAAGGGAGTGACACTTGGAACTACCAATACTAGGAACCTGGGAACAGAGCCCTTGGGAAGAGATAGTCTGGTAGATTCCTGAGGAACCCAACTTCTGGTGCCTAGAGCAGCCAGAAGTCTGTACTTGCAGCTGCTCCTGTCCCCCAGAGAGGGCACCATGGATCCAGCACAGCTTGTTTGCTTCAGTTACTGAGCAAAAAACTAGAGAGTACGTAGTTTGAAATGTTGTCAAATACTGGTTTTGTGAGGAATATTAGGACATGGAATGCCAGAGAGGACATCCAGGAGAGAGGGGTAAGGAGTAGCCAAGGCAAAGGCCTGGAGGTGGGACTGAAGCTCACTGTGGCAGAGGAAGGCATAGAGGATGTCTTGAAAATATTTGTCTTAGGAACTGTGGGAACCTAGGGGGAGAGGGAGTGAAATCTGAGTCCTAGGAGAGAGGATTTCCTGCAGACTTTGGGCAAAGATCATCCTTAGAAGAGAGGAAAAGAATTCTTCAGAAACTCCAGTACATTCAAAGACAGGGGGTGACTCCCCTTCACCTCTGTAGGGGTGGATCAGGTGATCATTTCTATGGATGAAGTAAGCCAAGGCTCAGAGAGGTTGAGTTACTTCCCCAGTGCCATGATGGAGCCTGAATCTGAACTCAGGCACTCTGACTTCAGACCCCACACTATTTTTGCCTTGTTTAAACAGGTCAATTGCTTAATGAATGAAGAATGAATAAATAATTGATAGTTTATCTGAAAATCCTGCAGGTAGATGAGATTCCAAATCTGCCTGCTTCTTGCTTTATCTTCTTCCACCTCACTTGCTCCATTATCATCTCTCACCACAGCCCACAAGGCCCTACTCAGTCTATTCCCAGCTAACATGTCTGATCCAATCTGCCACAATCCTCACTTTGTTTCAGCCACACTGGCACTACTCCTGGCAATTCTTAAAAAAAAAAAAAAGCATGAATCACAAAGTGAACATAACCCTTTGGGAATGAAATTGGAGTTCTCAGATTTTCTCATCTGTAAAATGAAAATGATATTACCTGCCCAATAGTATTATCATGAAGGTTGATGGGACAATATTTATAAACAGCTTAGTCAAGTATTAGGTACTGTCAGCAAATGATTGCTTTTAAAGAAGTAAGTGCTTTAATTGGGGTCAGAATCTTATAGTGGATGAGAGGATGGCTTCACAGACCACGCTGCCTGGACTGTAAAAGTCACTCACACATGTAGCAAATGTTTGGCACCTGCTGCGTGCATACCCTTGGACAGTTGTCCCTCTGAAAAGTTCTTGGGTGAAGGAGGAGACAAATTTGAGCACTGATAAATGCCAGGTGGTTGTCGGGAGTTTTGGCTGTCCAGGTAAAGGGATAGGGCATATGGATCACATGGTGGGGAGGGGACGGGAGATGGGCACACAGCAAGGCTAGAGCTTTAGGAAATGTGTCTGTGTAGCACCCTAGGTTTGCCCATGATTGTCAGTGGGTATGTGTTCTGTTGGGGTGTACACGTCTGTGTGAGTTTTCCTTGGTTCATGTGTGTTCGTGTAGCTGTGTGCATAAGCAGGCCTATACTGTGTACATGCATGCATGCTCATGTGTGTTACCTGGGCTTATGTGTGTCTAGATGCCTGGATTCTTGTATGTTCTCTGTACATGCCTCTGTTTCCTTACTTGTGTGTCCCCACTTTTGTGTAATTCCCTGTGTGCCTCCAGTCCACCAGCTACGAGAGCAAGGGTGTGTACTCTGCCCAAGTGTTCACCTCTGCCTGTCTTATGCTGTTTTCGCCGCCTCCGCAACTTTCTCTCCACCCAGCCTGTGTGGACGTGAGAGACTGATTTATTTCCCCGCGGGAGACTGATTACCCCGCGGGGTACTGAGTGTGACCTACCCCCCAACCCTCGCTGTGATGGGGTTATTTCTCTAATTCTGTGTCACCGGGTGTGCCCAATTCCCACCCACCCCCCATGCCTTCTGCTGTGAATACCAACACAGGAATCTGAATATCTACCGAGGACTCTGAATGAGTACGAGTGTGAAGACCAGGATGAAGCAGGGTGAGGGCTTGCCTGACCACCCATCCAGACGCTCTGGACAAGCACCCACCCCGCCCCCATTCCCCAAATTGCGCATCCCCAATCCGGGGGAGTGTGGGGGAGAGGGAAACAAGATGCGGCGTGGCGCGTGCGCACTGCCGCCTTCAGCACCGCGGACAGTGCCTTCGCCCCCGCCTGCCGACGCGCGCCACCGCCGCCCCAGCACTGAAGGCGCGCTGACGTCACTGGCCGTTCCTCCGCAAACTCCCCTTCCAGGTCGCCTTGGTCGCGTCCGCGCCGCCGCCGGCCCAGCCGGACTGCACCACGCCAAGCGCCAGATAGGGGGGCACGGGCGCGACCATCCGCGCTGCGGCGGCGGCGACTCAGCGCTGCCTCAGTCTGCAGCGGGCAGCCGAAGAGTCGCGTCGTGCCTGAGAGTGCAGCTGTGCTCCCGGGTCCCGCGCGGTCCGCTCCCGCGGCTCTTGACCTGACTGCTCCTAGGACCCCCTACCCCGCGCCGCAGCCATGAACTACCTGCGGCGCCGCCTGTCGGACAGCAACTTCATGGCCAATCTGCCAAATGGGTATATGACAGACCTGCAGCGCCCGCAGCCGCCCCCGCCGCCTCCTGCTGCCCCCAGCCCCGGAGCCACACCCAGTCCTGCGACCGCCTCTGCCGAGAGGGCCTCCGCGGCCGCCCCTGTGGCCTCTCCAGCTGCCCCAAGCCCCGGGTCCTCGGGGGGTGGAGGCTTCTTCTCTTCGCTGTCCAACGCGGTTAAGCAGACCACAGCAGCTGCAGCCGCCACCTTCAGCGAGCAGGTGGGCGGTGGCTCTGGGGGCGCAGGCCGCGGGGGCGCCGCCGCCAGGGTGCTGCTGGTAATCGACGAGCCCCACACTGACTGGTAAGCCACCGCCATGGACGTCTCTCTGTGCTCCCGGCATCTGGCCCCCCTGCCCCTATACCCTTTACCTTTAAATTATTTTCCTGGGTGCTTTCTGTGTGCTCCGCCCTTGCCCCCCTTCCACCCCTCAACCCCGCTTTCTCTGGGAGCAGTTATCGGGCGCTTGCTGTTTACCTCCTTCCCAAAAGCTTTGGCTTCAATATCTGTTAGCACTTGAGAGCCTGATGTGCCCTGCCTCCCTTCCACCCCCCCCCCCAAGCCCTTGCCCCAAAGACCTTGTCCTCTAATGGATCTTGTAAGCATTTATCAAGTACCTGCAGTGTGTCTCATCAGAGAGCCTCCCCCAAGGCCTTTGGCGTCCATGGATTTTGTGAACATTCATTAAGAGCTTAATGTGTCTCTTGTTCTCCTTAACCCTTGCCCGAAGGCCTTCTCCCGAATAGATATTGTGAGCATGTATCCAGAGTGTGCTGTATGCCCCCCCCCAACCCTCTCTGGAAAGACATTTTAAACTATTCAGTAAACATTGATCTAATACCTTCTATGTGTCCCCTCCCCAAAGACCTATTTCTCCAGAGGAGCTAGGACACATGAAGGGACTGATGTATGCCCCATCCTCAAACCCTTTTCTCAAATATATCATTTTCTGCAAATGAGTTCCATGAGCATATTTGAACCTTTGGTGTGTGACTCATCTTCAGACTCACTCCCCCAAATCCTTTTCCCACAGTGGATCTGGATCTGGAAAGCATTTATTGAATGTCTCCTTTATCCTCCATTCTCAAGCTACTTCTTCAAAAACTGTTCCATCCAGCATTAATCAACTGCCTGCTGTGTAAACCTTCTCTAAAGGCTCTTTCGTTCAATGTATTCAGCAAGCATTTATGGAGTGCCTGCTTTTACCCCATTCCTTTAACCCCTTCCCAGTGCTCTTTCATCTTCAATCTGCATGAATTGAGCACCTTCTGCATGACACAACCTTAGGCTTTCTCCATAAAGGCCTTTACGTGCAATTAATGCAGTGGCCAGATACCTAGCACGTGTTGTGTACATCATGTCACTCTCTCTTGCCAGAAAACCTTTTCTTTTTAATTACTCCTTAGAAGCATTTGTAAAGCACCTGTTGTGTGTCTGGTTCTGTGCCTTCTCCACAAGTCTTTCCTCCCCTGGATAGAGAATCACAAATTACCAAGATCAAGCTTTGGTGTTACTATTCCTCTTCCCCCAAAGACTTTTCTTCCAGTGGATCCAGTGGTTGCAGCCCACCCATTGCCCCCACCCCGACCCCCTCCTCCTCTACTGAATCTAATGAATGTTTAGTCATTATCAGCCAGGTGCTCAATTGGAATCAATCCCCCAAAGACCTTTTTCTTCAGTGACTCCTGTGAGCTTTTATGGAATACCTTCTGTGTGTTCTATATTCACACACACACACACACACACACACACACACACACACACTGCAGTATTCTTTTATTCCAGTGGATCCAGTGAGCATGTGTGCAGCACCTGTTGTATGTAGGTACTAGCCTTCATCAACCATAGCACCTGCATCAACCATAAGACCTTTCTCTCCCCAGAGTCTTTTCCTATGGTAAATCCAGAGCCCAACTTATAAGGGCTCCTTCTTTTCCACTCCCTTTAGTGTCCCTAAAATTTCCTTTCCCAGTCTTAAGTCGATACCCCAAAAAGCCTTTCTTCTATTTAAACCAATAAACAGTTATTGAGCACCTACTATACAATAGCCATTCTCAAATTCCTTCTTCCCAGTTTGAGTTCATCGTGTGTCATCTGCCTCAGAAGCTCTCGCCAGGGGCCTGCTTCAACCTGAATTTATTGAGTACCAGTTCTTTACGGTTTAGCTCACCCCTTCACTCAGAAGCCCTAGCCCAGCAGCCTTTCTCTCCTATGGAGCTGTGTATTCATTGTACGCATAGTCATCGCATACTTTCTATGTGTCAGCATTTGTTAAGCACTGTTCTAGTTCCCCTACTTCAGTTCTTCAGTTCCTTTAGCTTCCCTTCCTCATAATCCCAAATCCCAACTGGATTCTCTTTCTCTATACCTTTTCCTCCACAATTTACTCAAGTCCGCAATGATTTAAGGAACACTTACTGCATGCTACCAAGAATCCCACATCAGGTGTCTCTTCTCCTTTCCCTCTTGTAGCCTGACTCCCCCTTGAACAATCTCCTTCCTGCCTTTCACACTGCACAGTCCTGGGAGCTCAGAATGTGTACCTACTGTGTTTTGGCCAAGTCTTCTGCCCCTATTTATTAGCCAACTTCTCAACTACCCTTTTTTCCTCAATCCAAAAAGCACTTATGAATCCTTAGTGTATTATGTTCAAACAAGCACATCCTTTTATTCTTCATCAATGCATAAAGCATTATTGAACACATACTAGAATTCCTTTACGAGACCCGCTCGCTCAGGAGTTTTCTTCCTGGCTGCATTTACTCCATTGAAGTCAACAAATCTTAATGAGGCCCAGGCTGTACATTGCACCTTCCTTTAGACGTCCCTTCTCTACTCGGATCCTTCAGGTAGGTTATTTGCTGCTTTTCCCGTCATTCCACTAAGTGTATTCGTTATCTACTGCATACCAACAAGGCTTCTACCTTTCCATGATCACAGCACAGAGCTTTCTTTTTTTGTCTCCTCATATGTTCGGCAAGCAAGTAATGAACACCTGCTGATTCAGTGAAAGATTTCTCCCTCCCCTTCTGTGTTTCACAAGCCCCCCCCCTTTATCCCAGCCACCACTCCAGAGTTTTCTTCTGGTCAATGTCACAAACATCTACTTAGTGTCTACTATAGGTGGGGTGTGAGGGATGAAGGGAGAGTGCCTATGTCCACTAGGCTCAGCGTCGGGGAACAGAGACCTCTGCATCACCAATGTGCAGACTTCTAAAGACATGCAGACTTTAGGGATTTCATCCTGGAATAAAGGAGTTGTACAAAAATCTGTAATAAATTGCACACCTCGGTTCGGTCTGACACCTTCCCCACCAAACCTCAGCACTCTCATTCTTTCCTGGGTATCAGGTCCTCCATGACTTAAAGTTATAAATGCTGAGTTGAGATTCATCTCCCCTCTTTAATTTAATTCAGTGCAATGCTTTTCAAGCTGTTGGTTGTGCATTGACTTGTGACCAGCATTTCATTTTTTCATGAATTAAGACATACGAAAATAGAAAATACCAGGGTATATTGCATGTAGTAAGTAGAATGTTTATTTAGCAAAACTGTTACTCCAGTGAGGGATATAATCAATACTGTACATGATATCATGTATAGTTCATCTGTTATATAATGGGTTTATAGCCTATGGCATATGTGTGTGTGTGTATGGTTTTCTTCATGAAATAGAATAAAATAGAGTAGGAAATATTCTATTGCACATAATAAGAGTAAAAACAGAAACTTTCATTTCAGTTAAATATGCATATTTGTATGCATTCCACATGTACCTACACATAACATGTGATGTATAACATGTTATATATTGTTTGTGGATCCTATATTTTCTGTATGTTATATGTGTCTTATATAATATATATTACATATGTAGGGTGGGTTATTATGTAAATAGCTATGTAGTGGGTTATATAAAATATATTTCTTATTGTGGCTTCTTTTCTTAGACTTCCTTGGAAGCAGACCCTGAGACTTTGAGATTTATGTGCAGATTTGTTGGGGAGAGTTCTTGGGAACACCACCTGTTGCGGGGGAGGAGTGGGGGAAGCAGGAATTGGCAGAAGGAAAGGTTGAGCTATGATACAGCCACAACAGAGGGTGCTGCGGTCGGTCTTCTGGGGGGCCCCCCCGGAGCTGAGATGACCCTTCAGAGTTGCCACAGTCAGGTGGGGTGTCCAGGCTTTTGTATTCTTGCTTAGTCATTAACCTTGGGCTGCCCCCTGGAGGAGGCATAATCTTAGGGAAGGCAAACACCTGCTGCTGAGAGCAATTCCCAGTAAGGAACAGCACTGTGAGACTTCGGCAGTGGATATTCCCAGAAGCTGAGGGGCAGCTGCGAAGGCACGAAGGGAAGTGGTAAGGGTCTGATGGAGCACAGAGTCGACCCCTTGTACTGCGCAGATTCACTTGTTTCTTAGCGGAAGTTCACCCCACTAGGAATAGCATTTCCTGGGTTCTAATTGGGGTTGTTTTCAGGGAGTAACTTGAAAGAGCACATCAACTTCCACAACCTTGGTTGATTCCAAGGCCATAACTGGTAGTTATTGTCTCTTTCCTCAGCTGTAGGTTCTAGATGTTTACCCTCAGTGGCTTACCTGGTGAATGACCCATTCCGTCATCCATGAGTTTAGAGTAATTCCAGTTTAGCGTTCATTAGCCCTTCACCCTTAGCCCTTAGGAGACCCTTGGCCTTCTCAGGCTGTGCCTGTGGCATGTACCATCAGAGATGAGCAAAGAGCATCAACAGATGCCAACCCTATTCTTCCCTGCCCCCACCATACAGCAGCAGCCCTGCCTCCTTCTGAAGCTCAAGGTCATGCAATCCTGCCAAGGCAGTGGCTTTTCATGTCCACTGGCATGTGAAGCCTCAAGTGTCCAGGTGACAATCATAACTCAGGATTTAATGAGATCCTTACTGTGTCCCATGGTGGCAGGGTTCCCCTTGGAGAACTGGGACATCTAACCTTGCACAGTGCTAAGGAAATGGGAAACACACATTACAAACATTGATCACTGGTTTGGTCACTTCTGAATGTGTAGGCCCATGTATTTTACATTTTGGGGACACAATAAAAACAGCAATCATTGATTTAGGGTGTATACTGTGTTTTGGAGGATGATGCCTCATTTTTGCACCATACCCTCTCCAAGCTGGGATCTTAACTGCGACAGGTTGTTCCATCACTCTATCAGCCCAGCAGCTTCAGGGGTGCACTTTTGCACCTCCTTTACTGTAAAGCAGTCTCTGGTTTGGTGCAATGTTATATGGGATCCTATACTGGTGGATTAAACATTGTGTGAGCCCTTAGACAGTGATGCTGGCTAAGGCCTTGCAGTCATGAAAGGCAAACCCATATATAGAATATTCCAGTCAGAATGAATCATTACTCTCCTCAGGGTGGAAGGAGACCAATATAGTCAGCTTACCACAAAGTGGCTGTTAGGTTTTCTTGAGGGTGGTGCTGTGGCAGTAACTGACTGCTGACTTCCCACTACTGACACCTCGGTGTTGCTCTCTCTATTGCTGGACATTCAACAGTAACCCTTAGGGCCATATATAGACTTAAGCTCTCCTACTTTTGCCATGTCATTCACGTGCCCATATGCTAGTACCGTGGGGTTAATTCGAAAGGTTGGCTGACATCATCCAGCTGACTCTTGCTGTCTGCCTGGTTGCTTAGTGCCATTTCTGTGGTGGATGCTGTCCAGTGGGGGTTAACACTTTTCACTTTTTTTTTTAAAGATTTATTTATTTATGCATACAGAAGTGGGGTACAGGCCAGAGGTGCAGAGGGGGTGAGAGGATTCACCAGAGATATAGTGGGGAGCAGAACAGGTGGGTCGACTGAAATACACTGCTGAGGGGAGCAGCGGGAGAGATAGGAGAGGTCTGGTCTGCTGTGCCATGTGGGTCAGCTCCCTGGCCAGAGATCAAACTCAGGCTGTTCTGGTGTACCTGCATGGAGGTAGCACTAAGACTTAACCCTTAGGCCACTAGGCACGCAGCCCAAAGCCCTGCCAATCGGGAGCCCTGCTGCTGCCTTGCAAGTCTGCTCCAAGATGGCCCTCATGTAGTCAACTCTATATTTGTGGCTTCCACCCACATGCTAAGCCAAGCCATTTGTGAACCAAGCTTAGGTTTTTTTTTCCCCTTTATCCACTGGTGTTAAGAATTCCACTTAGCTAACTAAGGAAGGCACTAAAGCAACAGTGTAAATGACCAGGCACCCTGGCTACCTGTTCAGGCAGCTTGTTCAGTCCTGCCTGGGCTCCATCCTGGCTACTGGACCCTTGTGACTCTCTTACTTGATGGGCCCGGGAGGGCCCAGCTTGTAACAGACTCTTCTGGATGCATGGGCACTTGGCACCTCGTGGTTAAACAGTGTAAATCGGAGTGTAGGACCATACCAGAGTTTGTTTCTTCAAAGGCATATTGTTCTCTGCTGCAGATGGCATGCTCTTGTTCCAGAACTGAGGGTGAGGATAGGGACCTCACTTGGGCTTCCTGAGTTCCACACTACGTCTTTTTCCACTACTGACTCCCCTGGATCATAGGCTCTGTGCCATGTGGCAGGACTGCTTATACCACAACCCAAATGTGCTGTGGTGCCCCTTTCTGCTCCGTCTCCTGCTCAGGGATGGCAGCCTCTGTGTCACCGGAAATACAAACCACAGCACTATTCTCCAGGTATAGAGTATGCTGCTTCCAGAATCAAGGAGACCTGCCAGGTGTGGTGTTTCTTTCTTCATGGTGGGTGGCACAAGATACAATGTTTTGCTTCATTCTTTGGACCAGCTGTCCTGGATTTGCCTGGATATTCCCTGGACAGATCCCTAAAAATTCGAGTAATGTGGCAAGCTCATGAGACTTCACAGAGTTTCTCTTCCACCCTGTGGAATATACATGTCTTATGAAAGCAGTGTGTTTGCCACCTCTTGCTCATCTTGCCCAGTCAGCATGATGTTATTGATATAATGGGCCAGTGTAAGAGTCCATGGAGCATGCAGATGGGCCAGCCCCATTTGGGCTGTATTATGACATAGGGTAAAGAGAAAACCACCAACGAATATTATCAGTACAACGAGGGCGAACTGTTTCTGAGCAGAACCAAAAAGAACTCATTCACATCAGCCACCTGCCATATCTGAGGTCTTTCAATAAATAACGCCACTTGTCCCGTGCCAGCTACAGTCAGTTGAGCTCGCAGTAGTCTACATTCTCCAGTATTCATCCAGCCTCTTCAGGGGCTGAGCTAGTTAATTCCGTACAGATAAGAAAGGGCCCCTGGAGTCCTCCCTGGTGGCATAATGGGTTAAAGCACAGCATTGAGAACCTAGCAGAGGCTGCTTCACCCTGAGTACCATGAGTTCTATCCCCGGCCAGGGAGGTAACCTGCATGGCGCGGCAGACCTCTCCTGACCCGCCCGCTGCTCCCCTCAGCAGTGCACTTCATCAATCGGCCTGTCCTGCTCCCCACTCTGACTCTGGTGAATCCTTTCACTGCCCCTATACCTCTGGCCTGTACCCCAGTTCTGTATGCATAAATAAATATTTTGTTTAAAAAAAGAAGGGGCCCCTCTATCCTTGAAATCTTTCAGAGTAGCACTAATTTCCACCATCACTCATAGGACAGATACAGCACTATATTGGTCAGGGAAAGAGGTGTGGTTTCAGAAGCATCTATTTGGACAATATTTCTTACCCCACAGGCCAAGAAACCCATGGACGGGTTCTGACAGCTACAGATCTGTCTGTTCCAATTATGCATTTGTGATCTGGGGGAGTGGCCATGGGTGAATCTGTAGACCCACTATGAGTGGGACCCAAGCCAGGGTCTCGTGCTTTACCTGACGTCTGCTGTACTTCTCAACATGGCTGGTGCATAGTCCTTATTGATTTTGTAAGTTGCGTATATGCTTTGGGCCCTTCCACAGAACATAGTCATCTGGTGGGTTTCCAGTAAGTAGAGTATCTACTGTAATGTGTTCGCTCCACAGTCGGCCACAGGAGTCCTGGCCTTGCTGCTTTACTTATGGCGGACCACTGTTTTCCCCAAGCTTCCATAATCATCCTAGAAGTGTATCAGCAACATCATCTGGGATCCTTGCCAGAGTTTTAAGTTCCCTACAAGAGTGTTCCAACTTCATATCCTACCCCCTCGGCCCACTGTCTTCAGGATCCCGTGTCCTGAGGAATTTCCTAGCTCCTGGCCCTATGTATTAGCCAGATAATTCAGCTGCCTCTGCATGACATTCCTCTCCTTCCTTAGGCAAGCTTAGGACACCTCACTCGGTCAGGTTGTGCTAGGATTTGACTCTGGTTATTGATCTGGTTGCTGAGAGGGGAGAGGGGCTAGGTTCTGAAAGGGGCAAGCATTGTCTTGGAAGTCACCTGCTTTGTGTGAGGGCTCTGCATTATCCTCAAGCAGAGCAGTCTGTATTCTAGCAAGGAGGGGTGGGCTACTTTTGCAAGCCTAGTGGATTCAAGGGAATCTGTAAGTTCAAGGTATTACAAGTACCTCCCCAGATATTCCTATCCCAAATCTCAGGGTCACGTGCTTGTCTTATTAGAGTCTTGAGACTAGCATAGGAAATTACTGAGCTGGGAATTCAGCCTTCTCAGCTGCTTGGCTATGCTTGTAATTAAGCCCTAAGCCCAGCCCTCTCCTCTGTCTGCCCTCTGGTTGCAGGACAGAGTTTTCCAAAAAAGAGCCAGGGAAGTCTTCTGCCTTTTGCATTTTGCCTTGGATTGGTGGTTATCCATTGAGGATGTCAGGTCTTGTTAGTCAGTGGTACTTAGTGAATAGCCAATTACGTGTGGTTACCCTTTCCCTCACAGCTCTCAAATACCAGGGATATGTCACCAGCTGGTGCAGCTCCTTCCACCAGTATGTCACTAGAGTCCACCATCAGTAAGTCACTGCTGCTCCCAAACCCTAGGGGCTGGCACCATAATTCTCCCACTCCAGACAATAAGCTCCACACTGCATTTTTTCCCACTACCGACACGTCCAGGACCACAGGATGAGCCAGCTCACAAGGCCTAAGCGGTATCTCGCTTGCACCTGCTACAGAGCGCTTTGTGCTGCTACAGTGTGTCCTAGTCTCCCTACTGCGCCCCCCTCCCACCAGTGATGTCTCCTCCTTTCCTGCTGGTTGCTGGGTGACCCAGCTCCAGAACTGCATTACAATCTTCTTTGTACTCTGACTTCTCTAGCCCACTATTGTCTGGAAACAGATTTGAGGCAGAGATTTGCATGCCTGCCGGAGGCTTATCAGGAAGTGCGTTTGGGTTACACACCTGCAAGGAGGGCAGGGTCAGGCAGAGGGAGAAGCTGGGCCACAAAGTGCTTGCGTCAAAGGCCTCAGCTGATCCTAGGGGGAGCTCTGGGGCTGGGGAGGTCCTTCAGAGTCAGCCCATACTGAGGCAAAGAGGCTGACTTTTGTACCCACACATAGAACAAATATAGATCATGGGCTGCTTGAAGTAGATTTAACCTTGGCCAAGGCAATTCCCGTGACAGAAGACACTTCCCAGTAGGACGCAGCTGTGACTTGTTGGCAGCTGATAGTCACGGCGCCTTGGCCTTCAAGGGGCATCTGGGTACAGCTCCACAGTATGCACTACATTCAGGGGCCCAAGGCTTGTAGAATAGTGATATACTCTACACTCATCGTTTTATGAGTGAAAATGTGTGGGTATGAGACAGATTCTCTCCAGCACTTGTGCGGAGAGTGTTAGTGATGGTGTGTGTGTGTGTATGTGTGTGTGTGTGTGTAGAGGAGAGAGAGAGGTTGAGAGAGAAGGAAGGAGAATAGGAGACAGAGAGGAAAAGAGCCCTTCTGGGCATGTCTGTGAAGTCACTTAGGGCCTATTTGTGGTGTATGTGGCAGAGACCCTGATTGTGTGCATGTAGGTGGCCCCAGAAGTGGCTCTTCCCCTCATGAGAAACCTGTTTGAGGGTGAACTCCCGTGTGTGTGTGTGGAGGTGTCTGTCAGGTGTGTAGGTGTCTGTCAGGTAGGAATCTGGGCCTGGGGGTTGAGGCCACTGGAAACCGAGCCCAGCTGGGACGGGCTCAGGGACTTTGGCAGAGCATTTGTGATGCCCCTACCTACCAGCCTACCTACTTCTGCTGCTGCTGAGACCTCTCTTCCCTCCCCCAGCTCCCTGTCCTCCTCAAACGCTTTCCTCCCCACCCCCATCATCACTAGCTCAGCCTTCTTCAGAATCACAGCCGGCCTGCACCCATCAATCTGCTCGCCCTTTTCTGATACAGCTGCCCACCCACGACTGCTGTGTCCTTCACGGCACACAACCACGAGGGGCGCATGTGCTCTTCCTCGGAAAGGGCCAGAGTGGAGGCTCTACAGGCAGCACAGATGGGGGGCAGGGAGCCAGACCCAGCACACACAGATTCTCTGAGGTTCTTTGCCATTTACAAACCTCCATGCAGTGTGGAAGTATGTTGCAGTTTACAGAGCACTCCTCATTTTGCAAAGTTTTTCAAAAACATTTACAGTAGCAGGGTACTATGTAAGTCTATACATTGGGAAATGCCTGCTCTCTAGGGTTTAAGGATTTATTTCACAGCTTGCCACGGCCTTTGACAGGCATACACCCCCAAGAGGATTAAAGAGCCTTGATTGTTCTCAAATACTATTGAGTTTTTCAAAGTGTTTCAACAATTATAAGCACTTTATGGTTTTTCTACATGGCTCTCAAGGGGCAAAGGGGTCAAAGAAGTGGCCTGGATTTTGTTTTCCTGAGACAGGAGACTGATGGATTTGCTCTGCTTTTCTTCTCCAGGGCGAAGTACTTCAAAGGGAAAAAGATCCATGGAGAAATCGACATTAAAGTAGAACAGGTTAGTTGGGGCAAGTAGGCTTGGGGGGTCAACTGTCCACACTGCAAGATGAGTGATCATTTTTATGTGATGTGAATGAATCACCTATTTTTTTTGTCCTTCCCAGGCTGAGTTCTCTGACCTCAACCTTGTGGCTCATGCCAATGGTGGATTCTCTGTGGACATGGAAGTTCTCCGGAATGGGGTGAAGGTCATGCGGTGAGTATAAAAAGGGTACCGTGGTGTTATGGGAGAGGCATAAAGACAATGAAATATTATTCACCCGTGAGAAAGGAGGAAAGCCTGCCATTTGCAATGGCATAATTGGACCTTTTGGAGATTGTGCTAAGTGAGATCAATCACAGACAAATATAGTAAGTGCTTGCTTGGATTGTTCATAGATTTCTGGAAATGTGGACTTTAAGTGAAACTGCCCATAATGAAAGCAGGCCCTTGAATAATGTTTCACCACCGCCTGGATTTGTTTTTTCTCACCCTTATAATTTCAATGGTATAGAAAGAGGTGTTATTCGAGAACCTGCTTTTATGATGATATCATTTTAGTGTAGATACTAAAAAAGTCACACTTACAAAAAAACAGAGTAAAATGGTTACCAGGACTGAGGGGTGGCAAAAGAGGAGAAACTCTCAAGGGTATAAACTTAGATTAAAAAAAAAAGTACTGGCGATCTAATGCACAATGTAGTGACTATAGACAACATTGTGTTAAAATCATCAAACTTGCTAAGAGACTAGATTTCAATTATTCCCAAAGCAAAAAAGACAGTGATGTGTCACAACAGAGGTGCAAACTAGCCCAATGATGGGAATACTCCAGTTTATAAATGTATCAAGTCAGCATGTTGGTGCTATATATCAAAATATCAAATATATTTCAACTTAAAAAAGAACTTAGCACAGAGTACCGGGAGGTTGATTCTCTTTGGAGAATCCCTGGAGCCCAGGTGGCCCAGCAGGCCACAAGCCAAACTTTTCCGTTATTAATTCATCACACTTGCTGAACATGTTGCTGCTGTGTGCACTTTACTAAATATCTTACTACATACTTAGTTACTGGTTATTGAGCACTCTTGTGCAGCAGGAGCTAGTCTATGTACTGAGCCTGGCAGTGAACAAAAAAGACCAAAAAAATTTACAACAACAAAAACCCAACAAACCCTCTGCTGTCATGAATCTTAAATTCTACTTACTGTGGGACACACATGAGAAATGTAAGAAAAAATATGTAACACCAAAGGGCTAGAGGGACTGTTGGGTGGGCGTGGTGCCAGCAACCTGGAGCTGGGAAACTGGCCGTGGGAGACACTGGGAGAGAAAGCTACAGGAGGCGAAGGAGTGACCCGTGTAGAGGGAACAGGCCCTGTCCAGGTCGTGAGCTTAGACTCTGGGCAGCATGCCGTGAGGACAGCTGGTAGTCTGAGAGACTGTGACCAGGGAACTGTGAGAATTGAGCTGGTGAGCTGCAAGGTGACCCAAGCTAGGGCCTTAGCGAGAATGAGAGAATGACGAATGAATGACGGTAGGAGAGGCCGAAGTGGGTACCCAGATGGGCGCCGGGCAGAGAGGAGCTGCTGCCCAGGAAACAACCTGGGCTGGTGAGCCAGGGAGAAAACGCCATGCAATGTTTAGGAGCTGCTGAGATTCGAAAACTCGGTCTTTGTTCTAAGGATGGTGGGGAGCTTCTTGGGGGGTGAAAAACCCTCAATGCTCTTGCTCCTGCCACCCCAGGTCTCTGAAGCCGGACTTTGTGCTGATCCGCCAGCACGCCTTCAGCATGGCGCGCAATGGGGACTACCGCAGTCTAGTGATCGGGCTGCAGTACGCGGGGATCCCCAGCGTTAACTCTTTGCATTCTGTCTACAACTTCTGTGACAAGCCCTGGGTGGTAAGTGACAGGGAGCGTGCTACTGGCAAAGGGAAGAGTTCATGTACGGATGTGGGATCTGGGCATCGCTCTGATTTGGGGGGATGGAGGAAGTTTGCAAGCTTCGAGGCCCAGTTTGGAGACTCCCTCCAGGTGAAGGACTGGCTGACCCACCTTTCACCTGGCTTTCACAGTTTGCCCAGATGGTTCGACTGCACAAGAAACTGGGGACTGAGGAATTTCCTCTAATCGACCAGACCTTCTATCCCAATCACAAAGAGATGGTGAGTCTGGGGAAAATAGAGTGGGGAGGAGGGAAAGGCGTCACGCAATAACATTGCAAAGCTGCCGGTCACCAGGCCACAGGCAGGTGGAAGGTCAAGCCCTGAAGCCCTTCCTGTGAGGGCTTATGAGTGCCAAGAATCTACTTGTGTGGTTGCAAGTGTGATTTAAATAACTGATCCTGTTACTTAAAGCATCTCTTCTCACAAGTATTAAAAAGTGAGTTCTAATGTAAATATAACTAATAAATCACATTATAATTACATGTAGAAATCAAGTCATTGTTACTAACGAAATAAAATATTCTTCCTGGTAGAAATATTACCAAGGTTTCAAATCAAGATTGACAATAAAAATTATCAGTAGGAATGTTATGAATTGAATTGTTTACAAATAAAAAAGTTCTGATTATGAATATAAGATATGAGTGCCACAGTTACAAGTAGAGACTGAACCACTGTTACTAATGCCATCAAATTTTACTAATTTTTACAAGTGTTACAAATTATGTTTACTTATATGTATAAAAATCATCACCAGTTTTATGGATTTAGTTGCAAGTATATACTAACATTGATCCAATATTAGCAACTTGGTTAAGTAAACACTGCTACTGATGCTAAAAATTCTTGCCACTATTACATACCATGTTAACTGATAGAAGTTGATGGTGTTCTGAGTTAAGTTAATTTACAGATAAAGATCAAACATTTGTTTTTTGCAATCCAATTTGTTTATCATTATTATTATTCCACATCCTTTGAGAGAGAGAGTACAGTTGACTACTTAAGAGCATGGACTCAGTAGCTGGAATTTCTGTATAGGAATCAGAAACCCATAACTTGTTAGCTTCTTAAAATAGGGGTCCTTGCCTAAATGCTCTGTACTGCAATTTACCCATCTGCAGAATGTAACAGCAGTTCTTGTTTCACAGAGTTGATGTGAGGTTTATATTATTTAATGCATGTAAAATGGTTAGAACAGTGCATCTGGTACATAGTAATTGATATCTAAGTATTGATGGAATTTCCCTCTATTCCTTGTTTGATGAGTGTTTTTATCATGAAAGAATATTGGACTTTTTATGTTTACTGATATGATGATGTGGTTTTTGTCCTTTATTCAGTGGATAAAGGAAATTACATTAATTGATTTTCATGCCAGTTGAAACATGCTTGCATTCTTAAGTTGAACCCTATTTGGTCATGATGTAGAATCTTTTTCACGTGTTCAATGATTCCTTCTGCTAATATTTTGTTATGAATTATGGTATCTGTTGTGAATTATGGAATTATAGTAATAAGACAGCATGCTTTGTCTGATTTTGGTATCAGAGCAACACTAACCTCATAGAATGAATTGGACAGTATTCCCTCCTCTTCTATCTTTTGTAAGAGTTTGTGAAGGATTGCTGTTAATTCATTTTAAGTGTTCGATAGAATTCACTGGTGAAGACACGTGATCCTGGGCATTTCTATGTGGAAAATCCTTTTTTTTTACTTATTCAATCTCTTTATATTATAAATCTGTTCCAATTTTCTATTTCTTCTTGAGTCACTTTTGGTAGTTTCTATCTTCTAGGAATTTGTCAGTTTCATCTAGGTTTTTCTAATTTCTTGACATATTGTTGTTCATAGTATTATCTTACAGTCCTTTCTATTTCTGTAAAGTTAATAGTTATGTTCCTTCTTTTATTCCTGATTTTAATGATTAGTTAACTCTTTTTTCTTAGTTCAAAGGCTTATCAATTTTATTTATCTTTTCAAACAACCAATTCTTGGCTTACTTGTTTTTCTTTATCAGTTTTCTATTCTCTATTTCCTTTGTTTCTACTTTAATTTTTTACTTCTTCCATTCTTCTTGCTTCTAGTTTCCCAAGTTTGAAAATTGATTATTGATTTTATATACCTATACATACAGATTTACAAGTATGAATTTCCCTTTAAGCAGCATTTTTTCTGCATCCCTTAAGTTTTGGTATGTTTTCACTTTTATTCATCTCAAAGTGGCTTCTGATTTCCTTGCTAATATCTTTGAGCCATTAGGGCTTAGGAACATGTTGCTTTACTTTACTTTACTTCCACATATTTGTGAATTCCTCAATTTTCCTTCTGTTCTCTCTTTCACCTTTTTTCTCTTCTCTCTATTGGGACTTGGATTATGTTGATATGCTTGATGGTGTTCCATGGGTCTCTGAGAATCTGTTCTTTTTTCCCCCTTTCTATTGCTCAGGTTAGATAATCTCAGTTGAATGTTCTGCAAGATTGCTGATTCATCCTCTGCCAGCTCAGATGTACTGTTGAGCCTTTCTAGTGAATTTCCCATTTTAGTTAGTGTTTTTCAATTTCAAAATTTCTATTTTTTATAATTTCTAGCTCTATGTTAGAACATTATTCTCATCTCTTCACTTAGTTTCAGACAAGGTTTGCTTTAGTTCTTTGAAAATTATCTAAATTGTTTGCTTATAGTCTATTAATTCCAACATCCGTGCTTCCTCAGGGGGCAATGTCTATTGACTGCTTTATATTTCTGTGTTTGGGAAATGTTGCATGTCTCACAGATTTTTGTTGGAAACTGGACTGTTTAAATAATACAATAGGCAACTCTGGATATCAGATCCTCCCCACTCCTTGGAGTTTGTTTTTGTTGCTCTGTTTTTCTTTTTTTAGTGATTTTCCTGAGTCTGTTAATAATTGTTTGTCATAAAGTTTTTGTATATGGCCACCAAAACCTCTGTTCCTTTAATTAGTGGTCAGCTAACATTGGACAGATATTTGTTAAAATGCCTGTAACAAAGTAAGTCTCCCAACCTTTGTGATGGACTGTGTGCATGCTGAGTGGTACATGTCCTCAATGCTTAGACAGGCTGCTCACAATTTTGCGTTAGTCCTCACTTCCTGCTTGTACAGAGCCTCAGTCAGAGAATTTGGGTATGCATACAGCCTATGCATTGTTGATGCTTTCTGGGTCCCTAAGAATACTTCAGATCTCCTTACCCAACTTTTCCTGTTAAGTTTGTTGGCTACCTTGTTTTTTGCTGACTCAAATAAGTTTTAGTTTAAACAATTGCTGCTAAATATTTTTTGAAAAGTATCCCCAGGGAAAGCTGTTGATACTGGGTGGACTCTAAGACAGGTCAAAAGGACAGAAGTCTCATGATGAAACCTTCTAGAAAAATGCCAGAAAGATCAAATAAAGATGATTCCCCAGGGATGGTAATTTTCAGGGAATTTCACCCTGTCCTAGTTTCTTTAGTGGTAGTTAGACTACTTGTTTCCTCAGAATTTCAAGACTGTTGATTTGATAGACACCTGTGAAGAGGGAGAAGGGAATGGGAACAGGGAAAGTTCAAATGCCACAGAATTTACTGTCCTACTGAGATTCAACCAGTTTTTAAAAATAAATGCTTTCTAAATTGTAACCTTTTGGCCAGTTTCTAGAGTTCTGACAAAGTTGATTCTGACTAATTTTGCCAGTATTCTCATTGCTTTTACAGAGGAGAGAATTTTTATATTTTTTTGATTCTAGCATTTTTGCTGACATCACCTCCAGACATACCTTGTTCTTTCTCATTCCCCAGACCTAGGGCAATGGCATTTCAAAGAGAAGATCTGAGAGCTAGATATACTCTTCACTGCTAGGAAGACCTTGTTTCTAACTACAGAACTAGGAAAGTTCATACATATGAAATATGGTCATGCTAATACCTCTGATTCTAATTAACACATCACAGGTTTCCTCCTAGCCTTCCTGCATTCTATCTTTATATTTCTCTTCTCTTAACAGCAACAGTCCTAACCTGCAACATCAATATATTTACTTATTTGGGCAATCCTACAATATATAGAAAGTATTTGTAGAATCTGAACGTACCATTTGAAAAACAAGACTGCTAACAGACTTTGAGGTTTGTTTGCCCTTTTTATATCTTTAGATGAGGGCAGTCAAAGAACTATATTTAAAAAATCACATGGGTTAGTTCATTTTATTCTTATTCAGTATTCATTTTATTTCTAATACAGTTTTTTTGTCTTTCTATGAACTTTTAGTTTTATCCCTCTGATGCTGATTTAATTTCACATTTTTAATTGTAAAACATTAGCACGACTCCAAAAGTCAAAATCTAAAAGGGAATACATAAAGTTTAAAACCTAGGTAAAATGAAAAAGTTCTTTGAGAAACAAAGTTAACCAAAATTAGAACTTAACAGATCAACTTACATAAAAGAAGTAGATAAAGTTATTAAGGAGTTACCCCATTAAAAAAAGCATCAAGCCCAGATCATTTCACAGGGGAAGGCTACCAAATTGTTGGAGATCAATTAATCCCAATGTCATATAAGTTGTTCTAGGGAACAGAAAAGTAAGAGAAACTTCCACATTATTTTTCTAAAACAATTATAGCATTGATAAGAGGAATCATAGACAATTTCATCTATGAATAGCAATGAAAACTACTAAATAAAATATTAGCAAGTGAGTTCAAAACTGCATTAATAACCAAGTGAGTTTTCTTCTGGGAATAAAAGGGTGGTTTATTATGGGTAATTTATTAATATGATGCAACACATTAATAGATCTGAGAAAATTATATGCTCTTTTCCATATTTAAAGTCTCTGACAAAATTCAATACCCAATCTGATAAAAATCATTCAAAAATCAACTGATATCTCTTTAACATGATAAAAATGTGTACCTCAAACCTAAAGTTATCATCAAATCCATACGATAATATTAAAGGCATTGGGCATCCCTGGTGATGGAAGGGGTTAAGTCTCAGCACTGTGAAGCTATTGGCAGCCATTGCAGGCAACCACTGCAGCCTCAGTTCAATCCCTTGCTAGGGAGCTGCCCCACATGGCATAACAGACCTCTCCTGTCTCCCCCACTGCTCCCCTTAGCACTGTATTTCAGTAGATCCACCTATTCTGTTCCTCACTCTGTCTCTGGTGAATCCTTTTACACCCCCCCACCCCCCACACCTCTAGACTATGCCTTAGTTCTTGTGTGCATAAATAAATAAATAAATCTTTTTAAAAAATCTATTTATGTATAAAGAACTGGGGTACAGGTCAGAGGTGCAGGGGTGGTAAGATGATTCACCAGAGACAGAGTGGGAGCAGAACAGGCAGATTGACAAAGTACACAGCTGAGGGGAGCAGCAGGCAGTTCAGGAGAGGTCTGCTGTGTTATGTGGGTCACTCCATGGCCAGGGATTGAATTTGTGTTGAAGCAACTACAGCTTCCTAGTGCTGTGTTTTACCCTTTGCGCCACCAAAGAGGGCCCATAAATCTTTTAAAAAATATTGAAGGCAATTCTACTATGACCAAGAATAAGGCAAAATGCCCACTTTCTCCATTCCTGTCCAACATTATACTAGGAGGTATTAGATCAATGCAATTAGCCTAGGAAAAACAAATACACACACACACACACACACACACACACATATATATGTGGTAAAGAGGGCATAAAATATTTCTAGTTATAAATAATATGAAAATGTGCCTGGAAATCCCCTACAGAACTTATAGTAAAGCTAATTCAAATAATAAAAGAATTCAATAATATTGAATATAAAATAAACACACAGAAGTCAGTAGTTTTCATATATACAAAAATAACAAGATAATAATGTAATGGAAGAAAAAGCCCATTTATTATAACAGGAAAAAAAAGACAAAAAACTTGGCCAACAAATAAGTGCAATAAATAAGGAACAATTTTAAATCCAGACGCAAAGATAAATCCAAAGGTACACTTAACAAATGGGAAGTCAGCCCTCGTTCTTGGATAGGATGAGTTAATATCTTAAAGATGTCAGCTCCCCTTCTTAGGCCTTTATTTAATTTATAAATTTAATGTGGTTCCTCAAAATATACCCGTAAGTTTTTATCTTCAGCTGGATGGGTTGTTAGTAAAATTAAGATGGGAAAGCAAACGTGCAGGAATAAAACCAGGAAAACCCAGAAAAAGAAAAGCTGGTGGGGGCGTGTTGAGGGGGGTGTTGGGGAGGGGAATGACCAGCTCTACCAGCCTACAGGGAACCTAAAGCCTCCACCAGCAAACATATTATGAACCTTTTTCCAATTCATACAGTAAAATATTGACACGTGGACAGGCAGACTGACAAATTAAAAGAAGAAAAAGGAAAAGTCCAAATATAGATTCAGGTACATCTAGAAATTTAGTGGATGATAAACGTGCAGCCTTTGTTTTTGACTCTGAAATTCTGCATTGTCTGAAACTGATTTCCTCTTTTTAAGGCCCTCTTACAAACACCTTTATTACATGTATCCTTTAACATTTCCCCACATGCATTACAGAATAGTCATCACATCCATCTTACATAACACTGTTCTCAGCATAGCAGGCAGGTAGCTTTATTATGTGTTCTTTGAAACGGATTTTCATACACCGTGTGAAGTAGGTAGGAAGGGACGGATCCAGTTTCATCTTTTGCCTTATAGCTACCCTTTTTTCCCTACTAATCTCCCATATCACTTCTGTCATATACTAAAAATTCACTCTCTGTCCTAGTCTCTTGGCGGCTTTCTCTATACTTGTACCAATGCAGCACTATCTTAATAACTGTATTTTCTCATTAATTCTTGATAGCCAGTAGGACAGTTATACCCCCTGGCTGTTCTCTAGCTGTGTAGAGGCTATTTTTGTCAGGGACAGAAAGAACAGAACTTCAGAGGCCAGAAAGAAGACAGTTAATGATGGCTAGTGGTGGTAGGGGATGGCAGAGGTGTTAGACTTCCCACTGGCCCGCTTGCTGCCTCCATTTCCTCTTTTGTTCCTCCCCGCCCCAGCCCTCGACTGTGCAGCATACAGGGGCAAGAGGCTAGGTCTGGGTTTGCAGGAACAGTCTTCCCCCACCTTGTACTTTGAAGCTTTAGTGGAAAGCTTGCCCAGCCCCCAACTTGTGACGCAAGACACATTAGACTGCATGAGTCTGCTACCCCAACTATTCCTGACAAGGTTGCAGGCTGCCAGGAGCCCTCAGGGCCCTGCAGCTCAGTGTGTCTAGTTACAGTTGGGGGCAGGGCACATGGGGAGACCCTGTTAAGCTCAGTTTGACTTCTTTTAACTCCCATTCTGGTGGTCTGCTCATCTGGTGATCTACTTAAATTGTGCAGACCTAGGGGGAGGGCACAGTGGGTAGGAAATTCCACACCCTTGCTACCTGCACTCCAGGTAATTTATGGCTTAGTGCGTATTTCTAGACGGTTCATGATGTGACCCGTAGAGTCTGACCCCAAGACTCTGGGCCCAGGGTCCATGGTTCCTGTTTAATGAGGAAAGAGAAAGCACTTGAGGGTGAGGACCAGAGAGGTTAGGGATGCGGGGATTGTGTGAAGTAGAGAGGGCTGGAATGAGTGAGGAAGTGAAGGGAGGAGTAGGAGAGATAGGTCAGGAGGTTAGGAGAGGTTTCTTTTGAGGGGCTAATTTCAATGCAATACAAGTTCAGAAAGGGGGGCGTATCATAAGTGTGCAGCTCTTGGATTTTCATAAAATTTGAACATATTTCTGTCACCTGCTCCACAGATCACAAAGCAGACATGACCAGATGGATCCCCAGTGCGTAAGAAGTTGATCAGAGCTTTATTTGGGAGGCTTCAGGGGGCCCTTGGGGGAGGCTGATGGGCTTAGCGAGGTTTGTGAATTTGCAGAAGGTGGCCGAGTAGAGTCTGGGCCAAGGCAAGAGGCGTGAGGGAGGACTGAGCCGCAGGCCAGCAGACGTTGGGTCTCCAGGGAAGGCGGCCAAGCTCCTGTCTGCATGTTCTTGCTGGCACTCAGACAAGCAGGTGTCACCCCAGGGACCCGGAATGTGGCTTTGCAGGGTGACAAGGAAGCACCTGGAGCTGGTGCTTCTCCTCGTGGTTTCTGCTCCTAGAAGAAAAGGACAACAGGTGCTAAGGACGGGAGGGCAAGGGCCAGGTGGGGGTGTGCAAATGGGAGTAGGAAAGGTGGGGGAGGCACGAGGAAGAAGGAGCAGGGAGAGAGTGGGGAGCACAGGAGAGCTGAGGACAGGAAAAGGGGAGAGGAAGCAGGGGCAGAAAGAACAGGGAGGACTGGGAAGGGCGAAGCCTTGCCTGGGGCTGTGGGAAGGCTGCGGGTGGGCACACTCAAGGCCCAGTGGTGTGCTTTGTGGTTTCCTGAGATTTGGGAAGCCCCCTCATGTCCTCCTCCTTGAGCGCCTTGCAGGGAAGGACCACTCATTTCCGGAGGTGCAGTTTCCTATCCCTCCGAGAGCCCAGAGGGGTAGACCTGCGGCCATGAGTGGGACTGGACTCCCTTCGTTAGGGCAGACTGACCCCAAGGAGTCCACCCCAGGGATTCAGCCCACCAAGGTAGGGGCAGACTGCTGTGATTGCCTGAAATTGGGAGCATAGTCTCCTGGGGTGGGAGGTCCTTGGTCCTTGTTTTGTTCCAGGGCTGGGACAGAGGGAGACCTGAGGGTCAGGAGTCCACCTGGGCGGAGACAGGCTGGCTGCCCTGGGATGAGGAATTCCTAAAGAGGGACCTGTCCTCATAGGTGTTACCACGGCTACATGGTAGGTAGACCCAGCCACAGAGCTCTTTGTATTTAGGTTCCTGATCATGAAGGGGGGGGGGGAAGAGAGGACACTGGAACTGGGGAGCATTTATGGAGTGAGTGTCTGGGGTCTTAAGTGTTGTATCAGTAGCTTTGGGGCCTCAGAGACCCACCCTACTCCAGAACAAGGTCAGGACTTATATTTTGGTGGGGAGACAAGTGAGGGAAAGAATGGGCAGGATATCCTGGTGATTTGAACTCATGATGCTGCATATCTAACTGAGGATGCATGCCCTAGGAGTTAAGCCACAAAGACTAAGGGTAGGAGAAATTTATCAGGGAACCCTTGGGGTCCAGGCATTCAAGATGTTCTGCATCCATAATTCTTTGGGGGTAAAAGTCTGCACAGCACCTTCCATCCAGACTCTACCACCTCAGGGGGCATTATTGAACCTCTGGAACCTTAGTACCATGTCTGAGTTACAGGTAGTGTTGAGTTATGGCTAGTAATGCCTGAAGGCTCCCCCAGTGACAGATGTGGACAGAGCCAGGAGCAAAGCAGGGAGCACCAGGAGGGCAGGATTTATGGTAGGGGCCTGAGGGTCGCAAGAGGGGAAGTTGAAGCATGACCTCAACCCAGTCCAGTGCACCCCCAATCCGGAGAGGATTCAAGGAACATCTATCCAACATTGCTGCTTTCTGGGAGCCCCGGGCCTGGGGGAGGCCCCTGTGGTGTGCTGAGGGCTAGGACACTGAGTCTGGGGCCCCAGTACCAGAGGTCCCATCTCCATCCATCATAGCTACAGCTCTCTACAAAGGCTCAGCAAGCTTAGTGGAGGATAAACAGCCAACAACAGGGAGGTACACTCGGGTGTGTGAATATTTATTTACTCCTTTAAGAGATCATACCTGGGCCCTCCCTGGTGGCGCAGCGGGTTAAAGCACTGCACTGAGAAACTAAAGCCACTTCCGCATGAGTTCGATCCCCGCCTGCCCCGGAGGTGACCACATGGCGTGGCAGACCTCTCCTGGCCCGCCCGCTGCTCCCCTCAGCAGTGTACTTCCACGATTTCCCTGTTCTGCTCCCCACTCTGTCTCTGGTGAGGCCTCTCACCCTCCGCATCTCTGGCCTGTACCCCAGTTATGTATGAATAAATAAAATAAATCTTATAAAAAAAAAAGAGATCATACCTGCAGCCTTCTACTGGAGTGGAGCTTGGGAGTATATCTGGGGTCCCAACAGTTTCTGGTGTAGACTTTCATTCTTCTTTAATAGAAAAAAAAACACCTCTACCTGTACCCCTACATTGAGAGAGAACGTGTACCCTGATCATTTCCTTTTGCATGGGCTCTGCAGTGAAATGGGGATTTCGCCACCACTGGCATAGAAGGCATTCAGGGATGGGTAGTGAGAGTAGATGCCAGTCACTATTGATAAAAGAAAGCGTTGGTCTTATTATAGGAAGCTACTTCCTCATCTGTCGTGAGGGTGGGGAGTGATGTTTCAACACATGAGGAGCTGTTCCAACAGGGAGATTTTTCCAATTGGAAATATCACAAGTGGAGGAATGTATCAGTGGGGGTTGATCAATAGGGCCTATATGGATGGGTGGGGTTTTATGAATGAAGATATTTTCACATGGGCTTAATCAAATGAGAGATATCAGTTATGGGTATTTCTGAATGGGAAGATTTGATAATGGAGTTCATCAGTGAGAACATTTGTTAGGCATCTCTGAATGGGGCATATGCCAGTGGTCATGATGTGTGCATGGGGAGATTTGCTGATGGAAATTATGTCACAGGAAGCTATTTATGAATAGAGAGATGTGTCAGTGAGTGGTCAGTTGGAGCTATGCTAGTAAATGGGTAGCTATGAAGAGAGGTATTTTCACTAGGATCCATCAGGGGGCGATAGAGTGCTGCCGGCCGTTGGTGAACCGGGAGATTTCGTCTGTGGGGATGTCAATGGGGATATGTCGAAGGATATTTATTAAAAAGGAGGTAACTCAACAGGGGTTTTTTTAGTGGGATACTTAGGGGAAAGAGAATCTGTACAATAAGGAGAGAGGACTTTTCGAAGAAAGAATTTTCCAAAAGACCTGTCACCTGTAGTCTTGACAGCAGTAGAGATTTATAAATGTGGTTTGTAAATCCGCAGTAAGGACTTCACAGCAGGGAATGTTGTCACTGGAGTCCAGGAGGGGTGTCTTCAGAAGTCTTTGTCAGTGGGGAGGTTTGCACCCTGGAAATCTGTGTACAAGTAGCAGGGTAACAAAAGCATTACAAATGAGCATATTAAATATTTATAATGTCTCTGGGGGATATTATCAGGATCACAAGTTAAACGAAGGTTTCCAGGATACATGGAATTATTACAGTACTACATGTTATGTATGTTTTATTACACATTATCCATTATTTTCAGCATCGTAAATGATCCCTAATGTCAAACGTTACCTGAAATATTGTAAATAATTACTGATAAGATTGATCACTACTAGAATTGTATATTAAATTATATTGATCACTACTAGAATTGTATATTAAACCATAACTATTAGCAGTAACAAGTCACACTTTTTAAAAATTTATATATTTTTTACATTATTCTTCATTTGTGCATTTTTTCAACTTGGTTGTGATCCCCGTGGACTTCCCACCACCACTTCACCCAGGTGCCATCACCATAATCCCGTGTACTCTCCTGACCCCCATTTTGGCCTTGTTCCCTTCTCCTCCCCCATAGAGTGTCTCTGGTTTGTAGTTGTTAGCTGATGTTCTTTTTTTTACATATATTTTAAAAAAATTACTTATTTATGCATACAAGAACTGGGGTACAGGCCAGAGGTGCAGGGGCGGTGAGAGGATTCACCAGAGACAGAGTGGGGAGCAGAACAGGGAGATCTACTGAAATACACTGCTGAGGGGAGCAGCGGGTGAGACAGGAGAGGTCTGCTGCACCATGTGGGTCACCCCCCTGGCCAGGGATCAAACTCACGTTGCAGTGGCTGTGGATTGCTTCATAGTGCTGTGCTTTAACCCATTGTGTCACCAGAGAGGGTCCACACAACTTATGGTTCTTAAGTGCTATGTGTCTGACACTGTTCTGGACATTTCATGCTCACACTGGCCGCAGGAGTTAGGATTCCTTTTGTATCTCTCTTACAGATGTGGAAACTGCAGTAACATGAGTCTATAGAGGTAACATGATTTTCCCAAGGACACAGAGTTAGGATACGAAAGGGGCATGATTTGAATGCACATGGCCTGGCTCCTGGTTCATGTTCATCATTATGCTACATTACGTGTCTAGAGATGAAATCACTGTTACAAATATTACACATTAAGTTATTGCTGTGAGAATTTCATGTGTTTTGACCTGAGAAAATACCCTAGGCAGGAGCACACCCATCAGCATCCTACAACCCTAGAACAGTTCTCTGAAGGATTCTGGGTCAAGACAGTCAAGTCCACATTTGAAGCTCGGGTGAGGGAAGGGCTAGCCCCCAGGTGACCTGTTGAGCTCCCCGTGCTGCACACCTCACAGAGCTGTCACCCCCACATGCTTCCTCTCAGCCACTGATCAGTCTCTTCCAAGCAAAGATTCACACATTGACTTGTGGAAGACTGGGGTGAGGACAGGAAAGCATTACTCACCTTAATGGATTTTCTAGAAGGGAAAGTGGAAGGAAGTGTAGTGATTCCAGGACTACCGACACTCTCCAGGAGATCCCGTCAGAGTCTGGGGAAGGTGGCGTGTTCTGAACAGCCCTGTCCGTAAAACACTGGTTCCTGGCTCAAGGAACCACTTGCAGGTGGGCAGGTCAGCAGAAGAATAGCCTGCACACTGGGTTCCATCCTTCCCTGCCCCGAATTGCACCTTCCTCTCAGGAGCTAAAATAGCCGAGGTTCAGGGAACAGGTGGGCCCAGTAAACAGTGCAGGGAGCTGGTACCAGTGTTCAGTGCACTGCCAGGAGCCGCAACACTCTTGCAGGCTGCTGAAGCAATAGCAACTGAGCCACTGGGGCCAAGCCAGGGCCCAGGCCCTGTCCCTACAGTTGTACCTATCAGCAAGGGCTTCCACTTGCTTGTGTCCACGAGGTTCAGGTCCTCCCAGAGCATCATCAAAGTGGCACACTAACGTAGAATTGTTGCTGCAGCGGGCATCTCCTGCATTGTGTGCTCACCTCCACCTATCCTGATCCTTGGGCCCAGGGGGAGCCTCCTAAGTATGCCAAAGGCTCTGAGACAGGGAGACATGGGATCCAGGGGCCTATAGTTTTTGACCCAGAATTCCCTGCAGACTCGGGTTCTTAATGGCAGGAGCAGGGGCTAGTGTGCTCGGAGAGAACCTGGGGTCCTTTCTGAGGAAGATAGATTGGGGCCCTTCTCCAGGCAGATGCAGGTCAACAGGACACCTGAAGTTTCTATTGACTGTATCAATCTCAAATTCTGGTTCCAAGACCTCACCTGAGTCAGAAGTGGAAGGGGCAGGAACCAGGGCATGGGAAGCGCCCAGCAGCCTGGGCCTCAGCTATAGGAGCAGGAAGGGCAAAGGAAAGGCGTGCTTGGGAGGTGGGACAGTGTCTGCCACTCAAGGTTGGACAGGAACGATGACCCAGAAAGATGAGGCATGGGTCTCGAGGGCCCAGTTTTGGTAAGGAGACAGCCATGTTGGAAGAGGCTGGTGTGCCTGTCTGGTCTTGGATTTTAAACCTACTTCACTTCAGAGCTGGTCAAAAGAGCGAGGGGGTTAGGAGAGCTGTCTGCCAACTGACAGAGCATTTGTCAGTGAACTTGTCCACTGCAAGGGTTTGTAAATAGAGGGATTTGCCCATACAAGCACTGGAACGATGCATAAACTTGAGAGCCCTGGCAAACTGAAGTACTGAGTAGAAAGATTGGCCAGTAAGTTGAGGTTGGCAGCGCAGATTAAAGCAGCATGACTGGTGTTGCAAGCCCCACTGCTAATGCCAATACCTCAAATTTTATATAAAAAAAAATTCTGTACCCCTTACCCCTCAGCATTAGTCCTGGGGTGCTCCCACCAGGTCACATGAGTTTGTTTCCAAACACGACACAAGGACTCTGCCTGCTGGTGGCAATTCTTTATTTCACTGTCTAGGAGGAAGAGAGTGGAAGTAGAATAAAATGGGTTTGAACGCTGGGCAGGCTGTGGCTCCCCTGGGGGCAGGGTTCAGGCGTCCTTGAATCTCAGGGATTGCCAGGTGCATAGGCCTGGCTCCCGGGACAGGCAAGCGAGGTGGCGGCTCTGGGAACCCTTCTCCGAGCGTCCGAGGAACTGGTCTGTCCACAAGCAGTGAGTGTTGCTTTGCAGTTGGCAGGGGATGGACCTACAGGGAAACACCTAGAAGAGAGGAGGTGGCACATCTCTGAGGGTTTGTCCTCCTGCCCCTCCCCTACAGAGCAGAACCTTCCCCTCCCCAATTTTCATCATTGAGCTACTGGGGAGACTTGGTGTCACCCCATCAGGGCAAAGACTCTAGAAGGCCCTCCCGCTGGAGGGACAGTCACTAGGCTCAGCAAGACGACTTTAGCCAAGGAAAGGATCTGTTTCCCAGAGTGGAGGTTGGAGGGATGGGGGGAAGGTAGGCAAGCCTCTTGGGCAACTGCCCCATAGCAGTAAGAGACAACTAGCCCTCAGAGAACATGGGGGCATCAGGGAACAGCCTTGGAGTAATGAGAAGGGTAAGTGGTGGGGCCATGCACGTGTGCATGCGCGTGCGTGTCTGTGTGCGTGTGTGCGTGCGCGCGTGCGCGTGTGTGTGTAAGGAACAGACACAGAGCAGCAACCCAACATAAGGGTGAGTCGGTGTGTTTGGAAGCAGCACTTTGGGTTCTGGGAGAACATTCCAGGGAAGCAAGAAAAAAATCACAGGGGGTCCAAAGCAGACTGGGTGACTAGAGAATACAGTCACAAGGGAGAGTTAGAGGGAAGAGCGGGGTATCACAGGGCAAGGGGACAACCACAGGTTCTAGGGTAACTGTCTTGGGTTGGGGGGAACAGCAAGAGCTATCAGGGCCATCCCTGGGGTTTCAGGAGCTGTCTCAGCAGGCAGAGAGTAGTGAGGGGGAGCAGGAAAAAAGCCCTGGTCTGGGGAAGAGGCCTGCAGTGGGAGAGGGACTCACTGTGCATTCCTCACAGCCCTCCTTGTAGATCTTGGTGAAGCCCTTGCGCTGAGCAGAGGTCAGCTTGTTCCAGGGAGCCACGAAGCTGCAGGTGGTGATTCGCAGTTGCCCCTCCCACATTTGTCCTGGGGTGGGGGAGAGAAAAGAGGGGGAGTTAGACAAAGAGAGAGCAGAGGGAGAGGAAGAGGAGGAGGGGATCTACAGGGTGGGGAGGGAGAGAGACAGAGAAGGGGGAGGCGGGAGGGAGCAGAAGTGAGAGAGATGCAATAAGCAGTTGCTGATGGGGGCAGGGTGCCTGGCTGACACCCCTGGAGCATAGGCCCAGCTGGGGAAGCCCCTCCGGCTGCATCATCAGACAGGCTGAAATTGGGGCCAGCCCCACTTCCACAGGGCATATTCCCTCTGCGCCTCGCCCTCCCGGTTGCCAAGCAGCAGCTGGGAGCCAGTTGGCCTGGCACAGGGGGAGGCTGGGGCCTCACCAGCGATGAGAAACTCCTCGCTGCGGTTCTGGGACCGGTGTAAGTAGCCACAGACACTCTCCATGGCAGGAGTGTAGATGAACCGGATGTCAGGGGTATTCCTGGAGGCATTAAATCCTTTGAACATCTATCAAAGATAAGGGGGAAGTCTTTTTTACTGACAATCCTCCCACTCATCCTCCCACTAAATTCTCATAGCATCCTTTTGATAACCAGTGGCCACAGGCTTCTGTTTTGACCAGGAGGAAGATGTCTGGAACTGCCAGTGGGGAGCAGGAGAGATACCTTGGTCATCTTGATCTCATAACGCTTGTTTAAGGTGGTCTGGTTGACTTCTGAGATCCCCACGAACTTGGCCCTGATGACTGGGGGGAGGAGGGAGTGAGAAATAAGTCAAATGAACTGCATGAGCAAGTGAAATAAAGTAAAATAATAGTAATAATAATAATAATAGTGTTACTATATATATATATACCCATACATATATATATATAATAGCTAGCAAAGCCCTTTTTAAAAAAAAAAAAAGATTTTTTTAGTGTAGAAGAACTCTGTAGACAGAGTGGGGAGCAGAACAGGCAGACCTACTGAGGTACACTGCTGAGGGGAGCAGAGAGCTGCGCCATGGGTTAGGTCCCTGGCCAGGGATCGAACTCATGCAGTTTCCATAGGCCTTCGCAGTGGTAAGGCTAAGACTTAGGCCCTAGGCCACCAGGGAGGCTCCATTACTAAATAGATTGCTGGATACCAGGTGGGAATGCGCTAAGCCATCCACACATTTGTTAATTCAGTAACTGATCCATCCTATATTGTGTGCTGTGCTTTACCAGGCACTGCTTTAAGGCTTTTCCATATATTCATGATGTTTTCATTCACTCCACAAATATTTTGGAGCGCCTTCTGTGTATCAGGCACTGCTCTGACTATTACAGACATAAGCGTGAACAGAACACAGACGTCCCTTCCCTGACGGAGCACACACTTGTCAGCAGGAGAGAGACAGACAAAATACAAGCAAAATCAGTAAGTCTACGGAATGCTAGAAAGTATTACGTACGATGGGGAATTTCGGAGCTGAGCAAGAGGGACCAGGGATACCAAGAGCTAGCGGGTAAACTTTTACACAGGGTGGTTTGGGAAGGCCACCCCGAGAAAGTCTTCTTCCCCCACCTTGAGACAGCCACCCAGATAGAGCTATGCGGAAGGGTGTACCAGGCAGAGGGGACAAGCCCTGAGGTAGGGTCGAATCTGAAGTTATCAAAAAAGCTTGGGGATGCCAGTGTGCCTAAAACAGAGTCAGGCAGGGCCACGTGGAATTGTTCGAGACTGGGACGTCGTGAATCCTGCTGGCCTGTGAGGGAAGTGAAGCACAGAGTGTCTGGACTGAGTGGGCTGCAGACTCACCGACGTCAGAGTTGCAGAAGGCTGTCTGAGGGTGGGGTGGGGCACAGGTGCAGGCCTTGCTGGGGGCTGTCAGCCACAGCAACATCAGAATGCCGGAGGCCAGGAGTGCAGTGGGGGCCATGGTGGTTCTGCAGAGGTGGAGAGGAGGGGTCAGTGCAGCTGATGTAGGACCTGGGCAGCAGGTCTCTCTTCCTGGCCCCCACACACACCTGGAAGAGGGGTAGGCAACTTCACTTGGCCTGAGAACTTTGAAGAGCCTGGAGGAGGTTGGGGGTCAGGGGTGCTGTGGAATTGAAGAATTGTGGAGTTTGAGCAATTTAGCGGACTGGGTGAGTTGAAGGATTATGGAGCTTTGGTGTTGGCAAATAAAGGGGCTAGGAGAGTTTGAGGATTTAAGGGGCCTGGAGAAAGGAAAAGGTTGAGGAGTTTAAGCAGAAGAAATTGGGGTTTGCAGAGCTGGAGTTTGGGAATTCCAAGGTTGTGCATATTGAGAGTTATAGGAGGTGAAAGAACTAGGGAGGTTCAGAAATTTGGAGGATGTTGGGGGTTTGGGGAATTCGGGATGCTTGAAGGATAAGGGAGAAGAAGAAGTTCTGAGTTTCAGAGATTTAGGCATTTCAGAGTCTGGGGGATTGGGTGCTTGGGGAGTTAGAGGAGGTGCAGGGATTTGGAGGTGTGGGGCTTAGGGAGCAATGACAGGATCTCTCCGGGAACTGGCAGCTTTGGCAGAATCTGTGGCGTTAAAACTCCTGGGTTTGGAGGAGTTTAGAATGGATGTGAAAGGTTCGAAGGAGTTTGGAGCGTGGAGATTGGGGGAGTTCAGACCCCCACCCTCTTCCCCTTGACCAGCCCAGACCCTGGTACCCACGGGCCAGGCTGGGCAGCCTGATGTCTGGCACACAAGCGCCAGCCTGGCTTCCAGCCTTTGCCTACCTCTGCTGTGGCCTCTCCACGCGTCGGGTCCTCCTCGATGGCGGCAGGGCCTGAGCAGCGGAGGATAAATGTCCACTCAAGGGGTGGGGGTGGCGGTGCGGAAACCACAGGCCTCCAGGCTTCCGGGATGCATTACTCATCCGCCCACCAACAGTGGAGGCCAAGGGGCGGGCTGAGCTGTGCCGAAAAGGAGCTTTGCCCTCTTCCCCGCCTCCTCCCGGGCCTCTCCGACCTCCTCCCCCACGCCCTGGCAAGGTCCTCCCAGGCAGCCTTCACGGAGGGCTAACAGGCTGGATCCCCTGGGATCCAGGGGCCTTTCCTAACATCTCCAAACCCTCTCCAATCACCCAAGTCCCCCAAATTCCCCATGGTTGATGCCTGAATTTGTTCATTCCCTCAAGCACATTTATTGTGTACCTACTCTGTGCCACGCGTACACCAAAAAACCAAACAAATCTCTCTCCTGGTAGATCTGGCATTCTACGGAAGAGTAGGGGCGGTGGAGGAACTAAATTCAATAGGAGCAGTGGAGGGAGATAAGGCAAACATGGTGAGGAAACTGAGGCAAGAGAATTTAAGTGACTTACTCAAGATAGGTTAACAAGTGACAGAACTGGAATTTGAGTTCAGGAAGCCTGGAGCCAGAGCCTGGGTCGTAACGCCCTCAAAGACACAGGTAAATGCCAGCATTTATATAGCACAGCTGTGTACCAAGCACCTGGCATAATTCCTCCCACAAGAAGTCTCTGGGGTGGGTCCCCATTTTTACAGAGGAGAAAATACAAGGTGTAGAGGGATTGAAGAACGCTCCCAGGACCACTTGTGTGGCTGCAATTTGAACCTAGGGTAGCTGGCACCAGGGTCTTAACCCAGGCAGGGAACAGCCCTGGCAAGCGGGAAGGGTGAATGTTGGTGTGGAGGGGGAGGTGAATGGTGGTGAGAGAGGCCAGTGAGTCAGTAGAAAATGGATCCCCTCCCATCCTGCCCTGCTCCTTCCCCACCAACCCTCCCACACCCCTGGTGGGGGGTGGGGTGAGGCAATCCCTGCCCACCAGCTTCCAGATGCTGCCTGGGGTCCTGGGAAAGGGCTCTGAGGGTTCATTAATGTCCTTTCTTATTATTTTTAAAAATGTATTTGTTTATGCATACAAGGACTAGAGTGTAGGCCAGAGATGGGTGTGTGTGTGTGTGAGAGAGAGAGGGGATTCACCAGCAACAGAGTGGGGAGCAGAACAAGCAGATCTACTGAATCACACTGCTGAGGGGAGCAGACAGCAGAGGTCTGTTGTGCCAGTTGGGTCACCTCCCTGGCTGGGGATCGAACTTGTGCTGCAGTGACTGCCAATAGCTTCATCGTGATGCTTCTTAACCTCTTACACCACCAGGAAGGCCTGATATCCTTTCTTAGCTCAGAGAGGACAGACCATAATGATGATGGCAGTGATAATAGCAGTACTTATTGAGCACTTACTGTATATGCTGCCTAAAGGCTTTGTGTAAATTATCTCATTCAGTCTCCAAGACTCCCTTGTTAGTTAAAAAAGTTTCATTACCTCGGGCAAGTTAGCCTAATCAAAACACCACTGCCAAACCAGAAGCATCTAGAGAGTGTTCATTAGGTGTAGGGCACTGTTCTAAAATCTTTGTAAGTATGTCACAGTCAATCCCATTACCTCCTTGGTAATAAATGTTGGCTAATGAAGGGGTGATACACCAATAAAAATAATGGTACCCAACACTTTTTCGAAGATTGAAGCTTCCTGCATGCCACTCACTGTGCTGAGTGTTTTCCCCCAAGGAACTAATTTGTTTCTCCTGATGTCCCTGTGAATTAGACTGTTCCTATTCTTATTACATGGATAAGAAAACCGAGACACGCACATTGGGTGAGTGACCTGACCAGGAATGAGAGTGAAGAAATGACTGTGATGGAGGCACTAGCCAAGGTGGGGGTTGAGCAAGCCAGAAATTCTAAGGTGATTGTGAAAGTGGGGGAATGAGAGTGAATGAGACAGGGACTGAGTCAGTGGCCCGGCCAAGGAGAAGTGGGCGTAAAAGGGAAAGTCCTGCTGCAGGCAGCCCCTCGCTGACCTTGCTCTGACGCTGCTCCATGACTCTGAAACCTGAGTCAGCAGAGTTCTGTTGCCTGTCTGCCCATGAGGGGATGTGTCAAGTTGGGCTATTGTGCAGGTTTGGGTCTCATGGAGGGTGTCTGCCTGTGTGTGTGATCATCTGGGATGCTATGAGCCCAGCCGGGGTGTGCAGAGTTTGATGGTCCCGCCAACACACCAAGTACATGGGTCTGCTTGTGCCCTTTGTACAGATCAGAAAACTGAGACATGGAGCGGGCTCCAGTGACCTCCCTGGCGTCCTGCTTGACCTTCAGAAGAGAGGCCAAGATGTAAACCCTGGGCTCCAGGGGATCCCAGAGTGCAGACTCCCTGCACACACACGTGGGAGCATGCACACAGACAGTCTGTGTTCAGGCTTCAGTTGAGAGGCGACGAGAAGGATTCATGAAAACGGGTGCCCAGACACCTGAGGAGAATGTTTCTGCCTCTGAGAGTTGTGTGTGTGTCCTGAGGGGTCTTGTCCTGTGGGTATGTGTGCCATGGGGATCTTGAAGAGCCCTGTGGACATGTGCACAGTGGAAGCACTCCACGGCCACATCTGAGGTGGGTACACCTGGGGACTGGGGGGATGCACAGAGGGAGGAGCAGGCGCCTGGCAATAATGCTCTGTAAACTGTCACGCACTCTCCTCAGAGGAACCTCTGGCCCAGAAGGTTCTTGGCAAATGGCAAGGTTTGTAGTAAACTGTAAAGTGCCTGGTGCACTGGGACAGCCCTGGCAAAATACTTTATAAAGTGCTGTGTGAACTGAGACGCCTTGGTGAATGGCAAAGCACTCAGCAACCTTTATTTTTACAGTGTTGTGTGAACTGAAAGGTCTTCGGCAAGTGGCAAAGTACTTTATAAAGTACTTTACAATAAAGAGTGGCGATTGGTGCCAAGCTCTCTGTAAACTGTAAAGTACCTTCTCAATCTGTGCTGCTTGTGGGAGCTGTATGTGTGCTCCTGTAAAGCAGCACTAGGCTGCACACCCCAGACGTGCTGTTCTCTGTCAGAGGCAATGTGCTCAGCGTTACATCACCGCAGCCCTGGTATTATTGTTCTGGAAAGCCAGCGAGAGGATCCCGGTTCCCCTGTCCCAACAGCACCCCATCATGACGCCAGTCATTTGGGAAATGAGGAAGGTGGGAGTACAGAGGGAGGGTGAGTTCTGAAGGTCAGTCGGTTACCCCCAAGCCTGCTTCCTGTGCCTGTCGGGAACTGCTGCCGCCCAGCCGCCCTCCGGGAAAGGAATGCCATCTCTACCCCGCAGCCAGGCGAGGGAGGGGCGCAACCCCAGTGCCTTTGTGATGTGGGGCTGGACTGGGCCAGCTCGGTCCCCTCGACCCAGCTCAGGCTGGGCAAACACTTGGGATGTATCCCCTGAGTGTGTGCACACTCAGGCAGGAGTGTGGTGGTCATGGAGGCATGTGGGCGTGAGGTAGACGTAGCACGGAGAGCAGGTGTGTCCCCAGATGGACGTTTTGCTTACCTAGGGCTAAGTGGGTTTCTGGGGTCATGCGAATACCTCGGAGCGTGGGTGCCACTGTATGAACTGTGCACCTTTTTGTCTGTCATGGGTGCGCCCAGGAGTGTTGCATGTGTGTCTGAGATTGTGGTCGCAGCGTGGATATGCCCAATTCCACCGTGTGCTGCTGAGGGCTATGACTCTGTATGGCGCTGTGCTATGGGTGTGGGCTAGGAGAGGGGCCTTGTGGGTCGAGTACCTGGCTGGATGAGTGGCTCGGTGGTGGGTCTCTGCAGCCAGTGAGCTGAGCTCTGCTGAGCTCTATGTTGCTCGCAGTTGTCTCTGTCCTGTAGGTCTCGACCGGTGTGAGTATATCGGACCGGTGTGAGTATCTCTGGGTTTGGCTGTATAGATCTGAGTTCTGCATGTGTGTGTGTGTGGGGGGGGGTATGTGCGTGTGGATGACAGTTACATCCAGAGCTGGCTGAGGGATCCAGTTGCTACATGCTCACTACCACACCCCGTGCATGCAACACACACATACTCACTTCTCTATCATGCATCACTGTAAAAACTTTCCCTTTTCCGGCAAAGTCCTCCTCCTCCCCACCCCTTGCCATCTCATGCCTCTGCCTGGGAAAGCAGAGGTGGGAAATCTGGGTGGTGGAGGAACAGGCAGAGTTCTGAGTTCAATTCTGGGCTAGGATGTAGTGTGTGAGCCCCAGCCCCGGCCTGTCTCTGACCCACTTTTTCTGGGAAATGGCTCATAAAGTGTCTCCTGCTGGATGGGTGCCCCTAAGCACCACCCCCACCCTGGCAATCTGCCTTCTGGCCTGATCATACCGTCTTTCCCTCCTATCAGCTCAGCAGCACAACATACCCTGTGGTTGTGAAGATGGGGCATGCGCACTCTGGGATGGGCAAGGTGAGTCCCCTGCTGGGTACCTATGTGCACTTCTGAGGGTGCATGTTTCTGACGTCACGTACATGCAAGCAGAAGTGTATCTGTGCATCCCACGCGTGCACACCAGTAATCCTGTGGGTTGTGTCTTGCTGTAGTCTTTATCTTCTTGTATTCCCCCCCTTATGGGCAGTTGCCTCTGTTGACCCAATTTCCTCTGGGCATTCAGCCAGTTTTACTCATCCTGTGGTTGCCCTGTGTCTGTGTGGGCCTGAACACCTCCACATTGGGTACACACAATGTATTTCGCATTCAGGGCCTTGGGATTTTGTCACTGTAAAATGCAGCAGGCAGACTTGTAATTTGTAATTTGTGTATGTTTGCATATTGTATTCAACTGATTTTGGGCCTGCGGGCCCATCTGTATCACTGCATAGGCACTCAGCTTCGCCATGGCTTTACTGAAATGTGATGCACATACCAGTGGGTGAGCGGTGTTCAGTACGCTCAGAGGTGTATGTGCCTAGCACTGTGTGCACATACACTACCAGGACACTCAGAACTGCATGCTTGAGTGCAAAGGTTTTGAGACCTCAGCTGGTCTGTGTCATCTGCATGCAGCCCCCCGCTACCCAATGCTGCCCCATATCGACCAGGCCCCACTGCCATAGGTTAAAGTGGACAACCAGCATGACTTCCAGGACATCGCAAGCGTCGTGGCACTGACCAAGACGTACGCCACTGCCGAGCCCTTCATTGATGCCAAATATGATGTGCGTGTCCAGAAGATTGGGCAGAACTACAAGGCCTACATGTGAGTGAAGAGAACAAAGCCAGGAGGGGGGCCCTGTCCTATGCAGGCCACGCCCCCTGAGCCTCTCTCTGGTCCCCCAGGAGGACGTCAGTGTCCGGGAACTGGAAGACTAACACGGGCTCTGCGATGCTGGAGCAGATTGCGATGTCTGACAGGTGGGCAGCCTGAACTCAGGTTGGGTGGGGAAGTGAGGATGAGGGGTGGCCACCCAGGCCAGGAACTGACAGCTCTCCCGGTCCACGTCCCGGCAGGTACAAGCTGTGGGTGGACACGTGCTCAGAGATTTTTGGGGGACTGGACATCTGCGCAGTGGAAGCATTGCATGGCAAAGACGGAAGGGACCACATCATTGAGGTGGGTACACCAGGGGGTGGTGGGGGCAGAGGGAGGAGCAGGCGCCTGGCAATAATGCTCTGTAAACTGTCACGCACTCTCCTCAGAAGAACCTCTGGCCCAGAAGGTTCTTGGCAAGTGGCAAGGTATGTAGTAAACTGTAAAGTGCCTGGTGCACTGGGACAGCCCTGGCAAAATACTTTATAAAGTGCTCTGTGAACTGAGATGCCTTGGTGAATGGCAAAGCACTTTATAAACTATGCAGTACATCTTAATAAAGAGTGGTGACTGGTACTAAAGCACTCTGTAAATTGTAAAGTACCTTATAAATTAGGTGGTGTTCGGTGATGAGCAAAGGGCTTTAAAACACTGAAAACGGAACACTAAACTGGGAAGTCCTTTGTTATGGAAGTAAAGTGCTTTCAACATCCTAAAGTTCTTTGTAAACAGTGTTGCCCCTGGTAAATAGTAAGCAGTTTATCAGCTGTAAAATGCCTTGAAAATCCAGACTGCTTTAAATCGGACTGCTTTATCCATGGTAAGCCATTCTGTAAACAAAGGCACCCCTTGAAAACGCGTTCTAAGTCTAAACACACCATATGTCCCACAGCCCTTTGTAAGGGCTTTGTAAAATACATGTGAAGCCACAAAGTTCTTTGTAAAGGATAAAGCATCTAGCAAGCTATACATGGGGTTGGAGACACGTTTTCTGTCAAGGGTCTGACAGCACACATTTTATTTACAACTGGGCGAGCCAGACAGTTTCTGTTGCCACCATTCAACTCCCCCAGCGCAGCCACAGACAACATGGAAATAAGCGCGGCTGTTACTAGAAAACCCTTGTTGATGGACGGGGGATTTAAATTTCATGCACATCTCGAGTATCATGAAGTCTCCTGTTTTCTTTCAACCATCAAAAAGCATACAACTCATCCTTAGTTAGGGCCATGTAAAGAGGAGCGGAGGCTGGGTTTGGTGCAGGACCCTCATGTCTAGCCTTGCTTGAGACCGTCAGGTATCTTGCAAAAGGCCGGCCTTCTTCCCAGTGCAAAAACCACCCTCTCAGATGTCAGCTCATCACTGCTGCGGCTGCCATGCCTTTGGCCAACTTAAAACATTTGGCTACTGTCACCATCACATGTTCTCTCTGCCTCTCTCCTAAATGGCTCCCTTGTCCGCCCCTAGGTGGTGGGCTCCTCCATGCCGCTCATCGGTGACCACCAGGATGAAGACAAGCAGCTCATTGTAGAGCTCGTGATCAACAAGATGGCCCAGGCTCTGCCCAGGCAGCGGCAGCAGCAGCGGGATGCGTCCCCCGGCAGGGGCTCTCACAGCCAGGTCAGGCCCCTGGCAGTGGGCCCCGGGGGAGGGGCCGTGGCAGAAGAGCAGCCCTTGGCCAGGCTGTATCAGAACTGATCAGCAGCCAAGCCTCACCATCGCCCAAGTGAAGGCAATTACCAATTGCTTTAAAAAAAAAAAAAAGTAGTTGCTACCCTGACTCCCCTGAGTGCCTCCCCATCCCTACCCTGGGAACTGGTCCCCACCCCTTGAAGTCCCCTCAGCTCAAGCCACAAATATGGCAACACCCTGCCACTCGGATTGGCTGGCGCTCCAGCTGGTAACTATTTTTAACCTCTCCTGCCCCCTCCTCTGCTACAGACTCCTTCCCCCGGGGCCCTGCCCTTGGGCCGCCAGACCTCCCAGCAGTCTGCTGGGCCCCCGGCTCAGCAGCGACCCCCTCCACAGGGTAAGTGAGGGGCTGGTTTCCTTGGCCCCGCCTTCCCAGCAGCCCCCCCCCCGGTTCAGTTGCTCTCTCACACGTGTTGTGTGTGTGCACTCTGTCCCTCAGGCGGCCCTCCACAGCCTGGCCCAGGACCCCAACGCCAAGGACCTCCGTTGCAGCAGCGCCCGCCCCCACAGGGCCAGCAGCACCTTTCCGGTCTTGGACCCCCAGCTGGCAGCCCCCTGCCCCAGCGACTACCAAGTCCCACATCAGCGCCCCAGCAGCCTGCATCCCAGGCCCCACAGCTGACCCAGGGTCAAGGCCGCCAATCCCGGCCAGTGGCGGGAGGACCCGGGGCACCTCCTGCAGCCCGCCCGCCAGCTTCCCCATCACCCCAGCGCCAGGCTGGCCCCCCACAGGCTACACGCCAGACGTCAGTCTCTGGTCAGGCTCCGCCAAAGGCCTCAGGAGCGCCACCTGGTGGCCAGCAGCGCCAGGGCCCGCCCCAGAAACCCCCTGGTCCTGCCGGCCCCACTCGTCAGGCTAGCCAGGCGGGTCCCATGCCCCGCACTGGGCCACCCACCACGCAGCAGCCGCGGCCCAGTGGCCCAGGCCCCGCTGGACGTCCCACCAAGCCACAACTGGCCCAGAAACCCAGCCAGGATGTGCCGCCACCTGCCACCGCCGCTGCCGGGGGACCCCCGCACCCCCAGCTCAAGTAAGGGGACTCCACAGCAGCCCTCTCCTAGCTGCTCACAAAGCAGGCTCCTGCACCAGGAAGGCAGCCTCAAGTGTCAGGTTCCACAGTCTGGGGGTCGAGGGAGGGCTCTCCAGTCTGAGTCAGAATCTTCTCTTCCCCAAGCTAAGATCTGTCCCAGTCCAGAGGGGCCCCCCTCCATCCAGGGCCCTTCTCCTTCCACCCAAGATTCCACGCCAGAGTCCCAGGGAAATCAGTCTGGATTCCTCTCACTAGGCCCTGGGGAAGTCTCCTGCTCTCAGACCAGGCATCCCGGGCCCTCCTTGAGCATCTGCCTGCCCACCAAAGCCGCCTCTGCCCATCCCAGAGCCTTCCCTACTAGATGCAGCCTCCCCCAGCCCAACCTGACTCCTGGCCCAATTAACAGCCCTCCTTTGTCACCTCACACTCTTCCCAGCCCTCATCCTATTCTTGGTCTAGGTTCCTTTGTGGTGCAGCTCAGCCTCCTCCCAAATCATCACACCATCACCTCTTCTGGTCTATTCCAGACCTTCACCCACCTTAGCTGTCTTTCCTGCCCCTCCCAACAGTGCTCCCTTAGATGTGCCCCCAGGCCTCCCTTCTAGACAGCTCATCTTCACCTTCTTTATCAGACTCCTCCCAGTCTAGCCTAGAGGCTGATGAGATCAGTCCAGAACTCTTCCCTTCAGACCCAGGCATCTTCACTCTGGATCCAAGTTCTCCCAGCCTGATCCAGGGTTCCCCCACTGTATGGGAACCGCTCAGAGTCCAGTCCCATGCCTGTGGGTGGGAGGGTCAGAGGCACAGCCCCAGGACCAGAGGGGCAGGGCTGGGGCCGGGCCTGGGGTAACATTGTGTTTCTCTCCCCTTCCTCCCTTCCTCTTCCCCCCCTTCCTCCCATGCCTCCACCTTGTCTCTCTCTAGCAAATCCCAGTCTCTGACCAATGCCTTCAACCTTCCAGAGCCAGCCCCGCCCAGGCCCAGCCTTAGCCAGGACGAGGTGAAAGCTGAGACCATCCGCAGCCTGAGGAAGTCTTTCGCCAGCCTCTTCTCCGACTGACACCCCACTCTGAGAACACCCAAATCCCTGGGCAAACCCTCTCTGGGCCCTGAATCCATTTCTCACTTTTGGAATCTCCAAATCCCTTGAGAAGTCCTCCTGGTTTACCTCTTCTCACTCCTCAGAATGCCCAAGTCCCTTGGGAAACCTCACTCCTGGTCCTAAATCCAATTCTCAACGTTTGGAATTCCCAAGTCCTTTAGCATCCCACTCCTGGTCACATCAAGACCTACATTCTCTATTTTAGAACCTCTAAATTCCTAAAGACCCACTCCAAATCCCAACTGAATTTCCTTCCTGGAAGCTCCCAAACACCAGGCCACCCATTCTGACACTAACACCACTGAGTTTCCTCCTGGAGCCCCCAGATCTCTGGAAACTCCTATTCTGGTCCCAGATCTCTCAAGCACACTGGCTCCCCAAATCCTCCACACCCTCACCCATGCACCCCTTTCCACAGATCTCCCACCCCTCTGAAGATCCACCTCTTCAGAAGCCACCACCCAGACCCACAGGATCTCTTCCTAACTCCCTACCCCTCTCAACACACTGGGAGCTCCTCCCACTGCTAGGACCCCTCAGTTCTCCCAGGGACCCCCACCCCACTTTCCTGCCTCTTGACAGCTGTCTTTAAATATGCAAATCCCAACCATCCTCCCAAAGTCCTTTGCACATGGAAGGCCAGTGATCCCCCACTTCCCACCTTTGCCGTGATGTCTGTGTCTGTGACTGACGTGGCCTCCTTTCGTGCCGTGCTTGGCATATGTGGTCCTCGTTCATCGTGCCGCCTGTGGTGATGCGTGCAGTGGCGCTGTTTGTGTGGTCCGCACTCCCCACCCCCAACCCTCCACTCCTTGCCTGGACACACCCCATCCCTCAGCGGCTCTGAACCCCATGAGAAGAGTCGGGGAGCAAAATAAACAAGCAAAGGCCCAGCAGAATTCTGTGCTTCTTGGTGAAGAGAGGAGTCCTTGAATGATGGGGCAGACAGCGGGGACCCCCCAAATCCTATGGGGTGCTGGGGACCCCAAAAATCCAGTGGAAGGCACATCAGGCATAAATTCCAGAAAGGTTCTGTGTGGAATCCCTGCCACAAATCCCAGCCATTGGAGATGAAGGAGCTCCCAAATTTATAAGTATCCCCAGAGGCAAGAGGAAACCAAATTGTGGAGGCAGGGGGGGTCTCAGTTTCAGGGGGCTCCCCCAATTCCAGAGAAACTGGAAAAGCAATTGGGTACCCTCTCATCTCCCAGGGTAGGGATGGGGGAATCCTGAGGCAGTATCAGGGCAGAAACCGGCCATTGATTGGCTGGTGAGCAGGGCTCCTTGGTGCAGCAGGCTGAGATTGGCTCCCTAGTGGCCCGGGGCGGGGCCTAAGGCACAAGGCGGGCTGCGCTGAGCAGGCAGGCAGGCAACTCATCAGCCTGGGTGCGGTGCAAGGAGGGTTCCGAGGCACTCCTCTCAATCTTGGGGAGTGACCGCTGCAGCAGCTCAATCGTGGCCAGGATCTGAGGGCAGGGGCAGGTGAGCTGGGGTGTCTGGAGCCCTCCCAATATCCCAACATCCCAAGCCCCAGCCCAATGGGGGCAATGACACATGCAAATGTGTCCCCAGGAACACACACACACACACACACACACACACACACACACACACGCACGCTCCTCTCTCTCTCCTCCCCTCCGCCCTGGAAGTTAGAATACACAGTCCTCCACATTCACACCTGGGAATCTTCATCTCAGAGGCCTCCTCCCCAGAGGATCCAGGCCCCCTCCCCAGCCCACCTGAGGGAAGAGGGGTCGCTCCTCCCGCTGGAACTTGAGGCAGTCAGACAGCAGGCGCCGCATGGCCTTGGGGCAGTTGCTGGAGATTTTGCTGAGGTCCGGGGACAGATAGCCTCGGCCCACCATAAAGATTATCTGGGGAGGAGGGACAGAAATGAAGTGGTCTGGGCTGGGAGGCCCAGGGATTTTTGGATCTTCAAAGTCTTGGGTGGCTCCTTTTTGGTAACTGGAGTATTCTGGGTACTGAGGTCTAGAAGACTATATGCATCTTGTGGATCCATGGATTCTGGTCTCTGAGGACTTGAAAGGATTCTCTGCTAGGACAGGGATTTAAGGTTGGGGAAAGTAAAGGGCTGTAGGTGTCTAGTGTCAGAGAATTATGGGTCCACAGGTTTCTAGAGGGTTTAGGGGACTTTGAGGCCTGGAAAATACCGAGTCTGGAGGAAACATGAAGTTCTAGTTCAGAAGGGAGCTAAGTTCAGGCCATCAAGCGTTTAAATTTCTGTCCGTGTCTAGGGCCTACAGGACTGTGGGTTCCTGGGTCCTATAGGGCTGAGTGCTCAGGGCTCTACGACTGTTACCATCTGGAGCCTAGATTTCTGAAAGCCTGGGAGACTGCAGGCCTTGAATCCAGAAGTGAGTCTGGGACCTCGAATAGTGTGATACCTGCTGGGTGCCCAAAGGCCTAATGCTTGCAGGTATCTATGAATATTCCGGACACATAAAGGGAGTCTTTTTCTGGGAGAAATGAGATTCTAGGCTTTGGAGACTTGGGGCACTTTGCACAGCCAGGCCAGAAGACTGCAAATACCAAGGGGTCCAGAGTTCCTCTGGGAGTTTTGGGACCTAGAAGAACTTTGGGTATAGGGAATTCAAGAGATTCTGACCTTTGTGGGAACTCTGAGTTTTCAGCCCAGAAAATGTGGGGATTGTGGGGGAAGTCGGCTTCTACATTGCAAAGGAGAAGACCTGAGGAAAGTCTGCAGGTAAGGTGTGGGGCTCACCTGATCACGGCTGCCAATATGGCTGTAAGGCAGGGAGCCAGTCATGAGTTCGTAGAGCACGACCCCATAGGCGTAGACATCTGACTGGAAGCTGTAGGGGTTCGGGTCTTGCATACGTATCACCTCAGCCGCCTTCAATAGGTCACACGGGATAGGGAGACAGCAGTAGTCACAAATGGCTAGTCCGTCATCTCAGCCCACTGGCCATCCTGAGCGCAACTCAGAGCCACCCACAAGAGGCAAAATATGAGCAGTCCAGGCATACCTGACACAGGCAGTCCCACACCCTCAGCTTACCAAGTCTCAGCACAGCAGCCCACAATCCTTAATGCCCCCTGCCCACCCTGGCCCAACGCACCATCCATAGCACAGAACCCGAGGGCTGCTCCAAGGGCTGGGCTCCGCTCCACCGTGTCTTCACTGTGGCCAGGCCAAAGTCACCGATCTTCACTGTGAGCCCCTCATGCAGGAAGATGTCCACCAGGGTCAAGGGCCAGTACCGGGACCCCAACAAGCACGCCTCTCAGCCTGACTGGGAGCCCCCCCCCCCGGTCACACCTCTGACCCTGATCATGTCCTTACACCTGGCCTCCCTGTGACTCTTGGCCAAGCAGCCCCGCTAATAGCACCCAGACCCACCATTCCCGTAACCTGATCAGAAACATCTTGGAATTCCCTCCAAAATGTAACATCTCAGATCCTGACCAGAGTCCCCGAGAATAGCATCTGAACCAGTCATAGCTGACTCTCCTGCCCCAGAGACCCCCACAAAGCCCCTCACTGGCCACGGCTCTGCTGCCTGACAGGGACTACGCCTCACGTGCTGCTGCCTGTCTGTCTCCAGAAAGCCTAGGGCCATCGCTCCAGACCCTCACCCCACCCCACTGCAGGGACAGGCAGATACTGTTAGACTTGAGATCTCGGTGGATGATGTTCTTGGCATGGAGGTAGCTGTAGGGGTGGAAGCAGGTGGCCGGTTGGCTGGGGGTTACCTCAGTTCCCCACCCCAGCCCCCAGCTCCCTCCCTAGTGCCTGGGAGTCTGCTCACTCCATGCCCTGGGCAGTCTGCCTGGCCACATCGATGAGCTGGACCATGTCAAAGCGTGTGTCAGCCACGTGCAGGTGGTGGTAGAGGCTGGAGCCCTCACACCACTGTGTGATGATGGCAAATCCCGGCCTGGTCATGAAGCCCATGAACAGCAAGATGTTGACGTGGCGTGTCTTCCTGCAGCAGGGAGGGCAGCGTGAGGGCAGGGGTGGGGGTGGAGCACATTCTGAGTTTCAGTGTGGTGCTGGTCACGGCTGCCTTCGATAATCATTTCCACGCTGTCTTGGGAGGCTCAGGGCAAGCCTGGTCAGATTCAACGTATCTGTATGATATGTTTGCTGGGCTATGATTCTGTGCTGGGGATTTATGTCTCGAGCTTCCTCATCAAGTCTCCCAACACAAGCAGGGCCCTGTCGCTCTGCCACCAATAGAGTCTTCACCATCTAATACCCACACACTTCTGACCCTGACACAGGCTTGTGACTATTTTATAGGCAAGAAAGTGGAAGGTCAAACTTCCTCCCTAATAGATACATCAGCATATGACAGATGCCAGGTACAAATACTGGAGATATGTGACCATCAGCTATGAGTCATGAGGGGCTTAGGGCTTCGGCCACAAGTTAGATCCTGTGGCTTAATCCAGGCATTTCCAGGTACTTGCTGTGCCACCATGAGGGGGACACTTAGCCTCTTTGGGCCTCAGGTTTCCCAGCTATCACTTGGAGAGGTCTAGTAATTATAATTATATGGTGACTACCTGAGACGGATGCTGGGAGGAGAGTAAATCAGCTGTAAGGCACTTAGAACAGTACCCAACACAAGCAAACACTGACATTTCACTCCCTTTTTATTGCGGGGTAGCTGGGCCTACCTCATGGCACTATTGCATAGGAACAGAGCCACCCTGATATAGAAGAAAACCTTTGCTCCTTGTAGGAGTAATAACTACGGTTAGGAGGCAAATGACATCAATGCTGGTCTGCCATTTCACTGTCAGAACTGAGAACAGAGCAAACGCGCTTGCTTCACAGGGGTGGTCGTTCAGCCATGCACGTGAACGGCACGCTCAAGTCATTGGCATTTCACAGAGAGGAACAGAGTAAGAGTCTTCTTTGTGTGCATCCATTATGAGGATACAATGAAAGTACCACAAGGGATTCTGATCACATTAACAGTGTGACATAATTGTACCCATCAGCCGGGGGGGGGGGGATGGCCACATGGGGGACCCTGAAGAGTAATGCCAGTGTTGAAAGGGGACCACCAAGGTGTCTCAGCTCAAATGAGTTAATACAGTATTAACAATATATTCAGTAAAGCAACTGCAATCATCAAACCATGACTAAGTTATGGTTATGACTCTTTAATTGATGCATTATTATAACTGATTAGTAACAAGAATGCAATGCAACTAACAGTACTGCCGATGCGGTCTGAGCGGGGGAGGAGGGGTGAAGAAGGATGCCAGCCTTACTGACAGGGCAGCAAACATGCCAGTGCATGCAATGCCACTGATGTTCTACGGTCAGTCACACCCACTTCACAGCAGGCCAACGAGAAGACCATGTTACGTTAACCCAAACACAAACAATAACAGCAGAGGTCCTCTACACATAGCTATTTCCCAGAAGGGAAAGGGGCAGCCTTGATGTGGAGACAACTTAGGAGGATGGTCAGAGAGGAATACAAGCCCCGGTGATGTGCAGGAAGCCCCCAGCATGGCCTTTCCCCAGCCTGTCCCCTCTGCACCTTCGTGCTGTCTCACCTGAGCACCTGCATCTCGTTCTTGAAGGCCTGGGCCTGCTCAGCTGTGGGCTGGGCCACCTTGAGCACCTTCACAGCCACGTCGCCATGCCACCGCCCGCGAAACACAGTGCCGAAGGAGCCCGTCCCGATGCGCTTCAGTAGCTGCACCTCACTCGGTGGCACCTCCCAGTAATAGCCCGAGTCCCGGTACCCCAGATTTTTCTGTGGGCCACATGGGTGGTATCTCAGGGGCTGCCCATGTACCTCATCACACCGTCTGTGGTGTCCCCCCTCAAAGGGTCCCCCTGGGGCTTACCACTTTCTTCTTCTCATCAGACACAGACTTCCGTTCCCTCTGCTCTGATGGGGACTTGGAATGTGGGGACTTCCTCCCCGAGGATACACTGGCCGGGCTGGGGCTCCCCCGGGGGACTCCATCGCCACCACCTCTACCACCAGCAGCTACGGTGGTGGAGAGGATGTGAGTGGAGGCACATGGGCCAGGGTGGGGGGCTCAGGGTGCAGGCAGGGGTGCTCACCATCATTGCTGAAGCTCTGGGCAGTGAGCTGGAAGAAGAGGGAGGGAGGGTGTCAGAGAGGATGTGGGGGGCAACAGGAGAGGCGCTCCCCTCTGCCCAGTGTACCCCTGGGACAGCCCCTCTCAACACCAACCTGGAGGAGGCTGGAATCCATGGGGGCCGTGGTGCTGACCATATGGACGTTGGGAGTGGACGTGGAGCGAATACGCTGGAGGGGGGCATTGGCCGGGGCAGGGAAGGGAAAGAGCTCAGGGCCACAGTGCTGGGTGCAGGGGCTGGGAGGGGAAAGGCCACAAAATCACTGACCGAGGAACTGGAGAACCGCTCACATCCCTCCCACTGCCCTGTGGGGAAGGTGTATTTAGCCCACACAGAGTCAATGTCCACTGTCATTACTATTGTCCATTTCCTTAAGAAACAGTTGTTGGGTGCCTGCTACATGACCAATACCACTTCTGGTAGTGGAAATAAAACTGTGGACAAAACAAATAAAAGTTCTTGCTCTCATGGACTGACGTTCCAGCAGGGAGTGAAAGAAATAAAAAGCAAAGACTATTTAATATGTTCAGTGGTGGATGGGTGCAATTAAGGAAACCAAAAGTGAAATAAGGAGACAGAAAGTGTCACTGGTGATGTCAACAGCTTCTCTGAGAGGTGATATCTGAGCCCAGACCTAGAGGAGGGACAGCAAGTCACACGGGTAGTAGGAAAAGATAGTACATGATACTGCACAGTCTACGGCCTCGAACACGTTAAGTATGTCGGCTATATTAAAATGAGAGAGCTTTAAAATACACCTATCACTTATATGTTACTGTATCATGCCATACATATGTGATTTAGATTAAAATGGCACAAAAATATTTCTTGAGGTTCTCCTCACCGTCCTAAAATGAACTAGAATAAAAACCTAATATGAAATTCATTGGCAATGACACCCCAGTTAATAACATAATGTCCTAACTTTACTACTTTATATATTACACAGTGTATATACTACATGAAAATACTGTAAGCATAACACACATAAGAATATAAACCTACCCTAGAGACATTATAAAATATATAATATAGGCATATAAAATGTATATCTGATACCTTAGAGCACTGATATATTTTCATATTGAAATACTGTAGGATTGTATTACTTTGTATAAAGGAGAAATGAAAGGAAATTGATAATATGTATTCCAAAATGAAAAGGCTTGCTTATACTGGAAGAACTAGCAAACCAGATAGCTATAGTATACATACAGACATACCATATATTTAATATATCTATACCTTATGTTGACATCTATGCCTATACATGATTAATAAGAAAACTTTATTCTGTAACACATGGTATCTGGACACATCTTAATTCACTGGATCCTCACTGGAACCCTACATGGTAAGGACTATCATTTCCCCCTCTTTACAGATGAGAAAACCAAGGCCCAGAGAGATTAGGTGACTTGCCCAAGATCCCACAGCTCCATCCCCTTTACTCACACTTGCAGGGTCTCAATAAATAACTGCTGAGTAAGCTAATGAATAATGTATGACTTGGGGGCCTATAGGTGCCTTCAGATCTTTTTTTCTCCCAACAGCAGCCCTGTGGTTAAGACATCCCTACCTGGGTCCCTGAGGGGTTAGTGGCTCATTCATGGGGCGGCTGGAGGGAGCCTCGTGCTGTCTGGAGCCTCCGGACAAATCCTGGGTACTGTGGTAGACCCTTCAGAGCGGTGAGGGCGTAGAACAAGGGGAATAGGTCAGCTGTCTGTGAGAATGTTATGACTGGGCCTCAGCCACCCCACCCCCACCCATCCCAGGCCAGACTCACTGTCGGCGGTTGGTACTCATGTCGACACAGACTGTGGGCACTTTGGAGGAACAATGCTGGTGGAACTTGTAGCCACAGGTTTGGCAGCGGAAACCATGGAAGAGAAACTTAAGGCAGAAGTCACAGAAGGCCAGGCTGAAGAATGTCTTCCGTACCTGCTGCCACAGAGTAGGAAAGGATGAGGCCTGGCTCGTCCCCTCCCTGCTGCTGACCCCTCCATCCATCCTGTACTCACAAAATTATGCATGGTCAGTGGGACATCTTCAAGGACCTCCACAATGAGCTCCTCGCCATCCAAGGGGGCAATGGCTGTGTCCCAGGCAGTGACTGTCTTTCGCCTAGAGGAGGCATGGAAGGAAGGGAGTGGGTGGGAGTGTGGACAGGAGCCACGAGGAAACAGGGAAGCCCCCAAAATCCCTCTCATATGCCATCCATGCAGTAAATTCTGGCATGTTTCGTTCTCCCCACAACAAATCTAGGAACTAGTTACCCTCCTTGCTCTCATTTTGCAAATGGGGAAACTGAGGCTCAGAGGCACACAATGACTTTACCAAGGTCGCAGGAGAGCATGAGTGGCAGAATGATATGAAGAGTCCACACTCCTAACTGCAAGTCGAGCAGCAAATGAGGCAGTAAATAACTAAATCTCAGAAGTGCTCAGCACGGCCTCGAAAAGATGGCTTGTTTTGGACAGGTATTAAGACAACAGATGAAGCCCAGAACAGAGGACTCTATGGCAGGGCAGGAGGTCCAACTCAGCAGAGAATGAGGAAACAGAGAAAGGAGAGGGCTGGCAAACCAATGAAGTAGCGAAGGAACAAACTAGGTGAACTGCTGGAGGAAGTCTTGCAGCAGGATGAGGCCTTGGGGATGAGGAGAGAATGAGCTGCTGAGCTTACAGTCAGTAAACTAAGGAGCTCATGAAACAAAGGCTGGAGCGACTCACTGATTCTCTGAACGAAAGGAAGACTGCCGGAGACTCCAGGGCAGAGGAGAAGGAGTCAGAGTACTCGGAGGAGAGCTAGAAAGCTGGGCACCCACAGGGCTAGGGGTGCCACACTCACCCTTTGATGAGCCGATAGACCACGCAGCAATCCTGGTTGAGACCCCGCACCTTGAGGGCCTTGTCTAGAGAGTCATAGACACTCATGCCATCCCGGACAGTCACCTGTGTGTGTGTATGGGTATGCACATGTCAGGGTTCTCAGTGCCCAACAGAAACCCCAGCCAACTCTCCCATCCTTCTGTGAAGGCCTCCTCCCAGCCCTAGTCATCCTTTAGCTCCAAGACTTACGACTGGGCCCATCCTCACCCCCACCACTTCTGCCCCTGTCAGACTCACCACTGTTCGTTGCTTATTGGGCAGGTACACTTTGACAGTGCCCACTGCCCGGGATGGCTCGGCCCCATTGGCAGAGGGGCCCCGTGGTGGCTCCATGGAGCCTAGGACTTTGTCAAGACGGGCTGAGGCGGGGCTGGGCAGGTGCCATGGGGCTCCTAGAAGACAAGGGAGGAATCCACAGGACCAAAAACAATAGCTTGGAAGCTAAGTGGCAGGGGACAAAAAAGGTCAATCTTCAGGCTTCACGAACCCCACTGTAGCCTAATTTCCAATGAAGTGTCAAGGTCTCACATTCACTGCAGGAGGGGAGGGACAGGGGAGACGACACAAACAAACAAGGGGCAGCAGCACCGGAGTATACTTTGCTCAGCGAGCACATTGCTCCGGGGAATCAGGCATATGATGGACACGAACAGGCTGTCCTGGCTTTTCAGTGCCAAAGGGGGTTACCAGATACCGTGGTGAGGGAGGAGTCACAGGCAGGACAATCAGCTTTTTCCCTTAGTTTGGAGAAAGTGAGGACTGCTCCCAAGAACACTGCGGGCATCCCAAAGCCCAGGCTGTAACGACGGTGGGCCCACAAACAATGTGTTAGGTGGTTAGCAGGAGTCTCCAGACTGTGATGGGAGTTCCTAGGGGCGCAGCAGACACGATGCTCAAGGGAGATGTAAACGTCACTATGGTCTGTAGTGGGGACAAGAGTGGATAACTGGGCTCACCAGATGGTGTCACGGGGGAAAGGGAGGTTAAGGGTGCATCACCAAACACTGCTGAAGTGAAATGCAAGGGGATAATAAAGTGGTGGGGCTCCAAAACTCTCCATGACAACCAGTGTGAGGGGGTGTCACAGACATATTAGGTTGATAATGCAAGGAGGCTGGGGTGAATCAATGAGGGGTAATGGGAGAATCCCGAAACATACTCCCACTGGTTTGTAACTGATCCACCATAAGGAGAGAACGGGGTGGGCCGCGTTTCCACTCACTCCCCGGGGTGAGTTAGTAAGGCAGGGTCACGAAATACCTAAGAAGGTTAAGAGGAAACACCCGGCAAAACACACCGCAACCCAGGCCCCATTGGGCTGGGCCCCGCCCACCGAGGCCCCGGCTCTGCGCAGGCGCGCTACCACGCGCGAAGGGCGAAACCATCCCCCGCGACCTTACACCTCTATCCCTGTCTCCCCACTACCGCCCCCCCTCTCTGTCGACCATGGTCTAGCCCCGGGTCAAACCACTTCTCTAGTTCCGGACAGATGCGCCGGGGTCCAAACGCAGCCACCCTGGAGCTGAGCTTTCGGTCCCGGCCCCCTTCAGGTGTCCGGCGATCGCTCCAGAATCCTAACATTGCCGGGCCCGCCCTCACCTGTCACGCCGCTACTGCCGCCGCTGCCTCCATCTTGGGCCTGTCTTCTTGTTTCCTGGCAGAGTCCGCCTCCCCTGTCCCTTGGGCATGTCTACACCATTGGCTCCGCAGGGCTCAGCCCTCTATTCTTATTGGATCAGAATAGCGCCTGTCAAGGCAGGACTGGCGGACGGCGCGTTGTGTTCCGGATTGGGAGGGGCTACCTGAAACGTCAGGGTCTGGGGCAAGTTCGCTCGTCCTGACTTGCGCAGGCTCTGTCAAGAAGAAACCTGTGTGCTGGGGGGCTTTAACCTCGGTCTTGCCAAGTTGGAATGAAATAGGGTTTTGTTTTGGTCACTTGACGCCGACTTTAAAGGTTAAAGAATCTGAGCGAAGACTCCTTAAACATCCTTTTTGGGTGGGTGATCCACACCCTTAAGTACCCATATAGGGTTTTCCTGTGTTTCAGTCTTACCATCTTTGAAATGGGTTGGAATCCAACTAAATGATTTGCAACGTCTTCCAATTCTAAAAAACTGTAGTCATAGCTTTTAATAACAGCGGTCTCTGGTGTGACTGGGACTAGGATCCAGTCCTAGAAGCACTCTTTGGTGCTATATACACACCACATCTTCTTTATTTGGATGCCAAATTATAATAATGCTGTAGACCTGAAACTTACATAATGTTTTAAACCAACGTTACCTTATTAAATCTACGAGGCTTAAAAAAAAAAAAAACAGCTAAATAACCTTCCTGCCAATTTTACAACCCAAGCATACTGTTTTAAGGGCCTTGGAACCATTTCCAAAGTGCAAATAGCAATGCAAACAGTGCCTTTTCTCTGCTTCTCTAGTAATTCGAGCTAGGCGACTGGCTCCAAGTTGTTACCAGTTTGTCAAAGATATATGAGCTTCATTTTTCTTTTGGATAAGGGTGGATGGCTACCGCAATTACTAGCTGCATGTGATATGCCTATGTGTAGCAAATGGCGCTACACAAATTTTCTTAACTTGAGGACAGGTTATCTTTCTTGGGAACACGTTAGGAAGGATTTGTCTCTGCCTGGCTATGTAAAAGGCTGAAAGTTCTTAGTCCCTGCAATCTCTTGTGGATTACTTATAAATTGCATTGAAATAGGGTTTATTGTTCATTTGATAATAAATCTATTTCGTTCATTTCTACTTTTATGGAGAGGATTCACTGGGTTGGCATAAGATTTATTTTTAATTATTTCCCCAACAGTATGAGCAGCCTGCTGTGTTTGAAGTAACTACATGCTAATGCATGCTCTGAGGGGAGCAGAGGGGAGCATCCCATTACCCCTCATTGATTAATGCATAGAGCCTCAGCATCCCTCTGTGATGAAATTGGAAAGAGGCAAGGAAGAGAGGGGGCCGCAACATGATTCAACCAGTATTATCGAGCGCTTTTCTGCTTCTAAGTAGAGAGGTCAAACTTATGCTCACTGGGCTGCCATATAACCACTACTACCCATTGCTTTTTCCTGTTTGTATCTTTACCATTCAATGGCTTAAACTCAAAAAGATGGAAACACCATCTATTGATGAGAATATGCAGCAACTGTAACTTTCATATATTGCTATTGGGAGTATAAAATTGTCTAGCCACTTTGGAAACAATTTGACAGCTTCTCATAAAGTTAAACATAGACATACCATGCAATCTAGCGATCTCACTGCTGGTACATACTCCAAAGAAATGAAAATTGTATGCTGGCAATTCTTTAACAACTAGTTCTCAGGGGGATAAAAAAAAGTCTAATTCTTAGCATTCCTCAAATGTGGTATAAATACTCCCACCATGTTTTATTTCAAGGTGCTAATATGATGTCACTGAAGAGTTGAAAAGGTTTTAAAAAATCATTTTGGGTGAACCATGTACCACATGCCACGACCATATGTCCACACAGAACTTGTATGAAATGTTCATATTAATTTTACTTCATGATAACAAGATGCTGGAAACAGATGTCCAACCAAAAGAATTGACTAAGAAACACAGCAAGGGGATAAGGAAGACTACTGAGCAAGGCAAAGGAGCAAATGATGTCTATGTATCATAGACAGAAGTTGAGTGTAAGGAGCCAGTTATAAAAAAGAAGTAGTGTCGTCTTCCATTTGTATGAAATTGTCAGTCTGACAGAACTAATGCATAGTGAAGGAAGTCAGATTAGTTTTTTTTAAAAAAGATTTATTTATTTGTGCATACAGAACTGGGGTACAGGCCAGAGGCTCAGGGGCGGCGAGAGGCTTCGCCAGAGACAGAGTGGGGAGCAGAACAGGCAGATCGACGAAGTACACTGCTGAGGGGAGCAGCGGGCAGGTCAGGAGAGGTCTGCTGCACCATGTGGTCACCTCCGGGGCCGGTGGGAATCGAACTCATGCAGAAGTGGCTTTAGCTTCTTAGTGCTGTGCTTTAACCCGCTGCGCCACCAGGGAGGGCCCAGATTAGTTTTAGTGGAGGAGAATGACTGAGAAGGGCATGAAGAACTTTTGACTTGGGTTTTTATTATCATCATCCTCATCTTCTCACTCATTATCAAACATTAAAACCATCAGAAGCACTGTGTATTTTTTAAAGATTTACTTATTTATGCATATAATAACTGGGGTACAGGCCAGAGGTGTGGGGGTGGTGGTAAGAGGATTCACCAGAGACAGAGTGGGGAGCAGAACAGGCAGACACACTGCTGAGGGGAACAGAGGGCAGTTCAGGAGAGGTCTGCCATGCCACATGAATCACCTCTCTGGCTGGGGATCAAACTCAAGCCACAGTGCCCTGGAATAGCTTGATAGTGTTGAGACTTTGCTGTGCCACCAGGGAGGCCACAAAATTTTAAATGATTTTAAAAGTGGTTGTTGGTTTCCATTTTTGTTAATTTAAAATTCTTAGAAACATGTCCCAAAAATACATACTCAAAATCTGAAGCGTTCACTGACTGTTGCTGTAATGCTACCCATTTCAGAGCTGAGTAAATTGAGGCTCAGACTGCTCTGGCTGAGGAACAGAGAGCTCCAAGAATTCAGCTGTGGTAGAAAGGATTAAATGAGATTGCAGGCCAGGGGCACCTCCTTAACGCATCCTGGAGCCACCCCAGCAGTCTTGCGTGCATTGGGCTTTCCTCTAAAACCTGCCACTCCCATTTCCCAGCGCCACCGCCCTGCCAGCCCTTGTGGTTAGTCGCGGAGAGAAGGCCATTTCTCTCTTCCACACATTTCAGAGGCTACCAGGCATACACATTTCACTGAGGTGAAGACTGAGACTTAGCGGGGTGCCCCAGCGGGTCTGACTCCCCTGGGTCACTACATTGGTCTACAGTAAACCACCCTGCATTACAGGCCGCCGCGACCGGCAGCAAGATCTGCCAAAGCAATACCGCAGAGGGCTTTGAAATGCCGCCGACTTTGATGAGCTCTACCTAAGCAGCGTTTAGAAGTCTGCACAGAGCGGCCTTTCAGACGCCAAGGAGCCTATCGCTATGCAGAGGAGGTGGGCTTTGGGCTGTTTCAGCCAATGGGAGGTGGCTCCAGCCTGAGACTTGTTACTAACCAGCAATTAATGTTACTTATAAATTAGTTGTGGGGCAATTGTATTGTGCCGCCAAAGAGGTGTCTGGAAATTTCCACTTCTGAATATTTCTCGGAGAGATTTTTAGTAGACAACCCTGGGGTCAGAAGTGAGGGAAATTCACAAGTAAGTGAACCTAAACGTTATGTTTAACAGTAAGTTTCCTTATTAAAAAGTTTTTCCTGACAAAGTACGTTGAGCAGTAATTTGAACTTGCTATCCCTGCCATCCAAATCCATGACAAGCACACCATTAAACCTACAGACAGGCGCCTTTGTTTTAAGTTAATGTTTTAAATGTATGTTATATGCTATATATGGTACTTTCGTTTTTCATAAAGTGAAACAAATGTCCAGGCTTGTATGTTTTCGATTTCCAAGCCCAAGAATCAGATGAGTGTGTGTGTGTGTGTGTGGGGGGAATCGATTATTTCTCAATAAAACTAGGGAAAAAGAAAAATAAAACTAAGCCAAATAACAGCCCTGCAATTTTGTTTTCAAAGATTTACCCCAAGGAGGAGAACTGTTGTCATAACTATTTTTTAAAATATTTATTTATTCATACATACAGAACTAGGGTGCAGGCCAGAGGTGCAGGGGTGGTGAGAGGATTCACCAGAGACACAGTGGGGAGCAGAACAGGCAGACTGACAAAGTACACTGCTGAGGGGAGCAGCGGGTGTGTCAGGAGAGGTCCGCTGTGCCATGTGGGTCACTTCCAGGGCAGGGATCGAACTCCAGCTGAAGCGGCTCACTTGCAGTGCTGTGCTTTAATCCGTTGCACCACCAGGGAGGGCCCTGAACATAACTATTTTTTAGAAATAAAACAGAAGCATGAAAATATTTAATAGTCAAGCAAAGGAATCTATATAAACCTGCAAAGGTTGCAGTGGTGCCACCTTAAGATGCCATGGTCAGTGACAAGCACTTCTGGCCCCACCTGGTAGAAAATTCCACGCCAGCCATCATTTTCAGTTGTTAATTAATCAACTAAAGTAATGTCCAAAAAGCAACTTTCTCAAAAGAAGTGATTCTGAAATGTATATTTTTGTTTTTCATCAGAAATGCATTTGGTAAACAAAGCTCTCAAGGATGACATATTTATTCCATGCACCTGTACACTGACACAAGGTCTCTTTGTAGCTGAGTAGGAAGTTTAAATATGTGTTGGTTTATATCATATATATTCCACAAATCTTTATTCAATTTATAAAGCCATTGTAAATGAGGTTTCAGGCAAATATACACAGTAAGTTTTCATTATTTCTGGATAAGTGATCCACATCATCTTTGTTATATCATTCTTGACAAGATGCATGTTGTGCTATATGTGTGTGTGTGTGTGTGTACATTACTTTGTATATATAAAAGAATTCCTAATAGATCTTGTACTACCCATATAAGCATTGTGTACAGCATCGTCCTATGAGAAAAATCAATTCTAAATACACCCAGAATGATTTAGGACTGGATCATTTGTCTGGTTAGAGTGAGTGAGTGTCCTGAAGTCCACTGTTTAACTGTGTGACCTTGAATGAATTGTTTCCCTTCATGGTGCCTCAGTTTTCTTATCGTTAATAAAAAAGTACTTCCATAATAGAGCCATTGTAAGATTCTGTGAACTAATTGTATCAAACTTCACATGACTGTCGCATTAATGCCTGAACAGTTGTTTGCTGCTCGTGATACCACTATCATCAGCACTGACATTACTAAAGTATCACAGTAAAAATCTTTCTCTCTTGGCAGACTTGTATAATCCAAGTTCAAGGACACTAACGGGAGTATGAAAGAGTAAACATCTCAGTGAATTCAATGTGAAGCCTAGTTTCATTTCAGAAGACTCAGCCCCAGCGCTGACAGATGTTTTAACTAACCTGGGGGCTTGCAGGTATCAGCTCAGCCAGTGGTTTGGTCCTGAGAAGCCGGTCACTTTCTCTTCCCTTTCCTTTTCACAGATACCTGTTAGAAGGTTGATGAAGATTCTTTTCATTCTATTTTTTTGAGAGCTTTTATCAATCGAATGTCCTATTTTGTGGAAATACTTTTCTGCATCTCTTTAGACAATCACTTGATTTTCTAATCTGTCATTGTGGTCATTGTGGTGAATTCCATTGATAGATTTTCAATGTTAAGCCAATTCTGCATTCCTGGGATAAGCCCCACTTGGTCCTAATGTATTAGTGTATTATAGAATTTGATCTGCCAAAATTTTGTCTACCGTGTCTGTGTACATGTTACTGAAGGAAATAAGTTGGAAGTTTAATTTTCTGGTAATGTTTTTGTCTGATTTTGGTATTAAGGTGATTCTGACCTCATAGAATCAATGTGCAGATATTTTCACCTTTCCAATATTTTGAAGAGTTTGAGTGGAATTGTTATTTCCTTCTTAATACTCGGTAGATTCACCCATGATGTCACTTGGGCCTGGAGTTTTCTTTGTAGAAAGGAAAATATTTAACTACAATTTCACTTAGAGGATAGACACAGGTAGCCACAGTGTTTGTTATTTCCTTTAAAACTTGACAACACAGACAGCAAGATAGAGAGGCGAAACTGCAGTGCAATCACTAAGAAGCAGCCCTGAGCTGGGGTTTAGTGTGCAGGCTGTTAGGCAGGAGTGCACTGGAGAGGAGAGGAGAGGCCAGACTGGACAGAGCAAGTCTATTCTGCAGCAGTCACTAGGACGGGTAAGCTCTGAGGCTAGGCTGGCCCATAAACACTACTATTGGCTGCTGCTCATCTATCATTATCTCTGGTCAACAGTCCAGGCTTGGCTCATTTGTCTAATGAATATTTTAAATGTCTTTCCTTTGCAAAATTTGTGCTTGTTTTTTGGTTTTTGGTTTTTAAAAAAAAGGACACCCACTGTCAAATTACTGGGGTTTAATATGTGTGTGCCACATGAAACACCTAGAGAAATCCCTGCACTCACATGAGCCACTGTAAGGCACCTTTATCCCGAGGGATGGCTCCCTGCGCTCGGATGGATGTATCTTTGTATCTTTGGGTCATAGAGAATACTATCCCTGTTTCCCATGAAGGTGCACCTATTTACAGTTCCAGCAAACTTTAAAATGTTTGACAGTCTGTGGGGAGGGCAGTATATTGTGGCTTTAATTTGCAATGGTCCTTTACTAGTGAAACAGAGCCCTTCTTCATATGTTTATGTGCTATCTCAGTTTCCTCAGTTACACGTTACCTATGGGACTCCTTTTCCATTGGGCTGCCTGTTATTTATATGGATTTGCAAAAACTTCATATTCTGAATAATGGAGATTCTTCATAGTCTTCATATGCTGGAGAACTTTCATAGCTATATATGCTGCAATATGTTCTCCCATTGTCTTTTCATTCTGATGTTATAATATAACGTGCTCAACAAAAACTTCTAAATACTGTAGAATAATCACATTTCTTTAAGATTTTTGAGCTGGCATCTTTGCTTACAAACAATTCCTTACCACCACGTCATGAAGACATTCTCGTGTCTTATCTGTTGAAGGCCTTTATAGTCTGCCCTCCTTATTCAGCTCTATAATGCCAGGAGAGCTGGGCACTCGTGTGTAGTGCCAGTTTTTTCAAAATAGATATATAATTGATTCAGAACTATTTTCCTGTACCACTTCACCCATCCCAAATGTTCTGTAGTAATACCTTGACCTTGACCCCGCGTCCATGTTAGGGGTGCTTTGGTGCTGCCCATTCAGTTTCCTTTATTTGCTTGTGCACACCTGTGCATCCCCCCACTGGCCTCACTTCCATATATCTGACTTCTAATAGAACAGGTCTTCCAAGCTTAGTTTTCTTTAACAATCTGTACAAGCCAGGCCCTCCCTTAGCAGACCCTGTGCAAATACAGGGGGCATCCCATACATAGCAATACTTAAAAGTTAAGTATCAAACTAAAAACTTAGATAAATAGCTTGTATTTTCTCACCTTGACTGATAGACTTCATAATGACTAAGTAGAATAATATGGTCAGACCTATAGTTGGTAATTTTTTCACTTAAATTTTAGTTCTAGATTAATGGAAGAATTGAGCAAATAGTGCATAGAGTTTCATGTACCCATGAAACTCACCGGTAGTTTTCTTACAGTAGTGTGGTACATTTGTTGGAAGTAATGAAACAATACTAGTACGTTGTTATGGTCTAAAACTCACAGTTTACAATAGAGGCATCCTCTTTGTAATTTACAGTTCTTTATTGAAGATTTATTTATTTAGGGGGTCTCCCTGGTGGCACAACAGGTTAAAGCTCCGCTTTATGAAGCTCTCCAAAGCCACTGCAGCACATGTTTGATCCACGTCCAGGGAGCTGACCCACACGGCGCAGCAGACCTCTCCTGTCTCTCCACTGCTCCCCTCAGCAGTGTACTTCAGTGCATCTGCCTGTTCTGCTCCCCACTCTGTCTCTGGTGAATCCTCTCACCCACACACCTCTGGCCTGTACCCCAGTTCTGTAAGCATAAATAAGTAAATATTTTAAAAATTAAAAAAAAAGATTTATGCACACAAGAACTGGGGTACGGGCCACAGGTATGGGGGGTGAGAGGAGTCACCAGGGACAGAGTGGGGAGCAGAACAGGCAGATCGACAACTTACATTACTAAGTGGAGCAGCTCACGAGACGGGAGAGGTCTGCTGCGCCATGTGGGTCAGTTCCCTGGCCCCGGATCAAACTCAGGCTGCAGTGGCTGTGGATTGCCTCATAGTCCTGTGCTTTAACCAGTTGCACCACCAGGGAGGGCTGTAATTTACAGTTTTATGGGTTTTGACAAATGTACTATGACCTGTATCCCGCATTACAGAATCATACTCAATAATTTCACCATCTTATCCTAAAAAGCAATCTCCTGCGCCTCACCTACTTATCCCTTTTCTCCCTTTCCCTGAACCCCAGGCAGCCACTGGTCTTTATCATCTATAGCTTTGCCTTTGCCAAGATGCCACAAACTGGGAATCATACAGCTGTAAATAGAGCTTCAGAATGACTTCTTTCATTAGCAATGAAAGAATATTAGCAATAGTCTTGTGAGCATTTGGTATTACCAGTTTGGGGATTGTAACCATTCTAAGAGAGATATAATGGTATCTCATTATTGTCTTAAATGCATTTCCCTAATGACATAGATGTTGAGTATCTTTTCATATGTGTGTTTACCATCGGAATTTCCTCTTTGGTTAGGTTCTTTTCAGTCATTTTGCCCATTTTTAGTTGGGGTGTTTGTTTTCTTATTGTTGAGGCTTAAGAGTGGTTTGTATATTTTGGATACAAGTCCTTTATTAGATAAGTGTTTTGCAAGTTTTTTATCTGAGTCTGTGGCTTGTCTTTTCATTCACTCTTTTTCAGAGCAAACATTTTTATTTTAATGAAGCTCAACATTATTTTTCTTTCTTCCTTGGATTTTCATCGCCAAGCCCAAGGTCAACTAGATTTTTCTCCTATGTTATTTTCTGTAAATTTTATAGATTTGAATTTTACACATAGATCTAATACTCATTTTTGAGTTACTTTTTGTACAAATTGTAAGGACAGTGTCTAGAATCTCTCTCTCCCCTCTCCCACCCTCCCTGGATGTCCAGTTGTTTCAGTATCACTTCTGGAAAGGACTATATTTTCTTTTGAATTCCTCTGGCTCCTTTTCAAAGATGACTAGACTATAATTGTATGGAATTCTTATGGATTTTTCATTCTATTTTAGTAATCAATCCCACACTGCCTTATTATAATAACAATTTATAATAACAATTCTTAGAATTTGATCGTCAATCCTCTGACTTTATTCCTCTTTTTCAGTATTGTTTTGGCTATCCAGGGCCATTGCATCTGCATATAAACTTTAAAATCAGTTTGTCAATATCTACAAATAACTTTCAGAGGTTTTAATTGGGATTATATGGAATCTATGGACCAAGTTGGGGAGAATCAAAATCTTAACAATATTGAATCTTCCAATTCATGAACAGAAAATATTTCTTCATTTTAGAGCATCTTTAATTTCTCATATACATTCTGTATGTATTTTGTTACATTTATGTCTAAGTGGGGTTTTTTTGAGTGCTAATGTAAATGGTATTTTAAGTTTCAAATACAATTGTTCATTGTTTGTACATGAGGAAGCAATTGACTTTAAAAAGATTTATTTATGCATACAGAACTGGAGAAGTAATTGACTCTTATATTTAAATTTTCAAATGTAATAGTTTAATTTTACATCATTTTGTGCCTTTTTAAAAAGATTTATTTATTGATGCATACAGAACTGGGGTACAGGCCAGAGGCGCAGGTGTGGTGGGAGGATTCACCAGAGACAGAGTGGGGAGCAGAGCAGGCAGATCCATGAAGTACACTGCTGAGGGGAGCAGCGGGCGGGTCAGGAGAGGTCTGCTGTGCCATGTGGATCACCTCTGGGGAAGGCGGGTTTCGAACTCATGCTGAAGTGGCTTTAGCTTTGTACTGCTGTGCTTTAGCCCGCTGCGCCACCAGGGAGGGCCCCATTTTGTGCCTTTTTCCATCTCAGTTGCAATCCCGGTGAGCTTCCCATCACCAAATCACCTGTGTGCCATCACCATAGTGGGAAACAATTTACTTTTAAGTATTAATCTTATATTTTGTGACCTTGCTTAATTGTTTATGAATTCTTGGAGATTCTTTGTTTATTCTGCAAAATTTTCTACATAATTATGTCATTTATAAACAAAAAGAATATTTCTTTTTTCTCCATTAGTTTACCCCTTATTTTCTTTGTTTGTCTTATAGTATTAGCTAGGACTTAAAAAGAGTAGTGAGAGGAGACATCTTTGCCCTGTTCTTGATCTTAATGGTGAAGTTCTGGTTTGTAGCCCTTAAGTAGGATATTAACTATAGGTGTTTTATAAATTTTTTATAGGTGTTTTATAAATCTTTGCCAAGTTGAGGAAGTTCCCTTATATTCCTAGTTTGCTGAGAGATTTTAATCATGAATGAATGTTGGATTTTGTCAAATGTTTTCTTTGTATCTAGTGATGTGATAATATGATTTTTCCCCTTTTAGCCTTTTGATGTGATGGATTACATAAATTCATTTCCAAATGTTGAACCACTCATATACCTGCAATAAATCCCACTGGTCATGAATATACACATTTATTGTATTCAATTTAATAATATTTTGTTGAGGATATTTGCATGTTTGTTTATGAGAGGTGTTGGTCTATACTTTTCCTTTATTATACTGCCTTTATAGTTTTGCTATTTGTGTAATGATGACCTCACAGAATGAATTAGAAAGTATTCCCTGTGTTTCTGTTTTCTGGAAGAGATTGTAGAGAATTGGTATCATCCTGAAATGGTTGGTGGAATTTGCCAGTGAAACCATCTGGGCTTAGTGCTTTCCTTTTTGGAAGTTTATTAATTATTAATTCATTTCTTTAATAGCTATGTGTCTCTTAAGAAATTTATTCAAGTTATCAGATTTGTGGGCCTAATTGTTTATAACATTTCTTAATTGTCCTTTTAATGTCCATGACATCAGTGGTGATGGTCTCTCTTTCAGTCCTGATAGTAGCAATTGGTGTCTTCTCTTTTTCCTTTGGTTAGCCTGACAAGAGGTTTATCAATTTTATTGATCCTTTAAAGAACTAGGTTTTGGTTTTGCTGATTTTCTAGTTTTTTATTCCTTGTTTTATACTTGCATTATGTCTATATTGTTCTTTCTCTATTTTTTAAAAAAAGATTTATTTATTCATGCATACAGAACTGGAGTACAGGTCGAGGTGCAGGGTGGGTGAGAGGATTCACCAGAGAGAGTGGGGAGCAGAACAGGCAGATCTATGAAGTACACTGTTGAGGGGAGCAGCCACGTGGGTTACCTCCAGGGCAGGAATCGAGCTCATGCTGAAGTGGCTTTAGCTTCTTAGTGCTGTGCTTTAACACGCTGCACCACCAGGGAGGGCCCTCTTTCTCTATTTTTAAGGTGGAAGCTTAGATTATTGATTTTAGAGTTTCTTCTCTAATTTGTTTATTTTATGTTGTTAATTTCCCTCTGAACACTGCTTTCACTCTACCCCATTTTGATAAGCTTATATAATTTTCATTTAGTTCAAAATACTGAAAAATTTCCTTAGAGTTCTTTTTTGACCCATGTGTTATTTAGAAGTGTGTTTTTAAACCTCCAAATACTTCGTGATTTTTCTAGCCATCTCTCTGTTACTGATTTCTGCTTCAATCCACTGTGACCTGATTGCAAACTGTGATTTCTGGTTTGTTGTTTTTTTTTTTTTTAATTTGGTCAGATGTTTCTTATAGCTCTGCCTTGGTGAATGTTCCATGTAAGTTTGAGAAGAGTGTATACTCTGCTAAAAGAAGCCATTTATAGGGCCCTTCCTGGTGGTGCATCAGATTAGGATGCATCACTGCAATAGAGCAGCAGCCCCTTAAGTGTGAGTTTGATCCCCACCCAGGAGTTGACCCACATAGCGCAGCAGACCTCTCCTGTCCCACCCTCTGCTCCCCTCAGCAGTGTACTTCGTTGGTCTGCCTGTTCTGCTCCCCACTTTGTCTTTGGTGAATCCTTTCACTGACCCTGCGCCTCTGGCCTGAACCCCAACTCTGTATGGATAAATAGATAAATCTTTTTTAAAAGTATGCCAAAATAAACAAAATAAAATCTCCGATATTAAAACAAAGAAGTCATTTATAGATGGCAATTAAATCCAGTTGGTTAATGGCGCTGTTCCGTTCAACTATGTCCTTTTTGATTTTCTGATTGTTGGATCTATCGATTGTTGATAGGGGTGTTAAAGTCTCCAATTATAATAGTGGATTTGTCTAGTTTTTCCTTGAAATTCTCAGTTTTTGCCTTATGTGTTTTGATGCTCTGTTGCAAGGAGCATTCATATTCAGGATGTTATCTCAGAGAATTTATCCCTTTGTCATTATGTAATACCACTCTTTATCCCTGATATTTTTTCTTGCTATTAAATCAGTTTTGTCTGAAATTAATATAGCTCATACCTTTCTTTTGATTCTTGTTAGCCTGGTTTAGCTTTCTTCAGTGCTTTACCTTTAATCTGTCTCTGTATTCATTTTAAAATGGGCTTCTTGTAGGCAACATATAGTTTGGTCTTGCTCTTTTATCCACTCTGACAGTTTGTTTTTTAATAGATATATAGAGACCATTTTTGTTCGAGTGAGTATTAATGTCATTGAACATCATCGCAGACAATATCATCATCACTGGAAATCTAATTGCTTGTAATTGTATTCTTTGCATTTGTTCTTTGTTTCTTCTTTTTAAATCTTTCCCTCATTTTCTACCTTCTCTGGTTTTAGTTAAACATTTTCTGTAATTCATTCTTTCTTTGCATATCAATTATGCTTCTTGAAAAAAAGATTTTAGTGGGTATTCTAGAGCACAGTATACATTTACAACTGATCCAAGTCTGTCTTCAAATGATGATATACTGCTTACTGGGTACTGCAGGACCCTTATAACAGAGTATTCCCTATTCCTCCTCCTGTCCCTTGTAACACTATTTTCACTTATCCATATGATATAATCATCTAGTATTTTGTCACTTTGAACAGTTAACTATTAGGTCTGATTGGAGTTAGAAAAGTAAAGATTTTCTTTTGCTTTAATTTATTTTTTTTTCTAGTGTTCTTTTTTTTTTTTTTTTGCATATATCCAAATTCGTGACCTGTATCATTTTCCTTCTCTCTGTAGAAATTTTAAATTTTTTCCTATAAGGCAGATCTACTCGCAACAAATTCTCTGTGTTTGGGGGGGCCTCCCTGGTGGTTCAGGGGTTAAAGATGGCCAGCCACTGCAACATGAGTTCCATCCCCAACCCGCTACTCCCCTCAGCAGTGTATTTCAGTAGATCTACCTGTTCTTCCCACTCTACCTCTGGGGAATCCTCTCACCTGCACCTCCATACCTCTGGTGTACACTCCAGATCTTGTATGCATAATTCAATGAATCTTTAAAAAACAACAAATTCCCTGTATTTTTGTTTCCCTTAGAAAGATTATTTCTCCCTTTACTTTTAAAATATATGAATTATTATTTACTTCTATGCATGTGTTTGCCTACACAATTTACAGAAAAAGAAACAATGCAGTATATACAGAATACCCTCTTGACACCTTTTAGGAGCAGAAAGTTTTATTGCTGCAGCTCAAAGAATACATTTCTATATATGTGAAAGCCAAAATGAACACATTTAAGTTAAATGGTAGCCTTATTGAAAAGTTTTTGTCCAGTTATGGAACTGTCAGCTTTATGTTCAACGAAATATAAAAGGTTACTCATGAAATAATTTAAACCCTTTCAATATCTTCTAATAAACAGGTAGAAGACAGTGCCAATTCTTTCAAATATTTACAACAATACCAAAAGCTTAATGTTAAGAGTTATAATAATATGTGTGGCTAATATGCATTAAAACTCTCTAGACACTGAGAACTGTAGACTCTAATTTGCTATGCCTCTCCCAGATTATCCTTGTGATGGAGATTGATCAATTATACCTGTGCAAAACTAATATAACTGCATGCCCACCACGACATAGAATCCAACTATCTAAAACAATGACTTATCAAATACATAATCTATATCTAAACTTGTAGATTCAGAAGCTTTTGGAGCATTCTTAAGCTTTTTAAAAATATATAAGTTGTATTTAACATTAAGTAAAAACAATGAACTAGATAATATCACAACAGTGACTGAAGTTCACTATTTGGTTTACAAAAACTGTTTTTGTAAACATCTGTAATTTCTTACAGCATAATGCAGTTGTGTTTTTCTCAGTCTAAGATCAAGTCGATGCTTTTCTTGCATTATGGTTAAAAGAATAAAAATGAAAAAGACTTTTATACATAATAGCCAGTTTAAAGCTTTATGGAGGTGGGTCCTCCCTGGTGGCACAACGGGTTAAAGCACAGCACTGTGAAGTTACCACAGTCACTGCAGCACGAGTTCAATACCTGGCTAGGGAGGTGACTCACATGGTGCGGCAGACCTCTCCTGACCCACCCACTGCTCCCCTCAGCAGTGTACTTCATCAATCTGCCTGTTCTGCCCCCGACTCTGTCTCTGGTGAATCCTCTCACTGCCTCTGCACCTGTAACCTGTACCTCAGTTCTGTATGCATAACTAAATAAATCTTTAAAAAAAAGAGTTATGGAGGTGGCAAGCAGATGTTCCTGAATGACTGGTGCAGGAGAACAGAGAACATAACACTTTCCTCTTTAACACTGGCACTGATTGCTACTTGTGTAGTATTGACAATCATGAGCTGAGGATGAAAACTAAATGCAGCTGAAATAAGTGTACAAAATTTTAATATATTCCATCACAATGAAAGTTAAATCAAAAGGAGAAATATTATTTTACATTTACTTGCTTCAAAATATTCATTATTAACTGTTAAAAAGGCCCTCCCTGGTTGCGCAGCAGGTTAGAGCACAGCACTGCAAGCCTGCCGCAGCCACTTCAGTGTGAGTTTGATCCCCGGCCCCAGAGGTGACCCACATGGCGTGGCAGACCTCTCCTGTCTCGCCTGATGCTCCCCTCGGCAGTGTGTTGACCTGCCTGTTCTGCTCCCCACTCTATCTCTACTGAATCTTCTCACCACCCCTGCAAGTCTGGCCTGTACCCTAGTTCTGTATGCATAACTAATAAATCTTTAAAATAAACAGAAATCCTTGGTCCTTCTTTAAAAAAAAAAAGGACATAAATTATAATTTAAAAGTATACGTAAAAACTTTGTAAGTGCATACCAATCTCGGATTCTAAATCTCATTCCCTTCAGAAGGGCCTTGGGGCAGGGGAAACAAATAATCTTGGAGCATCTTGTGCAATTAGTAGGGATGCACTCAATGATGGAGACATGTCAGAAGGACATGAGAACCAGCCTGTAGGGGCCAAAATAAGATCAAAATAAAAAAGTAAAAGAAAGTAATAGATTTTATCCATTTACATAAAATAAGAATCCACAAGTCCATTCTGATAAGTACATAGACACATACATGCATACAAGCAATAAATAAATAGATACGGTGCAATCTTAGTCTCTTCAGGTTGCTATAACAAATTACCACAGACTGGGCAGTGTAAAATCCAAGATCAAGGTTTCAGCATGGTTGGGTTCTGATAAAGGCCTTTTTCTGGTTTGCAGATTTCCAACTTCTTGTTGTGCCATCACTTGGTGGAAGGGGAGAAGGAAGTCTCTGGGATCTTCTTTTTAAGAGAACATAACACTTTCCTCTTTAACACTGGCACTGATTTGCTACTTATGTAGTATTGACAGTCATAGCTGAGGATGAAAACTAAATGCAGCTGAAATAAGATTTATTTATTTATTTATTTATTTATGCATACAAGAACTGGGGTGTAGGCCAGAGGTGCAGGGTGTGAGAGGATACACCAGAGACAGAGTGGGGAGCAGAACATGCAGGTCTACTGAAGTACAGTGCTGAGAGTAGTAACATTTGAGACAGGATAGATCCGCAATGGCTGGTGATAGCCTGATAGCATTGAGACTTTAACCCCTGCGCCACCCAGAAGGCCCTGGAATCTTTTTTATAAGGCACTAATTCCATTCATAAGGGCTCTGCCCTTATGATCTAACCACTTCCCAGATGTCCCGTCTCCTGACACCATCACCTTGCTCAGTAGGTTTTTGACGTATGAATTTGGGGAGGACATAACCATTCAATCTGCAGTGGCTAATCACACCTTAATCACATGATCAAAGCTAATATTGGGGCAAGCAGCTAGGTATGGCATAACAGTGTTTTAGTCAGCTGTGGACAGCACCTTGGTTGCGTTAGTTCCCACATTACTGTTGCCTAGTAACATCGTAACTGATGAGATGGAGTTAGCATTTGTACCAGTGGCAGCCTGCTGGTGTTTACCACATCACTTGATAGCATCATTTCCCCTTCTGCTTGATTTAATCTCATGTTGTTTTGTTCATCATGGTCGTAAAGAGTACAAAATCTACTGCTAATATTGCCAGTCAGAAGCCACATTGAGTGGTTGATTTGGAGGCAAAATTCAAAGTGATTAAGGACTAAGAAAGTGGAAAATCAATGATGGCGACTGCTCACCAGTCAGGCATGCCCCATGCCACCATAGCTATGATCTTGGAGGACAAGAACAAAGTGACAGAGCTATTAAAAATCTGCTTCAATGAAAGCAAGAAATCTAGAAAATTTTTGAGAAGGAACTATATCAGATATAGAGAAACATCTAATGTTAGAGAAACAGCTAATGACCTGAATAGAGATTGACACAGATCATATTCCTCTCAACTTGTGATCATTTGATCACGACCAAAGCAAAAAAAAAATTGTGATGAAAGAAAAAAAAAAATCTGGACCCAACTATAATGTTAAATTTACTGCTAGTTCTGGGTAGCTTAAATGATTCCGGAATTGTTATTCATTATATAATGTGACAGTGGGTGGTGAGTCTGGCAAGTGCTGTAAAGGCAGCTGAAAAAATTCTGGAAACTAGAGATAAGCTGATTGTGGAGGAAAATTGAAACTTACTTGCCAGAACAAATTTTCAATATGAATGAAACTTCCCTATTCTGCAAATATGCATGAAAGGACTTTCATCCATAAGGAGGCTAAGTCCATACCAGGTTTCAAGGCTTTTAAGGACAAGATAAGTCTTGTGTGGGTACAGTGTTTCAGGCTACAAATTAAAGTCCTTTGTGATCCGGTGCAGGAAGGACCCAAAGACCTTCAAGCATATCAATAGGCATACATTGCCAGTGCCAGAAGTCATGGGTGACCCAGTTCCTCTTCCAAGGTGCCCTCTTGAGTTGTTATGCCAGTGAAATTGAGAAGTACTGTTTGGAAAATAACATTCCTTTTAAGATTTTGCTTACTGCTGACATCCTCCTTTTAGTGGTGATCTTCACCTCATTATCAAAGTGGTTTTTCTCCCTCCAAAACCACCTCTTCGATCCACCCATCGGATCAAGAAATTGAAGCAGCTTTTAAGTCTACTACTTGAGGAGGAAATTAGCACAGTATATAGTTGCAACTGAGGAAGACACTGAGGCAATTCTGGAAGGATTACAACATCTATGACTGCATCAAGAATCTTGTTTGTGCTTGGGTTGATGTCACCAAGGAGCATATGGGTTGTATGTTTGAGAAGACACTCAAGAGAGGTTCATCCATGACATCAAGGGATCTTTCAAGGATGAGGGGGATGCAAAAGTCAATGAAGTCAAAGTTGAGATGCAAAGAAGTTTAACCTGGGTGTGGATGAGAATGACATTGAGAAGCTCCTAGAAGTGGCTCCTGAAGAACTAACTAATAAGGAGTTGTTGGATCAGGAACACATAGCTGCAGAGGCAAAAGGAAAGCAACTGAAGGAGAGGGAAAAGAACTGCAAAGAAAATTCACAGTGAAATTTTTCCTTACAAATTTGAAACCACCTCCCAGGTGGTTAGGACGCAGCACTGCAAGCCAGCTGCAGTTGCTTCAGTGAGAGTTCCATCCTCGGCCCGGAGCTGACCCACATGGCGCAGCAGACCTCTCCTGACCCGCCCGCTGCTACCCACAGTAGTGTACTTCATTGATCTTCCTGTTCTGCTCCCCACTCTGTCTCTGGTGAATCCTCTGACTGCCCCTGCACTTCTGGCCTGTACCCCAGTTCTGTATGCATAAATAAATGAATCTTTTAAAAATATTGAAAACATGGGCCCTCCCTGGTGGCACAGGGTTAAAGCACAGCACTAAGAATCTAAAGCCACTTAAGCATGAGTTCGATCCCCACCCTGGAGGTGACCTCATCGCGTGACAGACCTCTCCTGACCCGCCCGCTGCTCCCCCCAGCAGTGTACATAGTCAGCCTGTTCTGCTCCCCACTTTGTCTCTGGTGAATTCTCCCACCTCCTGCATCTCTGGCCTGTACCCCAGTTCTGTATGCACAAATAAATAAATCTTAAAAAAAGAAGGAAAACATGGTCCCCTACACCAAAATTGTTTTCATTAATAGAGACAAACGTTTATAGTTCATGACCTGCTTATTAGCAAATCTGTGATGAAAAAAAGAAGCAGAGCACCAGGGACATATTTCTGGAAAAAGGGCCCCTCTCTAGAAGAGCCCTAAGAAAGTTCTTCATGGCCTAATCCAGAGGAGGCATTGTTGGGGAGAGACAGCTGCAGCTACAGCCTCTTGCCCCCCCCCCCCCCCCCCCCCCCCCCCCCCCCCCCCCCGCGAGAGGTATGCAGAATATTAAGGTCCTGACCCTGCGTAGGCCTAGGCTAATGTGTGTGCTTGCATCTCAGTTATTGACAAAACATTTTCAAAATTAAAAATTGTAAAAATAGAAAAAATTGTAGAATAAGGACATAAAGAAAATATGTACTGTATAATGTATTTGTATTTAAGCTGTATTGTTACCAGTCAAAAAGCTTTCAAAATTAAAAAGTTTATAAACTATAAAAGTTACAGTAAGCCAACATTAATTTCATATTTGAGTCTTCAAAATATCCTATTCATCATCATCAAAGTATCGCTATACAAGATACTTAAAATTAGAAAGAGAGAAACAGTGGTTTGAAAATAGAGAAACCTGGCAGGTATCACCTTCATCACATAATCAAAGCTAATTCGGGGATAAATCTGTTCCATACTAAATTCCATATTAAATGTGATTAAAAATTAAACCAATGTTACCTTAATAAAATTTTTTAGCAAGAAAAAATTAATTTAGACTAAATAAAAGTGACTAATAAGAATGGATAAAGCCAATGTGTAATTCTGGATTATATCCTGGACTAGAAAATAATTGCTTTACAAGTCGTGATTAGGAAAACTCGGATTAGATAACATTTGAGTGAGGACTTTAGATAATATTTGTATCAATGTTAGATTTCCTGAACTTGATAATTTTTGTTGTTGTGGCTTTGTTTTTTTTTTTTTTTTGGCTTGGGATTCTTATTTATTATTATTTTTAAAGATTCTGTTTATTTTTGTGTAGAAGAACTGCGGTACAGGCCAGAGGTGCGGCAGTGAGAGGATTCACCAGAGGCAGAGTGGGGAGCAGAACAGGCAGATCCACTGAAATACAAGAAATGCTGGGGGGAGCAACTGGGAGACAGGAAAGGTCTGCTGCACCATGTGGGTTAGTTCCCTTGCTAGATCCAAGGAACTTGGGCTGTGGAGGTGGTAGTGCTGAAACTTAACCTCTAGCCTACCAGGGAGGAGGCCCTGTGTTGTGGCTTTGGGAAAGAATGTCCTTGTTAGTAGAGATATACTCTGAATTATTTGAACAATGTTTAATATTTGTATTCTTATTATACTCACAGTAAACATAAGATCCCAAATAAAATTTTGAAGCAGGTTATGATTTATAGGAATAATCACATCAGTTTTCCTTTGCCTCAATTCTTCCCCTTTTGGGGACACAATGAAGTAAGACCCACATGTACAGGGGTTGGACTAGTGAGAGAAGTTCCAGAATTGGTAACTTAGAGTTTAGAGGGGATTAGGGAAGCTACCCACCCCCTTCCCTCTGGAATGTAAATGGCTGGTTCTGTGTTTAAGCTCACTTGGAAATGTAAACACCTACTTCTGGGTAGTAAATTTCTCCCCAGTTCTCCTGTTAGTGAATCACCCTTTTAACCTTTTATTATGTAATCACTCCCCGGGCTTGCTTGTCTTTTAGCCCAAATTTCTTTCCCCTGAAAACCCTAACTGTCCAGAAGCATCCAAATGTTTTCTTTACAGTGCCGCTTTATTTAGAGGTAAAGGGAATTCATAGTTGCAATGTAATATTATTGTCTATTCACCTACCTATGTGATGGAGGAAAGAGAAAAGAATGGTTAACAAATGAGGAATCTTAATGAAGAGTATAGAGTAGTTCTTTATACTGTTCTTGCAATTCTTCTAAGTTTTAAATCATTTCAAAATAAACATGTAAGCAATGTAAAATTAAATACAGTGGAAAAGCAAATACCCCATCTTGAGCAGTAGAATGCTTGCAAACATACTTTTTCTACAAATACTGTCCACTTATAGATAATGTGGGACTTCCCATGTCAACAGATTTGACTCAAGAGTTTCCTGTCCCTTCCTTCCTGGTGCCTGCAGTTCAAAGGGCACACATCCAAGGATTCCGAGGAAGCCAAAGTCTAAAGGGCAGAAGGCAGCTGGGATGAGGGAGATGAGAAGTTCTCCCTGAAGAGCTGTTGCAGAACTAAAGAATGAAAGGGGCTTAGCCAAGTGGCAGTTGGTGTTGGGACCTAGAAGAATTTTTTTTTTTTTGGCGGTGGGGGTAGGGACAGAGTTCATAGGGCAAAAAGTGCTTGACATATAAAAAGAATGCCTAAACATTTGCAGAATAAATGTTTAAATTATATTTTAATTCAAAATACACTTTAATGACACAGTCACTAAACAAAGTTCTTGCCCATCCTTGAAATCAAGATAAAACTAACAGCAGGTCAAGCTGTGGATTTCTACTTGTTTCTGAAGAGATCCTTAACTTTTACATGTTAAGTGGATTTTTCTGTGTTTTTGCTGAAAGGATAAAAATGAACAATTCGATGAAGGTAAAATGAGATGAAAATGTTCTCATTTTCATGAAAATTATTCCATTGTAAAGATTCAGTAAAGATTTGTTTTAACTTTATTCCAAATGTTTTGAATTTTTCAATAACATACATATACTTCCTTTCTCTCGCTTTTTCATTTGTCTATATTTTCTTTCTGAAAGTGGAATATTCAAAATAAAAGAACTGTGCTCTTAAATTTGGGAAATAAAAGGATGTGGCAAATCAACAGAAAAGGATGTGGTATAATCTCTTCAGTAAAATAAGCATTGTGATGTATTCCTTTTTAATGTATTTCCCCAAGCATTTATATTTATGTCTATATAGCCATCAAATACATTTTAAAATAAAATTTTATTAAGGTAACGTTGGTTCTTAACCTAAGTTTCACTGTGCAGCACAATCCATCATATATGCACTGTGTCATCATCACCACCAAAAGCTAATTTCCATCCATCACCATACAATCAAACGCATTTAAAAATGAGAATAGGAATCTCAGTGCGGATAAAAGCTGCAATCTAAAATACTTGCATGGTAATTCACATAATGGGGATATTTTCCCAAGCTGCTAGTTATTCTTAGAAACCATTTCTTCTGCCTCCTTGATGAAAAGGAAGTGCAGACGCCATCTGTTGTTAGCTGAACAGCTGTAGCTGGAACCTGATAGTCCGTTGGTGGAGTGTGGGAGGTTAGGAGCTCTCATTCCAGATTTTCTAATTTGTGTCTGCAGTAGCCTTTCTAAATAGGCCTGATGATGGCTCAGAATACAGGGCCCTCTGCTGGGCGATGTGCAAATTTTCACCCAGAGAATTTTCTGGAAAAAAAAAACAAAAAACAACATCAACCAGGCTATGGAGAATAAAGTGAAAACATGAGGAATAAAGTGAAAACATGAGAACGAAAGAAAACAACTAAGTATTCATTTGATTTTCTAGACAACAGTAAATAAAGGAGTCTGCTTTAAAGATACAATATTTATCATGAACTTAGAAAGCTTATGTATCTCTGTTAGCAACATCTAAGATGTGTTGATGTGCTGTTTATTTTTTACAGTTAATTACTAAAATGGTGCATTTTATTCATCACCCCAAGAAGCAAAACCATGTAATTTTCAACGTTTATAACAATTGTTTTCAGGTGGTACAATAAAAAAATATGATCTGTGACTCAGCAGTTTTCTTTTGAGAATTATTTATATCCAGCCACACACTGAAGCAAAGAATGCCATGAAACCATTGTATTAGGTGCTTTGAAACCCTTTGATAATAATCTGTAGGCATTAGAAGTGTTACAATAGGTTTATTATTTCCTCCTATAACTTAGTTAAGGTATCAACCAAAGAGAAGAATACAAAAGAGAATACATTATAGATTTCCACATAATGAAATAAGTAATATAGCTGATAAAATGAAGACACTAACTTGGAAAGATGCCATTATTTTATTGCCAGCTGAATAAAAATAAGCTGAAGAACAATAAGCACTCACTGATCTCATTTTTGCTTTAAAAAGGTTGGTATAAGAATAGCCAAATGTTAAGAAGCACACACAAACAACTCTATTTTCAGGACGCCTATTTTGTCACTGTTTTTTTCTTTTGTGATATCTGATTTGTCAATTATAAAAATATTTGCCCTAGTTTTTATTTAATACGCCCAAGGTTATTGTTTTTTTTCCCCACATTTAAAAAAATACATGAAGTTTCTACCCAGATTTAATTTCTTTTTGTTTAAGGGATAAGGGAACTAACTATCCAGTCTTCATTCCTCCCCCAAATAACAATGTAAGGGAGGTGATGAAAACTTCTAATAAAAAAGGAAATTTCAGAACGCCCTAGATATCTGTAGTTTTATAAGTAATGAGATGTAGAGGAAGAAAGTATCATACAAGAGGCAATTAAACCCATCACTACCCAAAAGGAGCTAAGTCAAGGCATTACTTGAATAGGGGAAGCCATCACACCTGGGAATTCCTGTATGTGCTACTTTGGCATCAAAATCTACAACTTAATAAAGCAGGAAAGATTGTAGAGAAACAGAAATAAGATGCTTTCACCTTAATTGTCTAAAAGAAGAGAAAAGAAGAGTCATTGAAAATAATTAGTAGTAAAAGTATTAATAAATTTTGTTCTCTGGTTTTAAGCCATGGAATTTAAGGCAGCTAAATGAAATGTATTTGCTTTACCTGTTTGTTGGGGAAAAACTATTGCTTAATATATGCCAATCACAAAATGAATTCTAAATGAGTGAAAGACTTAGATTTAGGAGCTGAAATTGTAAACCTTTTTTGGAAGATATAACTCCCTGACATTGGCTTCATAGTGATTTCTTGGATATGAGAAAGAGCAGAAGCAAGAAAAGCAAAAATAAGTAAGTGGGACTATATCAAACTAAAAGTCTCCTGTACAGCAAAAGAAACAATCAGAAAATGAAAAGGCAACCTGTGAAGTGGGAAAAAATATTTGCCAATCATATAGCTGATAAAGAATTAAGATTCAAATGTATAAACAAAATAATATTCAAGACCTGTAAAGAGCTCATATGGGTGGGTGGGGGGGATATTAAGAACTCTACTGAAAAAATGTGTAAAGGAATAGACAGTTTTCCAAAGAAGACATACAAATGACCAATGGTATATGAAAATATACTCGAAATCACTCATCATCAGGGAAATACAGATAAAAACCACAACGAGATACCACCTTCCTTGTTGGAACGGCTGTCATAAAAAAGACAAGAGTTAATAAGTATTGGCAAGGGTGTGGAGAAAAGGCAGTTCTTGCAAACTGTTGGTGGTAATGCAAATTGGTACAACCATTATGGAAAAGTATGGTGAGTCCTCAAAATTTAAAAATATAAACAAAATAGATCCACTATGTCATCCAACCCCATACTGGAATATATATCCAAAGGAACTGAAATCAGGATCTTCTAGAGATACCTGCCCTCCATGTTCATTGCAGCATATTCACAACAGCCAAGATCTGGAAACAATCCAGGTGTCTGTCACTCAGTGGGTGAATGGATGAATGTGGCATATACATACATGCACACACATGTATATATCACATCTTCATACCACACATATGGGTGTTCGGCCATGAAAAAGGAATCTCTGCTATTTGTGACAACTTGGATGGATTTTGAGGCTATGTGAAATAACTCAAAAAAAGACAACACTACAAGATATCACTTAAATGTGGAATCTGAAAAAGACAAACCAATAATACCCAGTACACTGGGGTTGGGGGACTGGGGGTAATGGGGAGATATTGGTGAAAGAGTTCAAACTTCCAGTGAAAATCTATGCGACTGTTCCATAGCAAAAAGAATAGAAACAAGTATTGATGAGAACGTGTGCTGGTGGCAGGAAGTTCAATGCAACTGGTTCAACCCTACAGAAAATAGCATGGAATTTTCTCAAAATATTAAGAATAAACATCTATATTTTCCAGCAATTCTGCTCCTAGGTAGATACCCAAAGAATGCAAGAGCACCCCTTTAAAGGTATACATGCACTCCTATGTTGATTGTTGCACTATGATTTTAAAGATATATTTATTTATACATATAGAACTGGGGTACAGGCCAGAGGTGTGGGGGATGAGAGTACTCACTATAGACAGAGTGGGGAGCAGAACGGGCAGATTGACCAAAATACACTGCTGAGGGGAGCAGCGCGCAGGTCTGGAGAGGTCTGCTGTGACATGTGTGTCACCTCCCTGGCCAGGCATCGAACTTACGCTGAGGTGGCTGTGGCCAGCTTCGTAATGCTGCACTTTAACCTGTTGCACCACCAGGGAGGGCTCATTATATATCACATCTTCTTAATCCATTTACCTGTCCTTGGACTCTTAGGTTGTTTCCATAATTTGGCTGTTGTAAATAGTGTTGAAATCATGGGGCCTCCTTGGCGTGGCAGACCTCTCCCGACCCACCCGCTTCTCCCCTCAGCGATGTACATCATCGATCTGCTTGTTCTGCTCCCCACTCTGTCTCTGGTGAAGCCTCTCACTGCCCCTGCACCTCTGGCATGTACCCCAGTTCTGTATGCAAAAGTAAAGAAACGTTAAAAAAGAAGATATGGTAGATAGACACAACGGAATACTACTCAGGTATATAGGAAAATGGAATCTTGCCATTTGCAGCAACAGAAATGGACCTGGACAGGATTATGCTAAGCAAAATAAGTCAGAAGGAAAGACAAATACCGACAATTTCACTCATGTGGAATACAGAGAAAAGAAAGGAACAGACAGAACTAAACCAAAACAGATGCTATTAATCTGACTAGAATTGAGGCCACTGGAGCAAAGTATGGAAGGATTCTCATGGGATATGGTGGAGGACTATGGCCTGGTGGTGCATGCGATTTGGCAACATACATCTGAAAAGGTGTGAACCTGTAATGGAACCACGTATAGTGTCCTAAATCATTATTATCTTAAAAATATACAAACAAAATTTCCAGCAAAAGATTAACAAGTTCTTGTAAATGTAAAGCATGGTGATTATAATTAATATCTTATCATATATTTGAATGTTGCTGAGAGAATAGATCTCAGATGTTCTCACCATAAAAAATATAAATGGTAACCGCGTGAAGGGAGGGAGGTGGTAGCAATTGCTATGACGATCATATTTTGTGATGTATAGATGTATATCAAATCGACATGTTAAACTTGAACTTCCAAAGTGTTATGTGTTAATTATATATCAGTAAAGTTGGAAAATGAATAAAGATAAGCAACAACCAAAAATATTGCTGGATAGATTGGAATCACTATGAAAAGTAAACTATTCTCAGACATTTCAGCTCCTTCTACCCCTATACACGTTGCATATAGTAGTTGTAAATCATTTTGCAAGTTCATTTTTTTACATGTGATAAGAAAACGAATCCCTTTTTCATGAAGGGTCACAGTATTGGAAAATCCCCAATTGAACAACTAGCATAATGACCACTGACCTTTTAGTGGTGGTTGTAGTGTGATACCTTACATCTGCAGTGGTGTGAACTTTAACTGCTAAAACTCATTTAGTGTTGTAAGTCGTTATGTCAATAAACATTAAAAAAAAAAAAAAAAGGCATAGAGCCAGGGAAGCCACATGGTTCCCATCCGCAGGATGGCTCTGTGATGGCTTTACCAACTCCCCCCCCACTACTGTTCCTTTCCAGGAATGTTCGAATGTCCCCCTCCTGCCATGTTGGAAAAGAAGTGCGTATCATACACGTTTTCTGAGTATATGGACAAAGCCGGGCCAACACTGAAAAATCAGTTTATTTTATCATATCAATGGAATAAAGAAGAAAATCAGTATGGTCAAATCAACAGCACAGAAAATGCATTTGATGAATCCATAAGTAAAACTCAGCACGTTAGGAATACCCCAAGCTGATAAAGAACATCTACAAGAAAACTAAAGCTAACATCAGACTTGGGGGAGAAAAACTGAACGTGTGATTACTTACTGAGGCGATTTTATGGTAGCTGCCTTAACACCTTTGCAGATAATTCCAACCTGTGACTTATCTCAGCCATGGCTTCTCTGCTGATTGTCTTTTTCACATAAGCTGTGGATTTTCTTGGGTCTTGATAAGTGGACTGGGGTTTTTCATCTTAACCAGAGCATTTTGGATATTCTATTATGATAATTAATCTTGGGGGGAGACACTGTATTGTGAGACTTAACCTTTTGAAATTTATTTTTAAAATGTTAAAGTTTTTCAAATAAATCAAACTCAAATGTTTTATGGTTGCCCATCACTGCTAGTATTTGGCAAGTACAGGATCGCCCCCTTCAGGTGCCGTGGCTGCAGTGCACCCACCACCAGGGACCCATAGTCCTCCACCTCCCCACCCTGCTCTCCCCACAGCCCCGTGGATGCATCTAGGGTCAGCTTTCCAAGGTTGGTTTCAAGTTTGGCTGTGCCCCTAAGTTTGGTTTCTCTGTATTCCGCATATAGTTGACACCACCTGGTGTTTGTGTTTCTCTTTGTGGCTTATTTTCTTAAAGCCATCCTGTCAAGGTGAGGTGGGTAGGCCTATCTTCAACTTCCTGCTGGGCCCTTGAGAATTCAGCTCAGCAGAGGTAGAGCACTTAATCACAGTACCTTTGTGGAGGTGGGTGGGTGGGTGGAAACTCACCTCCCCCTTCCGCCTGCTGGCGCCTTCCCAGAAAAATCAGGGCCCACTGCCTTACCTCTTGTGAGGGTGTAAACTCGCCTGCCAGCTGGGCCCCGCTGACACCAGAGGTGAAGGGAATGTGTGATCCTGATAAGACCTGAGGAGGCTGTGATGAGATGGTTGGGGTTCAGATGTGATGTTGGCATTAGTGAGCAGGCTCCTTGCAACACAGGCCGGTTTATTAAGGAAAAGGCATTTGCATAGACACAAGCAGGCAAAAGTTGCATTTTATTGTTGCATTTTAGAGGGACAGGTTTATTCGTGCAATAGGGTGAACCTCGTAGAAAGGGGAGTCCCTGGATCCCTGCCCCATCCAAGAAGGGTAGAGCTGAGTGTTCAAGAGAAGCTAAAAAAGACAAGAGAAGAAAAAGATGACTTGGAGGAGGCATCTGGAGCAGAGAAACGTGAAGAAACCGCGCTCGTTTTTTGTCCTGGGCTTGCACCAGGGACTAGCGGGTCATAGAAGGGAACACTTGAAAGAGATGAGACGTGGGTGAGAAACCCATGGGGCGGCTGACAGTGGCAGCCTGTATGATGACTTGCATTTTGAATTTGCTCGTTTCCAGTCTTATCTGGTCCCTTCAACACTTTCCCATGGGTTCCCACCAGGAGGTGCCTTAGACTTGGGGCGGGCTTTTGGGCGTCAGTGGTCGCTTTCGGCCAACCCCATTGCTGGGTGTTTGAGGTGATGGGTAACTTTGGGTGTTTCTTGGTGGAACCATTTTAACTATATTCTTTCTCTTCTCTTTTCTCTATTGCACACTAATTGCATTAAAGTTCTTTTCTACTTAAGGACTTAGGCACTAAGAGGATGTTTGTCTTTATGTGGTGAATGGTAGAACCCATTTAGAGCAGATTTGGGGAGTCCTAGGTGCCCCTCATCTGCCCACAAACATTAGGAAAAAGAAAGGAGGTGCCTGAGTAGACGCAGGTGGGCAGGCAGCTACTTCTGAAAGGGGCAGGTTTGTCGAAAGAGCCCGTTTGGGGACAAAAACATTTTGCCAGAGCAATAGTTGTTCTTATACAGTGTTCTTTTGAGGGGTTCATTCCTTTATGGATTGTTCTCTATTGTTAAGTCTAGATCTGATCGGCTTCATCTGTTTAAGGACTGGGGATTCTTTGTAATGACCCTCAATCAACTCCCTCCATGATTTCCTGACCCTAAGGATTTTTCCAGAGCCGGCTGAATGACTATGTTCATCGTTGCTCCCACTCCAGTTTGTGGCCTTGGAAGCTTCCACGCTAACATTTGTACTCTAAGCTAAGCCTCCATCAGACCCATCTCCCACATCCTTGTTTAGTCTGTTAATGCTGAGTGGGGTGGAGGTTCAGTTCACTTCCTCCTGCCATGGGGTGGGGTGGGGTGGACTCTCAGCTCCCTACTCTCCTGATGAAAAGGGGGCGGATGTTCCATTTGTTTGGCTAGTGTGGGGCTGGTATCACCTAACGCTTTCTGTTGTTAAGCCACCATTTCCCTCGACCTTTGGCTAGAAGAAACTAGAGATATCACTCCCTCCTCTCCTCTCCCCCACTCTACCCTCCCATACTCCCCTCTTTTTTCTCTCTGCCTCTCTGTCTCTGACTCTTGGCAGTTCGGGATTGGCAGCAATAAGGAAGCCAGTAAGTTCACTACCACGCTGTTTCTTAAGTCCTGAGGCCGTAGGCAGCCCCGCTTCAGAGCCTTCCTGGGCCATTGGGTTTGCTGTAATAGGGAGGGTTGGGGAGAATGTAGCTACTCCAGCTTGACTGGGGCTGAAAGTCCGTTGTTATTTCTATTTTTGTTTAAGTATTTTATTTCTTTTTTTTTAAAGATTTATTTATTTATTTATTTGTGCATACAGAACTGGGGTACAGGCCAGAGGCTCAGGGGTGGCGAGAGGCTTCACCAGAGACAGAGTGGGGAGCAGAACAGGCAGATCGACGAAGTCCACTGCTGAGGGGAGCAGCGGGCGGGTCAGGAGAGGTCTGCCGCGCCATGTGGTCACCTCTGGGGCAGGCGGGAATCGAACTCATGTGGAAGTGGCTCTAGATTCTCAGTGCTGTGCTTTAACCCGCTGCGCCACCAGGGAGGGCCGTATTTTATTTCTTTATGCATATAAGGACTGGGGTACAGGCTAGAGGTGCGGGGGCTGACGGGTGTGTGAGAGGAGTCACCAGAGACAGAGTGGGGAGCAGAGCAGGCGGATCTACTGAAGTACACTGCTGAGGGGAGCAGCGGGCGGGTCAGGAGAGGTCTGCTGGGCCTTGTGGGTCAGCTCCCTGGCCAGTGGCTGCAGAAAGCTTCATAATGCCGTCAGTGCTTTAACCCCCTGCACCACCAGGGAGGCCCAAGTCCATTATTATTTCTTTTGGTACTCAAGTTGTCCAGATGTGGCCAGTGAGTGCCCCCTCAAGCCACCTCCCCTGTTATGCCGATGCCCCAACTGTTCTTTGTGCTTCCTTTAATTTCTTGGCACATTAATGGCCCAAACTCATCTGGTGTGTTCCTACAAGGCATTTCCCTGAAGTGCCCTGTGTGGCCAGTGGGGCATGGTGTTTAGAAATCATGATGCGGCCTAGCAGACACCGCCACATCTCCAGGGGGCTCCACAACCAGGTTTTCTTGACTGGAGGTGCGCGAAGGACAAGGTTAGACGTGCATCTGATCACGGTAAATGCTCCTTTGGCAGCACCTGGAGTCCCTACCGGTTCACCTGGCATTGACTGCTGAGAGGGGGTGAACTTGCACTTTGCCAGGTGAGGTAGAGCCGGAGGGTTCGGGAAAGATCTAAGGGCTGGTCCGATCAGCGTGAAGGTTTTGCTTGGGGCAGGAACAGTTCAGGGGCTGAGCCAAAAGCCTGCTGGGCGATCAGTGGGTCCAGTTCCTCTATCTGCGGATCTGCGTTCAGTGCCCTCAGGCCAGTGTATCCACTGGGCCGCCAGGGATCCGACTTGCCGCAGCTGAGAACTCGCTGGCTGGGCTGTTTAGGAGGGTTACGTCCCTTATCAGCACCTTTCCAGGTCCCTCCCTGCCCTCTCCCATTTCCTGCCCTTCCAAGTTAGTGGGCACCACTTACTGGTAGTGCTTGGGCCGGAAAGGAGCTGGGGGTGCCTGGCTGCGCAGCCCCGGAGGCGCCTCTTGGGCACTGGTGCCCTTGGTGATGGAGGGGGGGCGGGGAGCCCCACAAGGAGTGGGGACGGCAAGGAAGTCCTTATCTTAGGTAATAAACGGAGAGTATTGAGGGCTTACTAAGTGCCAACCACCGCGGAGGCAGCAGCACATGCTCTATCCTTCAGATGTCTCGTGGAGTTAACCCCCCTTTATTTTGCCTTTGATTTTTATTTTATTTTTATTATAATTGTTTATTTTTACATCATTTTGTGCCTTTTTCCATCTCAACTGCAAACCCCGTGGACTTCCCATCACCAATTCACCCATGTGCCATCACCATAGCCCCTTGTACTCCCCCCATTTTTGATCCCATTCTCCACTCCACCCCCGTAAAATATCTCTGGTATATAGTTGTCCGTTTTTATTATCCCCCCCCCCAAGTCCTATGAGTGAAACCATCGATATTTTTCTTTTTCTTTCTGGCTTATTTCACGAAGCATGATCCCTCCCAGCTCCATCCATGTTGCTGCAAAAGGCATGAGTTTATATTTTTGATTGCTGAGTAATATTCCATTGTTAAAAGGCACGAGTTTATATTTTTGATTGCTGAGTAATATTCCATTGTTAAAAAGGCATGAGTTTATATTTTTGATTGCTGAGTAATATTCCATATATGTACTATATCTTTTTTTTTTTTAAAGATTTATTTATTTATTCATACAGAACTGGGGTACAGGCCAGAGATGCGGAGGGTGAGAGGATTCACCAGAGACAGAGTGGGGAGCAGAACAGGCAGATAGACTAAGTACACTGCTGAGGGGAGCAGTGGGCGGGTCAGGAGAGGTCTGCCACGCCATGTGGTCACCTCCGAGGCAGGTGGGGATCGAACTCATGCGGAAGTGGCTTTGACTTCTCAGTGCTGTGCTTTAACCCGCTGCGCCACCAGGGAGGGCCTGTACCATATCTTTTTAATCCAGTCATCTACTTTTGGGCATTGGGGTTGTTTCCATGTCTTTCCTATTATAAATAAAGCAGCAATAAACATGGGGGTGCAGGTGTCTTTTTGAATCAGTGTTTTTGTATCTTTTGACTCTCCCCCTTTTTAAAGCTTAATAGAGCATAAAGAATCGCACATATTTACTGTATACATCTTGATGAGTTTGGGCATAGGTATAGGATACCGTCACCAAAAGTAAAATTCTGGACATATCCACCACCCTGAAAATTTATTTAATGTTTTTTTTTCCTTTTGATAAGAACACAATGTAGGATCTATCTTGTTAATATATTTTATTTTAGAGATTTTTTTTTATTTATACATACAGGAACTGGGGTGTAGGCCACAAGTGTGTGTGTGTTGGAGGAGTTGAAGAATTGACCAGAGACAGTGGGAACAGACCAGACAGATTTACTGAGATACACTGCTGAGGGGAGCAGTGGGGAGGAAGGAGCGGTCTGCTGCACCACGTGGGTCAGCTCCCTGGCTGGGGTGGGGAGAGTGAACTGGTGCTGTTTTGGCTAGAGATAGCTTGATAGCACTGTCTTTAACCCCTGTGCGACCAGGGAGGCCCTGTTAATATATTTTAAAGTGTCTAACACCTCACTGTGAACTATATATGTGTACGTTAAGTATATATAGACACTATGCTGGGCAGCAGATTATCTAGACCTTACTCATCTTGCAGAACCAGAACTTTGTCTTCAGTGAGCAGCAACCCCTCACTTCTGCCTTCCACCCCCTCTTTGGTGAGCACCATTCTAGTTTCTGCTTCTTCTAAGAGTTGGTCTGCTGAGAGGGAAGCATGTCCACAAATAGGTTTTATATAGACCTTGCCCCCACCCCGGACCAAAGAGACCCAAGATAGCAAGAACTACAAATCCCATAATGTCATCACCACATAGGGAGGAGGATTGCTGGGAACTGAGGGCGGAGTTAAGCAGCCAGGCTTGATTTGTAACCAGGCCTTGTAAATAAACCCTTTATTACCCTATTTGTGTGTGCCTGCAGTTGAGTCATTTTTTTTAAAGATTTATTTATTTATGCATATAGAACTGGGGTACAGGCCAGAGGCTCAGGGGCAGCGAGAAGATTCACTAGAGACATTGTGGGGAGCAGAACAGGCAGATGGGCAAAGTGTACTGCTGAGGGGAGCAGTGGGCAGGTCAGGAGAGGTCTGCCACGCCATGTGGTCACCTCCGGGGTGGAGATCGAAGTGGCCACGGCTTATCCTAGCTTTGCAGTGCAGTGCTCCAACCCGCTGCGCCACCAGGGATGGAAGGCCCCCAGTTGAGTCTTATTATAACAATGCGTGTGGGGACCCAGAGTCAGGCCAATCCATTTCACATTAGGGTAGCCCTGCCCGGGTCTATTCTAGTTGCATCTTCTTTGTGTAATCATCTCATGTATGCAAAGCCATGCTTTTTGTCCTTCTTTGACTGGATTATGTCACTTAGTACAATGTCTCCCAGGTTCACACATGCTGGCATACATGGCAGTGTTTCCTTTTAAAAGGCTGGGTGATATTCTTTAAAAAAAAATATATATATATATATTTATGCATACAGAGCTGGGGGTACAGGCCAGAGGTGTACGGGTGGTGAGAGGCTTCACCAGAGACAGAGTGGGGAGCAGAACAGGCAAATTGACTGAAATACACTGCTGAGGGGAGCAGCGGGCGGGTCAGGAGAGGTCTGCACACCATGTGGATCACCTCTGGGGCAGGGATCAAACTTGCACTGAAGCAGCCATGGCTTGGCTTAGCTTCTCAGTGCAGCGCTCCAACCCACAGCACCATCAGGGAGGGCCGGTTGGGTGATATTCTACTGTATGTTCATGCCATATTTTCTTCACCAGCACACCTGTTAATGGACATTTAGGTCATCAGTATCTTGACAATTGTGAATGACGCTGCAGTGAATGTGGGAATGCAGACAGCTTTTTGAGATCCTGACTTAACATCCTGTGGTTATATACTTAGAAATGGGATTGCTGCATAATATGGTGGTTCTGTTGTTACTGGAATGCTGGTCTCTGTTTCCTTCACCAATAAAAGGAAGCAGTTTGAAGGTCCTGCCTGGTGGCATAAGGGGTTAAGTTGGAGCACTGTGCAGCTATGCACAGCCACTGCAGCAAGAGTTCGATCCCTGACAGGGAGCAGATCCACTGGGCATGGCAGACCCCTCCTGACCCGCCCACTGCTCCCCTCAGCAGTGTACTTCAGTCAATTTGCCTGTTCTGCTCCCCACTCTGTCTCTGGTGAAGCCTCTCACTGCCCCTGCACCTCTGGCCTGTACCCTAGTTCTGTATGCGTAAATAAATAAATCATTTTTTTAAAAGGAAGGCAACAGTTTGAGGAAAGGCAGCTTAATTTGTTGACAAATTAGGGAGGGCCCCAGGCTCATGTCTGCAAGATACAGTCCTGCTCTTTGGCAGAGGTAGTAGAGGCAAGGTAGTAGAAGCCAGGAGTGGGTAAGGGTTAGGAAGGAGAAGGGAGGAGTGGGCAAGGGTCAGCCTGACCGTCCTTGGGACACAAGCCTCTGGCAGTTCTGGCTACTCCAGCTGTTTTTGCTATCACCTGACTGTGGCTAATTCAGACATTATCTTCCTAGGGAGGCTCTTTCCCCTGGAAGATAAGAAAACAAAGTTTGTTAAGCCTAGAGGGTAAATACAGAAAGGAAATGGGAGAGCTTATCTGCGAGGACGAAAGAGATGTATATTTTGTTGCTACATCTTGTTGTTTTTTTAGTTTTGGGAGCATTTCCATGCAGTTCCGGTTTGGTAGGAGCTGCTCACTCCACAAGGCCACCAGCAGTGCTCAGGGTTCCCATTTCTCCCCCTCCCGGGAAATGCTATCTATTTTTTTTTTAATTATTGCCATTCTAACAGGTGTGCGGTAATATCTTTGTGTTTTTGATTTGCATTTCCTGATGTGAGTGATGTTGAGCTCTTTTTACATACCTGCTGGCCATTTGCCTTTCTTCCTAGGCAAAGTATTCAAACCCTTTGCCCATTTTTGGGTAAGATTTTGTTTATTTATGCATACAGAACTGGGGTGCAGGCCAGAGGTGCAGGACTGGTGAGAGGATTCACCAGAGACAGAGTGGGGAGCAGAACAGGCAGATTGAAATAACACCGCTGAGGGGTGCAGTGGGTCAGGAGAGGGAGGTCTGTTGCGCCATGTGGGTGGGCTCCCTGGCCAGGGATCCAACTAATGCTGCAGTGACTGAGGACAGCTCCTTAGTGCCACACTTGCTTTAACCCGTTTTGCCAGCAGGGAGGGCCCTGGTTTCATAGTTTTGCCTTTTCCAGAATGGCAAGTTATTGGAATCACATAGTATATAGCCTTTTCAGGGTAGCCTCTTTTATTTAGTGATAGGTGTTTATGGTCCCACCATGTCTTTTTGTGGTTTGATAGCTCATTTATTTGTGTTGTTTTTAAAAACAAAAAACAAATACCCACCACCATTCCATACACCCCCTTCACCCCCTTCACCCTTTCTCTCACACCCACTGTCTTCACCCCTGATAGCCTCAGTTCGGTTATCAACGACCATTCATTTACTCTGCTTTGTCAATCCATCTGCTTTGTTTCCTTATATTCCCCATATATGTGAAACCACCTCATATCTGACCTTCTCTTCCTGGGTAACTTTGATTTGCATCATCCATTCAAGTTCCTTGCATGCTGCAAATGGCAGAATTGCATCTTACAGCTAAGTAGACTACTACGTCTTCTGTATCTGATCATCTCTTGGGGGCACTTAAGTCTTGTTTCTTTTTTTTTTAAGATTTATTTATTCATACAGAACTGGGGTACAGGCCAGAGATGCGGAGGGTGAGAGGATTCACCAGAGACAGAGTGGGGAGCAGAACAGGCAGATTGACAAGGTACACTGCTGAGGGGAGCAGCGGGCGGGTCAGGAGGTGTCTGCAGCGCCATGTGGATCTCCTCCGTGCGGGCGGGGATCGAACTCATGGGGAAGTGGCTTAAGCTTCTTAGTGCAGTGCTTTAACCCGCTGCACCACCAGGGAGGGCCCTTGTTTCTTTTTAATGCCGAATAAAGTTCCACTGTCTGGTTGTACCACACAGTTCATTCATTTACTTACTGAAAGGCATCTTGGTCACTTACAAGTTTTGGCAAGATGACTGGAGCTGCTGTGAACACCCATGTGTGCGTTTCTGTGTGGATGCAAGCAAGTTTTCATTTATTTACCTAAATACTAGGACCGCGCTCACTGAATCCAGGAATAAGAGTATTCTCAGTTTTGTAGAAATTGAATAGTTGTAATCCTGAGTGGCTGTGCCATTTTGCATTTTCACTACCGAGTGAGCACAGCCTAGCCAGCTTTTATTTTTTATCAGTGTTCTGGATTTTGGCTACACAGACAGGTATGTAATAGTATCTCATTATTTCATTTGACAATATCTTAATCACATATGATACGGGGTATATTTCATGTGCTTATTTGCCATCTGTGTATCTCCTTTGGTGGGGTGTCTATTCAGATCTTTTGCCTGTTTTTTAATCAAGTTGTTCTGTGTCTTACTGCTTATATTGTATACTTGGGACAACAGTCCTTCATCAGATACATTTTTTGGGGAAATATTTTCTCCATAGCTTATTTTCATTCATTTGAGATGCTATCTATTTTTCAGTGATCTTTCCTAAATTTTATTGGTAGTATGTAGAAATGTAATGATTTCTGGTGTATCTGGCCTATGTTATAGCAGGTTTGCTGAAATTAACTATTTTCTAATTCTTTCTCTACAGAGTCTTGGGTTTCCTGTATAGACAATCATCTTCTGATAATTATGTATCTTTTCTTTCTGCCCTTATTATAGTCTCATACACTAATCTACTACTAGTATAAGGATAGTGAATTTCCTTTCTACCCTATTTAAGATCTCCAGTAAAATAATGGGTAGGAGTAGGTGGGAATGGTTACTCAAATGTTTGTCAAGTTCTTGTTCTTCATTCTTCCTTTCTTCTCCAACTGTTCATATGGAATTACTGTCAATCTTCTTCACAATTTAGAAGTTAGTGATAGTCTGTTGATAATAAACTTTCCCTGACTTTATTTACTGAAATATTCTTACTTTGCTTGCATGTTTAGTTTGGTAAACACATTTTTTTAAAAGATTTATTTATTTGTGCTTACAGAACTGGCGTACAGGCCAGAGATGCAGAGGGTGAGAGGATTCACCAGAGACAGAGTGGGGAGCAGAACAGGTAGACAGACGAAGTACACTGCTGAGGGGCAGTGGGCGGGTCAGGAGAGGTGTGCCACGCCATGTGGTCACCTCCGGGGCAGGCGGGGATCGAACTC
>NW_004567128.1:27539612-27540914 GCF_000260355.1 Condylura cristata | reverse complement strand
TCCTGACTACCTGATAATCCTTTTCTTCTGCTCCTACTGTCCTTGTAACCCCCTCGCCTCTCAGGCAATCACTGATCTGGTTTCAGTCACCATAGAGCAATTTGCATCTTCTAGAATTTAAATGGAATCAACCAGTATTTACCATATTTATGTAGTTTTCGTGTAGCAGTATTATTTTACTTATTTATTTTAAGAGATTTTATTTATTATTTTTGCATAGAAGAACTGAGGTATAGGCTGGAGGTGGGATGTGTGTGTGTGTGTGTGTGTGTGAGAGAGGATTCACCAGAGACAGAGTGGGAAGCAGAGAGGTGGATCTACTGAAACACACTGCTGAGGGGAGCAGCAGGTGAGACAGGAGAGGTCGCTGTGCCATGTGGGTTAGCAGCCTGGCTGAAACACGATCAAACTCAGGCCTTTGTGGTGATAGTGCTTAGATGTAACCCCTACGTCACCAGGGAGGCCCGCAGCAGTATTATTTTGAGATTCATTGGAGTTATTGTATGTACTGACATGCAATCCTTGGTATTGCTGAGTAATATCCCATTGTGTGGCTTGTCCACAAACTGTTTATTCACTCACCTGTTGATGGACATATGGGTCATTTCCAGTTTCATCTGTTACAAATAAAGCTCTTGTGAACTTCTATATACCCAACACCGTTTTATTTCTCTGCTCATTCTTATGTGTTAATGTGTGAGACTTGACACTTGAAGAACAAGATCTGGCCTGTTTATATCATCTATTCCAAACAGCATGCATACACATTTCTGTTGGCCATTTTTATTATGGTGTTACTCATCGAGTTTTGAAACCTTTCACAAAGAGCTCAGTTTTTGAACATGGCTGAAGTCAGTGCTGTCCTTGTGAGTTCTGTTCTGTTCAGTGAGGTGTGGTAGAGGTGTTAGAGTCACTTTCACTGCTTCTGGGACACCCAGCTCTTGGTTTTTCACATAAATGTCTGAGTAGCTCATTCAACACTTTATTTAAAGAGTTACTGGACAGCTACATTTTGTTTCTTAAAAGAATGGGAAGTCCATGGGGATTACAACTGAGATTTTTTTTTAAAAATGTACAAAATGAAGAAAGATGTAAACAACATATATATAAAATTTTAAAAGAATTTTGTAATAAATTATGAATATATATTTTTTAAAAGGTGAAAGATTTATATGATCTGAAGAGAAACCAGACTATTGAATATATATTTTTAAAAGACAAGAAGTGTGGGCCCTCCCTGGTGGCGCAGCGGGTTAAAGCACTGCACTGAGAAGCTAAAGCCACTTCCGTATGAGTTCGATT
>NW_004567128.1:27513357-27538922 GCF_000260355.1 Condylura cristata | reverse complement strand
GGGGAGCAGAACAGGCTGACTGACAAAGTCCACTGCTGAGGGGAACAGCGGGCAGGTCAGGAGAGGTCTGCCGCGTCATGTGGGTCAGCTCCCTGGCTGGGGATCGAACTGGTGCTAAGGCAGCTGTGGCTAAATTCATAGTGTTGCCATTAACCTGTTGCACCACCAGCGAGGGCCCTAGTGGGTTCACTTTTGATCTTTGGGTGGATGTTCAGAGAAAATCAGGAAGAAGGCAGATGGCGGCCTCTTAGGAAAACCGGAGTCCTTTTCTTTTCCTTTCTTATCACCTTTGGCAGGAATATAATTTCTGTATCTCCCTGTTGTAGCAAGCGTGGTCATTTTTGGCCCTATTCTCAAACTTGGACCTCTCCTTAGTAGACAGGGTCTTCCATTTCTTGGAACATTTCTTGGAGAATTCTGGAAGAGGGCATAGGAGTCTGGGTGCTGCCACTTGTGCTCCTCATAGTAGGTCTGCAAGAATAAGGCTTATGAGGACATCTTGGGATCTCTCTTGTCCTTGTTGACAGAACAGGGAGCACCAGGACCCAGAGTCCTCCGCCACACTCCCACATTTCTTGTCTTAGTTCAAAACTTAATTCTTCTTTCATTTGGATGATGATTTTCATTTCCTACACTCACTGTTTTCTTTGCTTGTAGACTTTTTGTTTCAATTATTTGTCTTCAAAGAAAACAGTACCACATTTCAAACTTTATTCAAACACATCAGTGGTAACAAAGATCATTGACACCGGAAGTCGTGGTACCAAACCAGTGAATCCAAGGCCATGAGGGAGCTGGTGAGCACCTGTCCCCCTTGGGTATTGCTATTTCTTCCTCCCACATGCTCTGCCTTCATCTTTGAGAATGGTTAGACATACTCAGGAAACCAAGTCACTTTCAAAGAGCTGAGCTACGCTTCATGACCCAGAAGTACCCAGGTTCTAAGGAGAAAGCACACTTGGAGATATACTTGCCATCCGGGCTCCAGCACACACACAGCAGGCCTCCAAAGTAGCTGTTCATGGTGCCATGCTGCTCCACGGAGTCAAAGCTGAACACCCGCAGAAACCCGCCCTGGCTCACGCAAGCCAAGAACTGGCCATCTGGGGAGAAAGCCAACTTGTTGAGGGCCCCCTTGCCCACCATCCACTTCAGGAAAGGGTTCCTCATGGATTTGCTCTTGCAAGTGTGTGTGCATGGCAAAGCTGTCTCCCTGCTTCAGGAGCTGGTAGTGGGGGGCTGTGGTGCCGCAAGTGTGCTTCACGTTATACAAGTACATGCCCCCACTTGTGACTTTGAAAGCAAGTCACTTTCAAAGAGCTGAGCTGTACTTCATGACCTAGAAGCACCCTGTTTCTAAGGAGAAAGCAGACTGGGAGATGCTGCCTGCTCCCTGTACCTGCCTCCTTCACCCCAGCCCCACATCTACCCAGCTCCTGTCTGGGACTAGGGGCACAGGAAAAGACTGGAAGACACTCTCCATTTGGCCGTACTTGAAAGCTGGCCAGATACAATCCCCAAACTAGCAGGCGGAACTCTGGGTAGTTACCAGCTTCATTTGAGGGAAGAAGCCCTTTAAAAAGGTGTGAAGGGCCCTCCCTGGTGGCGCAGCGGGTTGGGGCACAGCACTGAGAATCTGAAGCCACTTCCGCATGAGTTCGATTCCTGCCCGGAGGTGACCCACATGGCGTGGCAGACCTCTCCTGCCCCGCCCGCTGCTTCCCTCAGCAGTGTACTTCCGTTGATCTGCCTGTTCTGCTCCCCACTCTGTCTCTGGTGAAGCCTCTCACCGCCCCTGAGCCTCTGGCCTGTACCCCAGTTCTGTATGCACAAATAAATAAATAAATCTTTAAAAAAAAAAAAGGTGTGAAATACTACCAAAAAAGATGCAATCCTGCTATTTGCAACAACATGGATGTATCTAGCGCAAGAAACGAGACAGAAAGATAAGCACTGTGTGAGTTCACTCATAGGTGGTATGGAGAGAATCCAAACAGATGAACTACATACAACAAAAATAAACATCCAGACTCCAAGACCAATCCGTGCTTACCAGAGGGGAAGGGGGGAGGAGGCGGGTGAATCAGGCCCAAGGGGTCATGGTCTGCTGAAGGGTAGGTTTGGACTTTGAATGGCGGTGACCTTAATATAGTATGTACACATGTTGATGTTTTAAAAAAAATTTTTAAAGATTTATTTATTTATGCATACAGAAATGGGGACAGGCTAGAGGTGCAGGGGCGGTGAAAGGATTCACCAAAGGCAGAGTGGGGAGCAGGACAGGCAGATCAACGAAGTCCACTGCTGAGGGGAGCAGCGGGCGGGTCAGGATGGACCCGCCATGTGGCTCTCCTCCGGGGCGGGCAAGGATCGAACTCATGCTGAAATGGCTTTAGCTTCTTAGTGCTGTGCTTTAACCCACTGTGCCACCAGGGAGGGCCCACATGTTGATTTTTAATGCTACCCACCTGAAACTTTTATGATGTAATAATGCAACATCACTTAAAAAAAAAAAAAAAAAAGAACACCAGCTTGGTTCACCAATGGCCTAGGTCAAATGTCATGGAAATCTTAACAAGTGACACATTCTCAGGTTCTTGGAGCACTGGAATGTTTAAAAATTGCCGCTGAGTTGCAACAAGGAGGAAACTTGATAAAAAATAATTTTCAAAAGTGTGTTTCTCCTCCTCCTCCTTTTCCTCCTTCTTATCCAGAAAGTCCTCCTGTTGAACTCTCTCTTCTTGGTAAGTGTGTGAGGTCCCGAGGGCAGTGCTAGGTGAGTTCTGAAATCAGTCTTCTCATCCGGCTACTGAATAACCCCCGGCCTGCAAACAATTCCTAGGTGGCTTTGGTCAAACCACCCAGTCCCTGGCCTGGGGCAGGAGCAGGTAGCCTGGGCCAACCATAAGAGGTGCGCAGTGGTGAGTCCAGGTAAGACAGGCTGCTAACTGACCTCCACTTGCAGTGATTTCACACCAGTGTGTGGAGAGGGTCACAGAGATTCTGCCTGGCCCCCATGGATTGACTCAGCTTGGGGACTAGGGCAAGAGAAGGAGCCTGGTCTGTATTTGAGGTAATTCTGAATCAACGAGGAGGTGTGTCCATCCCTGGCGGTTTAAGCACTAGCGACCTACAAGTGGCTGCCTTTCCCTCCGCCCCTTCCCCTCAGCCCCCACAAGCCCCTCCACTTACTTGGGATGGATAGTAGGCCTGATGCCTGGAGGTGTCACCAGGAGGGCCCTGTGAATGGCTTCAAAAGTTCTCCTTGACCAAAGTCTACTGAGGCTCCCATGAACTTTTCAGCTAGGCCTCCATTTTTTAGCTCCTCTGTTCATCTCTGCATTGACCAGTTTAACAAGAGCCCTGCTAAGTCGGCTTAGCTCTGATGCTCCGTCCTCCCTATCCAATCACCCGCCAACCTCTGGCTGACTTCTCATCACCCACCCTGCCTGCCCACAGCTAGACTCCTGTTAGGTGATTCATCCAGAATTTCCCCTTCTTTCTTAGGGTTCCATCCAAAGACACCCCCAAATCCTGTCCCCTGACTGCAAATTCCAGCTGTATTCAGATTGAATTTTTTTTTTTTTACCACTTTACTGTTCAGCTCTGGATTTTTTTTTAATTGCAGGTGTCAGCCCCTGGGACCCTTCCACGTCATGTCCTATCTCCTATGCCTGTAAGAGAGGATGGCAGGACCTGCAGATATATGGGCCCTCGTGGCACCCAAGGTTCAATCCTTTCCCACATTTCTTCCTGTGAGAGACCAAGACCAGGAACCTCTCCCGGGGCAACAACACCGATGGCTCAAGATTTGCCCCTCTCCCTCAGTGCCTGGCTGGTGTCTGGGCCCTGAGCAAGTAACCAGCCCACCCCGCCCATCCAGGCTCCCTCTCGGCCTGGTCATCCCTTGATTTGAACGGCAGCAGCTAGTTCCGCGAGGGGTTCCTCGGCGGGGGCTCCTAAATGAGCAAGCGGACGACTGCAGAGGGCCAAGGGTGGGAGAGATGAGGGGAAAACTGCAGAGAAGTAAAATGGAGGAGCCGCGGAGGTGAGAAAGAGGCTACGAGCAGCCGCCCACGCCAAGTCTACGCTGCGAACGCTAGGGGGCGCCAGAGACCGCTTGAGGCCAAGACCAAGCGCCACTGCGGCGTGGTGCCCGCCCGCCTCTCCGCAGTACGGAGGGCTGGCGTCAGCCTTCGCTCTCTCTGGGCGGCTCCGCCCTGTTCCGCAGCCGCCGACGAGTGACTAATGTGTTCGCTCGGGGCTTCGGTCCCCGGGGCCAGGGTTCTGATTGTGAAGGAAAAGCCCTCCTCCCTTCCTCTTCCCCTTCCTTTCCCACCTCCTCCATCATCTGATCCACCTTCTGCATCTTCTCTTGATAGATAAGAGAAAGAGGGGAGAGAAGAGAGGCCATTTGAAATATTGTTTATCCAGATGATGTAACATCCTGGGAAAATGATTTCCATATAATATTGAAGTAAAAAAATGCAGGACATACATAAATCACCATGTAAAAGTATCAACTACACACAGAAGAGAAATGACAACCAAATCCCTCCCAAAGATGAAGGGCTTCTCCCTTTTCCAGCTCTTTCACGTTTGCTGATTCTATATAAGTTCATACAAAAGTAAAATAAAGCTTTTCCTTTTTACAAATAAGGGTAGCCAGGTACGTTGGGGATGTGGTGGGACAGGAGTGGGGGACCTGGGCGGGGCTTGAGGAAATTCTGTGCCCCCACCCTTGAGTCTGCCCTTCCGCATCTCTGAAAATACACATCTAGGCTCCCCTTCCCCTGGGCACAGGTATCCCTTCTCTTTCACATTCCCCACATCCTCACATCCAACAAATCCAACATCTTACTCCAAGGGCCCTTTGTGAAAATCCCTGTTAACATTTCTCTGCTCAAAATATTTCAGAATCTCTAAGTGATGTAAGGCATTGAAGAAGCCTACAGATGCTTCCATTAGAAACTTTCGTATTTTGGTTCCCCCGTAGCTACAGTTTTTCCCATAGGGGAATGTTCCAGACAAAGTAGACAGCTTTCCATTCCCAACTCCTCCCCCTCGCTCAGCTTCCCTGAGCGCCAACCTTAGGGCTATCCAGCCACCCTGAGCCCCAGCCGGGAGTGCCAAGTCCCTGGTTCTTCCCTTTGGGCTCAGAGGCTTTGGTATCATAGATGGCAATCAGGAAAAAGACACACAGGTAACATGCTCACACATCTGGATTTCATACATCTTTGTGGAGTAAATGATGCCTTAAATGGCCACTGGCATCAGTTAAAATACCAGTAAATTGACCAGAAAGGTTTTACAATACCAAAGTAATGTCAAAATCTGTATTATACTTTATAGTCATCTTCAGTCACTGCCTGGGCTCCAGCCCCTTAAAAGTAAATTCCACTTGTGTATATTAAGTCCAGGGTACGGGGGAAGAAAGCACTCCACCCTGATCGGTGGCTCCCAACGTGGGTGCAGAAGGACACGTTTGGCCTCTTCTGTCCAAATATGGAGGAGCACCGTCTGTGTCCTACTAACCCACTGAAGTAGGCAGAGTGATCTCGTGCTCTGCACCATCCCTGAGTAACAGTGCTGGCTGCGGTGGGGCTCAGACATGGCTCCTGAGTGAGCTGCTGGAAGAGTCACCTTTTTGCCAAAGCCCACAAGGCCAGGTCTGGGATCCCCTGGGGCCTGGGGCAGAAGTGGCCACAAAACCAAGCGGGAAGGTGGCGGTGAGAAACTGAAGCGACCCCGTCAATTGCTCTTGTCCCCCCTTTGTCCACTTAGAATTTTGCCTGCTGTGTTCACTGCACCTGACATGTCCCTTCTCTTTCAACTTGTCACTGTGACGGAAATAAGTGCAGGGATGAGTCAGGGCCTGGCAGTGAGAAGGGGAGGCTGGGCCTCAGGCTCCAGCTCAGTTATAAGTTCGACCCTGACTTCAGCTGCTAGACAGGTGGCTGGAAGCCCGGGAAAGAGGCTCTTTGAGTCAAACTGGTCATCCCCTCCCCCACCGCCCACAACAGTCTTTGGATGATATTTCTGCCCTGACGCCCCAGGAGGCCTTGACACGGCCCCAGGGCCCACCTGGACCTCGCTCCCACCCAGTCACTGTACATCAAATTCTGACCCAGAATATTGTAAGGGGGTGAACTCTGTTTCTGAGAGACAAGAACCCATGGTATTTCTCTAATTATCTAAGTAAAATTGAAATGGTATTGGAGTCCTGTTTAAGAGGAGGACTCTATAACATTCTCCTGATCATTGTTGTCTTTCCCCATCCCTATTTCTTATCTTTTAAAATATAGTCTAGGGTTTATGACTCTTTTCTGTTATATCAGAATCTTTTGATCATATTTTGACCTTTGATTTTATACCTGGATTTAGAATTATATAAACCTTGATTATGTCTAATCTGCTTCCGGTCTCACTATCAGGCCCTACCAGGAAAGATCCAAAGAATCCAAGTATCCAAAAGAAACATAATGCCAGACACATCAGTGGCTTTAAATTTTCTTGCAACAATGTCATAAAAAAATGGAAAGAAACAAGTGAAATTAATTTTAAGAATATATCTTATTTAGTCCAATATGTCTATTTTTTAACTGTATAAATATACTGAGTTTATTTCACACGTGTATTTTTGTCTTCTAACCCTTTCCATTTGTCTGACCACAGCTACTACTATGTCCTATCAGAACATTCCAGACATACTCAACACCAAGTGAAGGGTGAAGTTCCATCTTTAAAAGTAGACAGGCATTTTGGGCAACACATTCTTGGCAATGAAACTTGGACATTTATCAGACTCTGTAGGGAAAGTTCTCACTCTGCATTATAAAAAGGACAGCCAGATATCAACCATTACAGAAATTAAATAAGATGGAAGATTTTAATAAAGTGCCAGAGACCTTTAATAGCCTCCCAATCAGTCCTCCAGAAGCAACGGACATAATTGATGAACTTGGCTTCCACTTTGGAAAGAGAACCATCTTTTTCGATCCTTGCTTGCATTTTTGCCTTAATGTCTTCTATAGAACGAGGTCCTTTTGTTGTTTAGGCGTTTTTTCCTGTTGTTGTTGTTTTTTAATGGATTCTTGATCTTTTGATCTAGGTATTGATGGTTTTGAGTCTTTTCCATTCTGGTTTGACTTTTGTGCATTTGGGGCTGGAGTATCTCCTAAAGATTTCCTTACTGGTGATTTTTCTTCCACTTTTTCATCATCAAAATCATTAGCAGCAAGTTTTTTGTGTTTTTGTTTTTGTGGAAACTTTCTACCACATCCAGAGGCAGAAAGCTTCCTCAAAGTACTTGGAGTTTCGCACCTTTCTCCTCTTCATCTTCTGACTCTGCATCTTCCTCCACAGCCACCCAGTGCTGTCCACTCGCGGCGTGACCCTGAGCCACACTTCCCCAGTGAGACCACAGGTGGTGGGATTTCAAAGCCCCCCAGGAAACTGTTGTCTGTAACATTTTCAAAGTTGCGAGTGTTACTTTAATAGGATGTCTCCACCATTCATTGCTTCTGCTTTAGCAATAGGCAGTTCATGCTTGGCACCAGCCCCTAAACTGACTTCTTAGAGGTAACTGGGGCGCATTTCATCTTAAAGTGATGATCTTAAAGTGATCATCTCTGTTGGCTTTGTATTCACAACTGGAAAGATAGTTCTGGGGCCTCAGGGAGCTCTTGTCCATGTGCATGGAATCTTCCATGGGGTGGTGGCATGCACTTAGGTGGGAGAGAAGGTGACAGATAAGCCAGGGTTCGTTTAACCTAATATAGCTTAAATTGTATCATTGCAACATGTCATCAAAATAACACTGCATTCCAGCCCTCCCTGGTGGCGCAGCGGGTTAAAGCACAGCACTGAGAAGCTAAAGCCACTTCCGCATGAGTTCGATCCCCACCCGCCCCTGAGGTGACCACATGGCGTGGCAGACCTCTCCTGACCCGCCCGCTGCTCCCCTCAGCAGTGTACTTCATTGATCTGCCTGTTCTGCTCCCCACTCTGTCTCTGGTGAATCCTCTCACCCTCCACATCTCAGGCCTGTACCCCAGTTCTGTATGAATAAATAAATCTTTAAAAAAAAATAACACTGCATTCCTTTTCATACTAAATCTTTGAAATCTCTGTGTATTTTACTTGCCTCGACTCCTGTGACATGCAGCTAGTGCATTGGATAGCACAAGTTCCTGAATTCTCTATTCTTTTGCAGGCAGGATGAGAACCCCTGCGTTCACCTTACTTTGAAGATGGACTACTGGTGTAGCATTTTGAACTATAGCATCAGCGAACGAGCATATCTAATTAGAGTCCAAATAGTTGTCATTTTTTCCCTTATTTCATAGATACAGTGTGTTGAAACAAAAAGAAAAGTAGCAGCTGCTTCTGAACTACATCAAACTAATTTTGTTTGCCTCCTCATCTGAACTAAGGACAACCTTTTATTACCACGCACCCCACACCAGCTTGTGTGTGTTTTATGGGCTTTCTGGAAATCCATCACTAAGAATATGTAGTATGGGGATGATAATGATGTCTACCCCATGGTCATTGTGAAGATTTAATGAGGTAAGTTTTATCAAGACCTTGCCCAAGTGCCTAGCTCATTAGAATCCCAAGAATAAATGCTTAACTGCTACTGTTAGTATCCTACTCAATCCTTAGGACAACCACATCCAGGAGGTTGGAAGGTGAGGAAATTATTCTGTTTGAAAGGTGGGTAAGTTGGGTTTCAGGAGCTTTTCCAAGAGTGTAGGAATTCTTAAACCATGGAAGTGGCTTTTAAACTTCTGTGAACGTAACACTTAATCCAAGGTTTTCACTTCCATGATTGCCTCTGTCTCAGTTCTCATCATGAGCTACATAAGTGGAAGCACTGGTTACATATGATTTAGGATCCATATAATACAGAGGCGTCTCAGGAAATTTTAACAAGAAAACGGAAGATAATAATTGCAAGCTCTTTGGAGGAGCAAAGGACTCCAGAAATTAAATAGGAAAATTATAGATAATTTTTATTTGGCAGGACTTTTGGAATTTTAAAATGTAAGTGTCTGTATAAAAGTTTCTGTTCACAAATCAATATTGATTAATTATATATTTCGGAATAAACAGACAAGCACAGGCATTTTTAAAAGTAGGCTGCATTCCGATTAACTAAAAAAAATCACTTGACCTTGTTTTCTCTGGATATTTGTAGACAAATCACAGAGAAACAAACCAACAGAGAGGGTACATATAGAGCTGGAGAGAGAGAGAGAGAGAGAGAGAGAGAGAGAGAGAGAGAGAGAGAGAATAGTTACAGTACCTCAACCACAGGATTTTGGAAACTGCCCTCCTGTTGCTGAGCAGGTTTGAACTTGGGCTAAAGCGTCAGGGTCTAGAGGGTTATCCTGGGATTGGTAGGGAAGGGAGGTGAAGCAGAGAGATGTGCTGTAGAGACACTGGGAGCGAGGCTGGCTTAGCCTGGGTCTGACAGGGGAGCAAGTGGCACCTAATTTCCCTATGGACATTTGTCTGGGGTCATCAGATCCCTGTGGAGTGGCCTGTGCTTCATGTGTTCACATTCCCAGTTCTGGGGAGTCCCTTGGCTCTGTCTTCCTGCCCTTCTCTTACCTATAAGCCCTTAGGGCTGGTCCCTAAGGGTTCCCTGTTCTCAGATCCAAGGAGTTACCAAAGCCCCTTAAGGTGAAGACTCACCTGCCTGGTGACTGAAACCAAAACTTCAGAAACCAGGTTTAGATTAACAGACCAAGAACTTTATTGTCTGACAAGCAATGGAGAAGGGAGAACTTATGTTCCAAACACCAACACCACCAAAGCCCATATTTTCCAGAAGCTTCAGGGAAGGGCTTTATTTGCGGGATTGGTAAGTGATGGCTTCAAGGAGGAGTTCTGTTGGTCCTGCGCAGAAGGTCTCACACACCCAGAGTCCTCACACATGCCCTTTTTTCCATCCAAACTCCTCAAGGGGCACTCAATCGCCATCTTGGAATAATCAGTGGGGTCCAGTTCTGTGACTACCCTCTCACCTTCGTGAGAAAAAAACCACAGCTTAGTGCAAATATTCGACCTCACAGTTACAAAATGCCTCCTCTGTTTTATTCTGTTCCTCATTCTTGAGGGTCACATGGCAGAGGTATTATATATGTGTGTGTGTGTATATGTGTGTGTGTGCATATATATATATATATATATATATATACATACACATATATATATTCATGTGCATTTTCAAGACTACTATACACTGGTTGTGGCTTTCCTAGTTTTGCCCATAATTTGGTCATTTTCTTAGTCTCCTCAAATTACCCAGTTTGAAGGTGCCATCTGTTTCCTGCCAGGACCCTGATGGCATGAAGGAAATATCCAAAAAGTATTTTTACTATAAATAGCCTTCAGTAGCCTGAGACTATTTTGTAATGGTCTATATTATCTTCTAACATTATTAGAATCAGCCCTTTCACCTCTCTGGAATCTACTTTTATATTCCTTATGTGTGAAAAAATGTTTTAAAATTTCTACATAGTAAAGTGGACTTGTTTGAGCACCTGTTTAGTGGGTTTTAGCACCTATATCAACTCATGGGACTACCGCCATCGTCAGTATACATCACAGTTCCATAATGCAAAGTGCTAGGTCATGCTGTCCATTTATAATCAAGTACCCCTCAGCCCAACACCTGGCAAACACTTCCCTGTTGATCTGTTCGATATTTTACTCATTCTTATATTTTTGCCAGAATGTCACATAAATGCAATCATCAGAAAAATTTGCTCCGGTATAGAATGTCATCTTTTTGAGTCTCGCTGCTTTCACTCGGTATAATGCTTTGATTCGTCCATGTTGATGCATATATCAACATTTCCATCTTTAGTTTTTATTGATGGGCATCAATACTCAGCATAATTTGTATATTCTATTCTATAACTACATCACAGCTTGTTTATACATTCTCTCACTGAAGGGAATTTGGGTGGTTTCCAGTTTGCAGCAGTTACGAATAGAGCTGCTATAAATATTCATGTACTGGTTTTGGTGAGGACAGAAGTTTTCATTCCTCTGCAGTTGAGGTCAGCAAACTGCAGCCCAGTTGGCTGCTTCTTTGTAAATAAAGTTTTATTGGAACCAACCACACTCATTGGTTCCTGTGTTCACAGCTTCCCCACTGTAATGGCAGAGATGGTATGGTTCACAAAAGGTCTAAAATATTTACTAACTGATTGCTTACAGGAGAAAGTGTACTGGTCCTTGGAGTTCATAAACAATTTTGTGGGGTCTGTTTACCGAGTTCTTCCCTCTAGGGAATTAGGCAGGCCTCAATCTCCAGGGCCCACAGCTGCATGTACTGAAGGGGAATGTTCCCTCCCTCAGGGTTTTGGTTCTTAGGGGTCTCATTTGGCCACAGCTAATGGCACTAAAAGATTGCCTAGGGGCCTGGCCACAGGAGACCAGAAAAAATAAAATTCAAATAGTGGGGCTCCCCACTGTCCCTCTGAACATTAGGGGTTCTCATTCCTATCTTTAGGCCTGAACTAAAGTGCTTCTCCTGGGTCTCTCTCTGCTCACTTTCAGTCTCAAGCTACAGGCTAGAGAACTGTGATATTGTGGTTTATAATAAGAAAAAGACATTTGGTCTTCTGTCCCATTTTAGGCACAGAGTTCCTAAAACCCTTCATTTTTCCTAGCTGAGGCCAGCAATAAAGGTGGCTATTGTCGTGTTAATGAGTGACTTTAGCCCCTACCTGAGGATGGGGCAGGTGGCCTGGCAAGGGAGGTGGTGAAAGGGTTGGAACTTTCAATCCCTAACCCTGACCTATGAGGAGGGGAGATTGGTTTCCAGCAGCAATGGCCAATGATTTAATCAATCATGCCTATGTAGTGTAGCCTCTAGGAAACCCCAAAAGGACAGGGGTTGAACAACACTTGGCTATTTGGAGACAGTGGTGCTCCCGGAGAGGGCATGGAAGCTCTGTGCCCTTTCCTCGTACACATCTCTTCTACTTGGCTGTTCCTGAATTATGTCCTTTTATTACAAGCAGCTGATCTAGCCAGCAAACTGAGTTCTTTGAGATACACTAGCAAATTAATGAAATGCAACGAGCGGTTGTTGGAGTCTCCAATCTACAGCCAGATGGCCAGGACCCCGGGTGATAATCTGGACTCCTGATTGGCGAGGAAGGAGCAGTTGCGCTGAGCCCTTAACCTTTGGGATCTGATGCTACCTCAGCGCATCTAATGCCAGAGTAGAATGTAGCTCATCCAGCTGGCGCTGGCACAGTGCTTGCTGGTGTGGAGAAATCCTTCGTCCCCATGGGGGAATCGTGTACAGAAAGAATCCTGAACAAAAGAAATGTGAACTCACTACCAATTCAGTGCTGTTTCAAATTCTGTTTTTCCACAGTCCTCCTGTGGCTACTAACTTTCAGAGCCCTCGAAGGCTGGCCTGTGCATTTTGTCCAGGTGTTGGAGCTAAGCTTGATCTGGAAACTTGTCTGCCTTGCAATGTGCAGACACTAATGTGTCTGCTCAGATTTCTTGTTCTTTCTATTGAAGGCTGGCTTTCTAGAGTTTAGTGTTCGGCCAAAGATTGGTCAGAGATTGTACAAAAGCATGTCAAGCCATGTTTGACTTGTTCCACTGCCAGAGAGCACATTCGAACCTCAGTCTGTCCTGACTTTTATTTTTTCACTGGACTTAATCACATTTCCACTCTGCATATTTAGGCCCAGTAAGCCAGAGATAGGTGTGTGGCTTGAGTCTATGCTCTCTACTATTCATGGGCAAAGACTCCAGTTTGCCCAAGACACGGGGAGAATTTATCAAGTCCCCTGTGGATGGCTTACCTCCCAGACCTCCATGTTAAATTCCTGGCAGACTGGTCAATTGTTTGCTCCCAAGAGGTTGTAGGGAAGGTCGAGCTAATGGGACTGCTGGCTCACTCTTAGCTTGCTGCTGAGATCATCACTTACATCGACCATGCTCCAAATCATGGTCGTCATCTCAGTGCCACAGAGAAATTTGTTTTCCTGGCCTCTGGAGGGTGGGAGCTGTGGTGAAGAAACCACCATGGCTTACGCTGCTCTCTACCAGGGCTGAGCAGTTTCAGTGAATGAAACACTTCTGGGTTTGTGGTATGCCTCTGGTCGAATTCCAGCGTACTGAAATGGTTGTTTTGACAGGTTTTCCAGCTTCAGGGTTGTTTTTTGGGGGGAAGAGGATTAGTCAACTCCTCATTTCCAGCATGCCAGAAGCAGAAATCTGCTTAAGTTTTATACAGGCAGAAATAGTAGAAAAAAGGAGTTCAACCACCAGCCGCCCCAAGCCTCAAATCAAAAATCAAGACCTTCCACAGGGGTAAGGGAGGCTTATCTCTTCAGAGACAGTCTCAAAACAAAACATGATTGGCCCTCCCTGGTGGCACAACAGGTTAGGATGCAGCACTACAAGCCGGCCACAGCCACTTCAGTGCAAGTTTGATTCCCAGCCCCGGAGGTGACCACGTGTACTGCATTGCTCGGTGCCGCGCCAGCACGACAGCAGAGATGGTCTGAACGAAGGACGTCAGGATTAAAGCACACACTCCTTGGTCAGCAAGCAAAGGCACACTTTATTTTTCTCTCCTTCCCTATTTATACCCTTCAGCATGGAGCCTGGTGCTGGGGTAGGCGGAAGCTCTCAGCAAGTGCATCAATAACATGCAACAATAACATGGGGGTCAAAGAACACAAGGTAGCAAACACAAGGCAGGAACACTTCCTGCCTCCTGTTTTTCTGTTCCAGCACCCATGGCTCATTCTTTGTTTCCACACAACAGTGTGCATATGATTCTGTGGGGGAGGTGGGGAGGTCTGTCCAGGCAAAGGACCCAACAGCTCGGCCTGTTCTGCTCCCCACTCTGTCTCTGGTGAAGCCCCTCACCGTGCCCTTGTACCTCTGGCCTGTACCCCAGTTCTGTATGCATAAATAAACAAATCTTTAAAAACAAAACAAAACATGATTAAGACTACACACTTCTCCATCAATCACTTGTTCTTCCTGAAAACATCTTTCCTCCCCCACCATCTTCCTCTATATTTTATAACTGAGTTCCCATGGCCTTCATCTGCTAGAAATCTGGTCATTTCCCAAAATGGAATGGTCAGGGCAATGGTAAACTGCACAATCAGACCTAATATGTTTACTAGAAGCCTTTTATTTTATCATTTTCCATTTTCTATTTCATTTTGAGTTTCCCTCTAGTAACTATATGTCATTTGTATATCCAACCTGAGATTCTCTATCATTATTATGTGGGTTCAAATTATTGATATTCAATATATGAATCTTGGCCTTATCTCTAGACCAGTAAGCTTTTCAACCAGAGACAATTTTGCCAATCTGACTCAAGAGACATGTGGCAATGTTGAGGGAACACTTTTTAGTCTTCCGGATGAGTGTTGATGCTACCTACATCTAATGGGCTGAGGCCAGGGATGGTGCCCCAAAACCTACAATGCACAGTGTGGCTTCCCACAACAAAGAGGTTGCTGTGGATGTTTAGGGGTTACGTGGTCTTATACTTATAACTGTCTCCTAGGAATGCAGTCATCGACATTGCTGGGTGTGACTCGCTGACCCACTATACACCCAGTACATTGTTAGCAGGCAGAATGGGGGACCCCCAGGATTTCCCAATCTGCCTACTCTAAATGGACTCTGCCATCAAGATAAAACATATTCTTAGTACTGAAGACCTTCAATAGAAAAGAACTTAAATACAATTCGTGTGCAATAGGGAGGAAGAAAAAAAGGATAGTTAAATTAGTTTCCAATTAAATACCCAAAGTTACCCAGCCCCTAAGGATAAATGCCCAGCCAAATAGGGTTGGCCCAAAGTGAGACCACTGAGGTATGAAAGCCTGCCACAAGTCTAAGGTGCTTTCTGGTGACGACTCATAGGAAAAGGGTAGAAAGGGCCAGACAAGTGTGTAAGAAAAAAGCAAAATTAAAATACAAGTCAAGATGCAGGCTGCCACTGTCAGCCTCCCCACGGGTCTCCTTCCCACGTCTCTGTCTCTTTCAGGTGCCTCCTTCCATGTTCCCCAAGTCCAAAGCTGAGAAGAAAGTGCGGCCTTTTCTTGACATGTCTCTGCTCCATGTGTCTCCTCAAGTGTCCTGGTAGTCTCCTTCCTTTTCTCCTTGCCCAGCTTCTCCTGGATGCTCAGCTCCACTTTCCCTTGGGTGGGGCCGGGAACTTGGCACCTCCCCTTTCTAGGGATATCACACTGTTACAGAATGGCCACCACAGAATGCTCTAGTTGCTGACTTCCACAGACACCTAATCACCACACAATACGCTTAGTAACGCTGAGCCTGCAATCTTGCGTTGATGAACAAATGCTGACCCAGAACACCCTCTACCTGTTGTCCCCCAGGAGAGCCACTTGCTTGACCTCCATAGGCCTCCCAGTCATTCACATTTCCCCCCATCAGCAACTGTTGCAGGCCCTCTGTTGCTTCAAGAAATAGAACTGCAACTTACTTATGAAACAAACAAACAAAAAATGGCTGCCACCAGTTTGGCCATTCTTTGCAGAAAATTATCAGCTTTTCTGGAGGTTCTCACTTCCCTTATAAGTCTTCAGGCCCAGGCTGGTTTTCTCTTACTCTGTGGCCTAAGACTATGACAAATGTGACATATTTTAGCCAGTATAAATGATTTCATACCATGTTGTCAAGGAAAGGACTGGAAGAATTTTTTAATGATCCAAAGAATCAGGAGGAATTAAAAGTGAAATATGGAGCTACATGGATGTGTCAGCAATTAAGGAACAAAGAAAAGACTTACATGAACTTTGATGTGTGTTCCTGACAGAAAGTGACATTTCTCCCTCAGCTTGACTCTGGGGTCTTTTGCTATAAAGTGCCCCTGCAATGCCTGAGGGTACAGGAGAAGCACTCATTTCTCTCCAGGAACACTGTTTTCCTTTGGGGCCTACAGTGAGGCTGACAGCTTAGGTGTCATCTGGCGTTCCCCTCCTGTCAGTGAAGACTCCCGTCGAGGTGTCTTCAGGTGTCTTGATCCACGTGTGAGAGGGGGTGCAGGTGCACATAAGAGCCAGGAGACAGAGCTCCAACTGATATCATTCCTATGTCACAGGAAACAGTTTGTTATAGAGCAGTATCCAGCTGAAATGTCAGAGGGTGTGAGAGGTTTTCAGCACTTAGCAGGAATCTGACTGAAATGGGGAAAAGAGCAACATTCTCCTCACTTCAGAGCAGGAGACCTCCAGGAGAAAGGGTTTCCCAATGTCAGGTTCGGGCTGGTGAGAAAAGGTAGTAGATCCCATGAGTGTATTAGATAATTGTCCTGGAAAGAGAAGATTCTGTAAGATTTCTTCAGACTGCTCAAAAAAAAATGCTAGGCCTGGTACTTAGAGAATAGACATCTTTGGTAGAATTATCTGGTACCAGTTCAAGCAGTAGCCTCTACCTTGATGCCTAAATAAAAGATACAATAGGAAATGCCGTTTTTATGATACCCTATGTGGAAAGTTTCGTCAGACTGAAATGTGAGAAAGAAACCCACATCAAAGCAAGGAAGATATGTTTAGAAAAAAGGAAAGAAAAATATCTTCAGAAAAAGTTTCCACCTCTTTCTGAAGCTCTGAAGTCAAACCCAAGATGTCCGAACTCTTCATTTACCATTTTGTTTGGTTTTGGTTTTGGATAACAGTTTACTAAAGTAAATATATGTTAAGTGGTTTATAAAGAGGAAAAAAAAGAAATAGGGCACCACTTATGGCCCTTATAGACCTCCAACCCTTGGCACCAACAGACCCCAAATCATTAACTCATAAGGTACGTAGAACCTGATGCAAAAGAGTGAATAACTGCTTAGCACTTTGAGTTCACTGACTCCTAAAGACTGAATCACCAGAGAAGAAGTACAGCTGGCAAATGAGCATATGAGAAGATGCACCACATCATATGTCATTGACAAATCACTAAGTGGGATGCCTTTACCTACCTATTAGAATGGCTGAATTTCAAACTGACAATACCAAATGATGTGAAGAGTCAAAGCACCAGGCGCTCTTACTCATCGCGGATGGGAATGCAACACGGTACAACCACATTAGAAGAATTTGACAGTTTCTTGCAAAGTTATATATAGGGTTGCCACATGGCCCAAGAATTGTGCTTCTAGATAACCCAAATTAATTGGAAACTTAGACCAACATTAAGACCCACACAATCATGTAGTAGTTTTAGTCATAATTGCTGAAAACTGGAAGCAACCAGGAAGTCTCTCAAAAAGTGAATGGATTAAAAAAAAAAACAACTGGTGGCCCTCCTTGGTGGCGCAGCGGGTTAAAGCACAGCACTGAGAATCTAAAGCCTCTTCCGCATGAGTTCCATCCCCGCCTGCCCCGGAGGAGACCACATGGCGTGGCAGACCTCTCCTGACCCGCCCGCTGCTCCCCTCAGCAGTGTACTTTGTCGATCTGCCTGTTCTGCTCCCCACTCTGTCTCTGGTGAAGCCTCTGCCGCCCCTGAGCTTCTGGCCTGTACCCCAGTTCTGTATGCACAAATAAATAAATCTTTAAAAAAAAAAAAAACAACTGGTACATCTGGGGCCCTCCATGGTGGTGCAGTGGCTTAAAGTGCAGCACTGCAAGCTAGCCACAGCTGCCTCAGTGCAAGCTCGATCCCCGCCCCAAAGGTGACCCACATGGCGCAGCAGACCTCTCCTGTCTTGCCCACTGCTCCCCTCAGCAATGTACTTCGTAATCTGCCTGTTCTGTCTCTGGTGAATCCTCTCACCGCCCCTGCATCTCTGGCCTGTATGCCGTCTGTATGCATAAATAAATAAATATTTTTAAAAAGGGTACACCCACAAATGATAATGGAATATTATACTGTGATAAACAGAAATGGACAATTGAGCTATAAGAAGACTTGGAGGAAACTTCAAATGCCTATGATTCCAACTATATGACCTCGAGAAACATCCATTCATCTTCATAGCAGTGCTATTCACAGTGCCCGGCAGTGGGTAGAGGGACAAAGTGTGGTCTACAAATACAATGGGACTAAGGTGATGGCACATGTGAAAGGGTGGTGGGAAGTCCAGGGGGACTACAACCCATCAGAAAAAATGTACAAGATAAAGAATGCTGTAAAAAAATAAATCTATTGAAACCTAAAAATAATGAAGGCAATCCTGTCACATACTGCAACATGAATTAAGGTTGAGGATGTTATACTGTATGAGTCCACTTTCAGGAGGTATCTTAGGTGGTCTAACTCATAGAAACAGAAAGTAGAGGTATTACTCAGCAACCAAAAAAGAGAAACACATGTCTTTTGCAGCAACTTGGATGGAGCTGGAAAAGATCATGCTTAGTGAGATAAGCCAGAAAGAGAAAGAAAAATACCGGATAGTTTCACTCAGCAGGAGTATAATGGACCAGGCGAGAAAATAACAAAAATAATGAACAACCATATACCAGAGACATTTTGCGGGGGTGGAGTGGGCAATGGTTTTAAAAACCGGGGGGTGGGGGGGGTGTGCACTGGGACTATGGTGATGGCACACGGGTGACTTGGTGATGGGAAACCCGAGGGGATTACAATTGAGATGGAAAAAAATGTACAAAATGATGTAAAAATAAACTTATAAAATTAAAAAAAAAAATATTGCTCATGAAATGTAACAAATGCACCACACCGATGCAAAACACTGTGAGCCAAGGAGAGAATATGTGGCAATTCTGTACTATCTCATCAATTTCCTGCAAACCTAACACTTCTCCAAAACAAAGCTTATTAATTAAAATTTAATGTAAACGTAATGGGTTCTACATTTCATGGGATCTTTTCCTGCTTTGTGAAGCATGTGTTCTCCGTGATCCACCCATATTATCTAGTGCTTTATAGTGGCTACTCTCTGGTATCAGACAGCCGGCTGCCTCCAAACAGTGTACGCCCTCCCTCCTCTGTGTCCACTGTGAGGACAAGAGCTCACGGGAATTGCCAGGGATTCAGATTTCTAGTCTCAGGGCTTAGTGATACCTAAATAAGCAGTGCCAGATGGCACTCCCAAAGGCTTGCTGTCACCCACTGGGCTCTGGCCCCGCATCCCTGCCCACACTTGGCATGATCTAGTTCTCCCAGGTATGATAATCTCGTGGTGTACATAATATATCAGAGTTGTTTCAATGTGTATTTCTCTAGATATTAATAAATTTGAACATCTCTTCATATGTTTCTTAGTGTCTGCCTTGGAAATTGCCATGTGCTCTGCCATTGTGTTTTCTATTGGCCATCCTACCTTTGCGTTGTGGTTGCTGATTAGTAGAAATTCTTTGTATATACTAGATATGGCCCTTGCTTGTTGTTAGACATGTAAAATACCGTTTTCCATTTTGTCATCTGTCTATTAACTGTGCCTTTGGCTGACTGGATTGAGCGGAAATCCTGTTGAAATGTAATGAAATTTGTCAAATTTTTGCCTTAAACATTGTACTTTCGCAGTTTTCCTAAAAATGTCCTTCTTGGGCCCTCCCTGGGGGCAGCGGGTTAAAGCACAGCACTGTGAGGCTAGCTGCAGCTTCAGCATGAGTTCAATCCCCGGCCAGGAAGGTGACCCACATGGCGCAGCAGACCTCTCCTGACCCGACCGCTGCTCCCCTCAGCAGTGTACTTCTTCGATCTGCCTGTTCTGCTCCCCACTCTGTCTCTGGTGAATCCTCTCACTGCCCCTGCACCACTGCCCTGTACCCCAGTTCTGTATCCATAAATAAATAAATCTTAAAAAAAAAATAAAATGTCCTTCTTAACCCTCCTAACCAGGTCCTTTTGTCTCTCAGCTTTACTGAACTATAATTGACACATGACGTTGTATAAATTTAAGGTACACAATGTGTTGTTTGGTGAATTTCTATATTACAAAATGGTTATCACCATAGCATTATCTAAGACCCCTATCATACCATATAGTTTCTGTTTCTTTTTTGTGGTGAGAACGTTTAAGATCTACTCTCCTAGCAACATTCCAGTATATGATACAGTATTCTTAGTTATAGTCATCATGCCTTCCATTAAGTCCCAGAACTTGTTAATCTTACAACCAGAGACTTGTACTCTGTGACCAACAAGTCCCCATTTTCCCCACCTGCCAACCCTGGTAACCAATACTTTCTTTCTCCCAGTTTGATTTTTTAGTTTCCACAAATAGGAGAGATCATACAGTACTTGACTTTCTCTAACTTATTTCATTTACCATAGTGCTCTACAGTTCTATGTTACCACAAAAGACAGAATTCCCTTCTCTCTCATGGTTGAATAACATTCCTCTGTGTGTGTATGTATGTATGTGTGTAGACAGACACTTAAGTTTTTCCCATACCCTGGCTATTGTGACTCATATTTCATTAAATATAGGAGTTCCAAGATTTTAATTTCAATTCCTCTGGATATTATGGTGTGTGGGGGGGGTGTCTCCTGACACATTTCCAACGAGGTATTCCCACATTAGCAGATCATGTGTTTTCCTTGCTCCATCCATCTGACCCAACCCTTCAGAGAGACAGTTTCAGATTGCCAAGGTAGAAGACTCCACTTCCCAAGACCACCGTCCTCTTTAGATGCTAGCCGTCATCCAGGGCAGCCACCAGTGCTTCTGCCCAGCCAGCTCTGAAGGGCTATTCACACAAACACCTGCTCAGACTTCAGGTGCCAGCCACGTGTCCGGGCTGTTACCTGGGCTTCTGTCTCCAGAGGCTGTAAATTAGAAGTTTCCACAGCCTCCTGCTCAGGTTCATCTAATTTGCTAGAATGGCAAACAGAGCTCAGGAAACTCATTTACTCACTATTCATTTTATTACAAAGGATTCAAATAAGTTGCCAGATAAAGGGAAACAGAGGGTGAGATCCTGAACAAAGGAGCTTCTGTTTTTCTGCAGCTCATGGTCTGGTAAGGTGACCCATAGAAGAGCGCTAAAACCTCCTCCTTTTGAGTTGATGTGGGGTCTTCATTACTAGATTGGCCATTGGCATTTGAACTCCACCTCTTGGCTCTCTCCCTTCCCCTGAAGTCTGGTAGAAGAACTAGAAATTCCAAAACCTTTATTCATGTTGGTTTCTTTGACAACCAATCCTCATCATAACAAGAGACACCTTTAGTACAATTAACACTTAGGAAATTCCAAAGGCTTTGAGGAGCTGTGAGCCAGAACAGTAGGTGGGGACCAAATACATTTGATAAGTATACTTTGGTCACCCGAATGAATATATATGTAATAAATCACAATGCCACAGATATAAACCCAGGCATGGTATTTCTACTTTTGATTTTCTGAGACGCCTCCATACTCATACTGTTTTCTTTCCATAGCAGTTGCTCCAATTTCCATTCCCATCAACAGCACACAAGAAACCCCTTTTCTAAAAAGTGCTCTCCAACACCTTACTTCTTGACTTTCTGATGACAGCCATTCTAACAGTCCGAAGTGCTATCTCATTGTGGTTTTGATTTGCATTGAACTAATGATAAGTGCTGTGCAACAGCATCTTTGCATGGATGTGTCAGCCATTTGCACATCTTTCATGGAAAACTGTCTATTTCCTTTGCCCATTTTTAAATTCACTTTTTTCTATTGAGTTGTATGACTTCTTTATGTATTTTGGATATTAACCGCTTATCAGATATATAATTTGCAAATATTTTCTCTCATTTTATTGGTTTCTTTTTCATGTAGTTGATGGATCCCTGTTTTTTTTTTTTTTTTTATTCATATAGAGCTGGGGTACAGGCCAGAGATGCGGAGGGTGAGAGGATTCACCAGAGACAGAGTGGGGTGCAGAACAGGCAGATCGACGAAGTGCACTGCTGAGGGGAGAAGCGGGCGGGTCAGGAGGGGTCTGCCTCGCCATGTGGATCTCCTCCGGAGCAGGCGGGAATTGAACTCATGCGGAAGTGGCATAAGCTTCTTAGTGCTGTGCTTTAACCCGCTTCGCCACCAGGGAGGGCCCGGATCCCTGTGTTTTTAAGGAGCTTTTTAATCTGATATTAACTCACTTATTTTTGCTTCGGTTGCTTGTGATTTTGTTGCCATAGCCAGAAAAATCACTGCTGAGATTCCTGTCAAGGAACTTTCCTTTTTTGTTTTTTTTCTAGCAGTTTTATAGTTTTAAGTCTTATGTTTAAATCTTTAATTCATTATGAGTTCATTTTTATGAGTAACATAAAGGTCCAATTTTATTCTTTTGCAAGTGGTTCTCCACATCACCATTTGTTGAAGAGACTATCCTTTGCCCACAGGGTGTTTTCTTGGTTTTCCTGTCAATATTAGTTGACCACATGTGCATAGATTTATTTATGGACTTGATTCTGCTTTGTTTGTCTATGTATCTGTTTTTATGCTAACACCATTCTGGTTTGATCACTATAGCTTTGTAGCACCGCTGAAATCCCCAAGTGTGGTGTGTCTGGCTTTGTTCTTCTTTCTCAGGATTGTGTTGGCTAATCTGGATCTTTTGTGGTTCCACAAATTTTAGAATTTCTTTTCTATTTCTGTGAAAATTCAGTTGAAATTTTGGTAGAGATTGCATTGACTCTATACATATTTGGGTAATATGGCCATTTTAACAAAGTTATTTCTTCTCATCAGTGAACACAAAATAAATTCCCATGTGTTTGTATCTTCTTCAGTTTCTTTCATCAACATCTTATAATTTTAAGTTACAGATATTTCTCCTCCTTGTTAAATTTATTCCTAAGTATTTTATTGTTTATGATGCTACTGTGAATGTACTTGTTTTCTTTAAATCTTTGTTAGATATTTTGTTGTTAGTGTATAAAAATGCACTGTTTCTGATTGACTTCTTTAATCCTGAAATTTTATTGAGTTTGTTGATAGTTTTATCAGTTTTTTTGGCAGAGTCTTTAGGATTTTCTATCTACAATCATGTATTTCTTAATGACAGAGATCAATCTGAGAAATGTGTCATTAGGTGATTTCATCATTGTGCAAATATCAGCAAATGTATTTACACAAAACTAGATCGTACAGCTTAATACGCACTTGGCAATCCTGGGGACCATCACCATCTGTGTAGTCTGTACTTACTGAAATGTTATTATGCAGTGCATGATTTCAAAAAAAGATAAGTTTACTTTTTCCTTTCCAATTTGGATGTCTTTCGTTTCTTTTTCTTGCCTGATTGATATGACCATCACTTCTAGTACTAAGCAGAATAAGTGTGGACACTCTTGTCTTCTTCCTAATCTCAAAGAAAAACTTTCAACTTTTCACCAGTTGAGTCTGTCATATAGATAAAGTGCTTATTTGTCAAGATCCACTTTTAAATGCTACACACTAATTCTCTGACATGTTGTCTGTACAACAATTTATTGAATCATTTCCCTTTGAATTTCCCTCTACTTACTATATCAAAAGCAACACTAAATATTCTTTGAACCATATCTTCATTTACTACTTTTGATATTTCTGATGATCAAAAATAATATCCAGGCCCTCCCTGGTGGCGCAGCGGGTTAAAGCACAGCACTGAGAATCTGAAGCCACTTCCGCATGAGTTCGATTCCCGCCTGCTGCCTGCCCCGGAGGAGACCACATGGCGAGCCAGACCTCTCTTGGCCCGCCCGCTGCTTCCCTCAGCAGTGTACTTCATAGATCCTGTTCTGCTCCCCACTCTGTCTCTGGTGAGGCCTCTCACCGCCCCTGAGCCTCTGGCCTGTACCCCAGTTCTGTATGCACAAATAAATTAATAAATCTTTAAAAAAAAATAATAATAATATCCAATCACAAACCATTAGAATGCAGAAAAGACTGTTATTGTCTTTGGACATTTCTTTCCTGCCGATGGTTTTTGCCTAAATACCCCAAGATTATTATAAAAATCTCTAGTATTGTGCATTATTTTGAAGACTATTTTCAAATGTGCTTATCAGCTTTATTACAGATATTACCAAACTTACGTACAAGAAAAATTAAAATGAGCCCTCAGGTACCTGTCACCAAACTTCAACAATTACAATGTATAAATAAACTTATTATGTCTGTATTTCAACCTGTATTCAACCCACGGAATATTCTAAGGTCCCAAACATCATACCATTTTTAATCAATAAATACTATATTGAGTGACTCTACGGCACAAGGACTCTTTTTTTTTTGTAACATTATCACACTTTTTCAAAATTTCCCCAATTGCCTAGTCTCTTACAACTGCATTATTCACATGAGAATCTAATACTGCTTACGTTGCATTTAGTTACAATGCCTCTTAAATATCTTTTAAGCAATAACACACTCTTCCCTCTTTTTCATTCTTGCATTTTACTTGTCAAAACATTCTGGGCACATTACCTAGAATTTTTCGCATTCCAGAGTTAGCTCACTGCATCTCCATTGGATCCCATAATGTTGTACTTCTATCACCTGGGCTTCCTGTAACAGAGAGCAGAGACTGATCAGATTCAAGTGTAAAATCTGATAATATTTCGTAGGAGATGCTGTGTATTTTTTAATTACATCTACTCATATACAAATGGTATTATTACATTGTGTCCTTTCTTGGGATGCTAATATTGACCAGTGACCTTGGGAATTGAAACTCCTTTTGTTTTGTTTTGCTTATCGATATAATGTAGATAACTTTCAATGTCAAAATTTAGCAGCTTACTCAATCACTCTATGAAGAAAATAAACATAAATTCTCTGGATCCTTTTGAAGTACAGACCACAAGTATAGCTGTGTATATAACACTTGCAATTGCTCCCTGCTTTACATAAGGTTCACAGTTATGTTAATGAATTCTCTCAAATGTCCGAGATGCAAGTTATCTAGCTCAAGAATGAAATTTCAAAAGTAAAACCAGAATGAGCTGTCTGAAATCCACTGTGGAATGATCTTATGTCTTTTAGACATGTAATTATTTAACTGCAATGCTTTGTGTTTAGTCTCTTGTTTGGTTCCATACTAGTTGGTTGTAATACGCGGACATCCTACAAGCCTAACTAGCCAAATTTCTAGAAAAAAGACAAAGACAAAGAAACAAAGGAGATTGTATTCTGATTATATCTATGAGGATGTTTTCAAACATTTTTTTAAATGCCTGTGTTTTAGTCTAGCTTTGTTATGGTGCTTTTAAAATCTCTATTGGAAAACAATTTGATGGTACATATTGTTTGCCATGCAAATGTTCACATTAGCTAGCCTATTAAACCTGTCTCAGAATTAAAAAAAAAAAAGTTCTCAAAATCATTAAAAACTATAGTTATAGGCCCTCCCTGGTGGCGCAGCGGGTTAAAACACTGCACTAAGGAGCTTAAGCCACTTCCACATGAGTTCGATCCCCGCCTGCCCTGGAGGAGACCACAGGGCAGGGCAGACCTCTCCTGGCCCGCCCGCTGCTCCCCTCAGCAGTGTACTTCGTGATCTGCCTGTTTGCTCCTCTCTCTGTCTCTGGTGAATTCTCTCACCCTCTGCATCTCTGGCCTGTACCCCAGTTCTGTATGAATAAATAAATAAATCTTAAAAAAAAAACT
>NW_004567128.1:27490083-27513202 GCF_000260355.1 Condylura cristata | reverse complement strand
AAAAAAAAAACTATAGTTATAAAATTTAATGAAAATATCCACAATTTGATATGGGGCAAAATTAAAGGGTGCCCAGGTGTTAGCAAGCAGAAGGAGGAGCACCAAAGGACCCCCAAACCTGCCTGGTCTAAAGAGGTTCTGCCATCTACCACGTAAAGACAAACATACTCTTAGTGCATAAGACCTTCAATACAAAATAACTTGAATACAACTAGTGTGCAATAGAGAGGAAAGAAAGAATATAGTTTCCCAACAAATCACCCACGTTTATCTATCCCCTGTGTGTAAATGCCCGGCCAAACAGGGCTGGCCCAAAGCAGGGCCACTGAGGCCCCAATGCCTGCCACAAGTCTAAGGCACCTCCCGGTGGGGACCCATAGGGAAGGGGCAGAAGGAGCGGGGCCAGTCTGCAAGGAAAAAAGCAAAATCAAAACCCAAGTCAAGATGAAGGCTGCCACTATCAGTGTCCCCGCTGGTCTCTCACCCACGTCTCTGTCTCTTCCAGATGTTTCCTTCCATGTTCCCCAAGCCCCTGGTGCAAGTCCCAAGGCCAAGAAGCAAGTGGGGCTTCTTCTTCACATGTCTCTTGTCTAAGTGCCAGGTCTTCTCCCTCCAACCTTCTCTCACAAGTTTTTTTTAGCTTCCTCTCACTGCTCAACCCCATCCACCCTTAGCTGGGTCAGGGAACTCAGAGCACCTCCTTTCTATAAAGATTATGCTGTTACACTGGGACCCCAAATGTCTATGTTGCTTCTTCTAAGGGGTTTATGCCACCCATGTGCATCACAGCAAAGTATTCAAGCTCTAGTGTGCTCAAAGATTGTTAATCAGTGAGGGGCTCAAAGAGAGGGAGAAGAGTAGGGGAGACAAGGACTTCAAATATGGATTCCCGACCAAGTTCCAAAATCAACCAATGGAGTCCAGAGGTGCTGACAGAACCCAGAGGCGCTGATGGATCCCAGATGTTCTTGACTTCTGATGTGGGGGTCAGAATAGGTGAGTTAGAAATGAAGCTTTATAGTAAGTCAAAGGGACATGTTTGTTACTGGAAGAGAAAATAAACAGGGGCATTTGCATAGGCACAGATGGGTTTAGGCACACAAGGGCTGCCATTGGAAAGGTTATTAAGCAAAAGAGATGCAGGCAGGCAGTCTTGGGGTAAGAACTGCAATTTGCTGGAGCAATAGGTAACTTCAGTGTTAAGTGGAATTTGTATTGTTCTTGGTGGAATTTCTCCCTTTGGAGTTAAGTTGGTTTACTGAAAGATCATTAACTTTTCTACACTCCACCTGGTTTTGCCTATAGCTCTCCCACAGTGGGTTTAGTGGCTATGTTACCCACCCCATTTCTACTTAAGTCTCAACTGGGAGGCAAACAATCTAAGACCCCAGAGTCAAAGTGTTTGTCTTACTCAGCAGGGTGTTCTATTAGGGATATAACATAATCATTTTGTTTCCAGGAATGCAATCAGAGCCCATTAATGGTTGATTGTGAGGAATGGTTATAGGTAAAGCTATTCAGTGAGTTTTAACAACTTAATTCTAAAGAGGGAATGCAGTTCAGTTGTCAGAGTATAATTCTGCTTATTCCTTATATTTTTTGCTCTCAGCTTCCATCACAGCTCTCCCTTCGTGGGCAAACATTCAGTCAGACAGGCAGGGCCCTAAGCTGGGCATCCAAGACACAAAAGCAGAACCACTGGGAGAATGAATCCAAGGCAGCGTCCTGGTAGGAAACATAAGCAAGAGGCTTCACAGGGTTCAAAGGACTGGAAGAGAATAGAATGCGCTGCCCAAGCAGAATCCATGGGGAGGTCAAAATGGTAGCTGCCATAATGTCTCAAGAGAGTGCGTTCATGCAGCCTCTCAAATTACCAAAGCTGGAAAAAGAGCTACTAGGGGGACACAAAAGCAAGAGACCCCTCTGCATCTTACCCACTATCTCTGTCTTTTCAAATCTACCAATGGGTCTGGTTCCAGTTGTCCTTATTCAAGAAGTCAGGGGGTGGAGCAGTGAGACTTATAACTTTCCCAGCTGGCTTCACTCAGGAAGTCACAGGGCTGGAGTGACCAGATTCACAGCTCTCTTATAATTAGATCCCAAAATGTGAAAACCCTTTTTATATTGTTATAGGATAGCAAGTTATAGTATAGCAGTAAGCTTATATAGCTAAAAGGAACAATACACTTATTTTGTCAAAAATGCAACACATTTTTATTGAGCAGCTACTACATTGTGTTGATTGCACAGGAGTAAGTTCCTGTACAAACAAAAGCAAAGTCCCTGACTACATCCTGGTAGCCAGATGAGGTTAATGTTGAGTTTCAGGTAACTGCAAAAACAGCAACATAGCCAACAATGTTAAGGAGACTGAAGTTTGGAAGAAAGATCTGGTTGAAAGTAAAAAACTTTGTGATCACTGGGATTGAGGTGAGAGTTAGTATATGGAAAGTGAGGCCATCGCCTTATTTTCATGCTGAAATTCTTAATTATTAGTCCAAAGCTGGTCTGACACAAGAAGCCACAGCCTTATGGTGATCCATCACACTTGGCCAACAAAAAGTCCTCTACTCATGTAAGCTGCTCTGCCGTGCCTCAAGGCCAAAGTAAAGCACCTTGACACAGTACATTTTATTAACACATGACTCCGTTGACCTAAAAATCCAGGAGGTGATTAACAAGGCAAAAAACATTTATTTGGAAACAAAGAATTGATATTTGAGGTACACAGGTTCAAGTAGAAAACTTAAAACCTGCCCTTAGGTGGAATAAAGTTAAGGATTTTTATGGAAAGAAATGAGGAAGATGAAATAAACAGTTAAAGAACTGATGAGTGTTCATAGGCTTAAGCTATTCTTGGCTATACATAATTGGTTACTAGATTTCTCTAGAAACAATGAAAAGGGAACTTGTCTGATTCTATCTTTCAGCTAAATGTCCTTAATTATTAGTTCTCAAATCCGGGTGATTTCTTAAACAATTGTTTGTTTGATGGTTTCTGAAAACAGTTGCTTTGGGCCCAGTTCAAGGCCATTGGCCCAGTTCAAGGAGACAGGTGACACAATTTCTCTGTAGTGACTTCTCAACTCCATCTTAAAAATGTCTCCAGATATCAACTTTTCACGGCATGCTTTAGGGACCTGTACATGAAATAGTGCAGCAGTGCAAGTCAGGACTGTCTCCTCACTACATAAATTCCTGCCCCTGGAGTCCTCTCCCTCCTCACTTCCCACGAGCCACCCTGGCCCTGTGCAGCCAGTGCCCGAGACCCCCTGGGAGAGCTCCACATGGCTGCCATGTTCCCGCTGGGCTCAGCCCTCGGCCTCTCTTGCAGACGGCTCCTCTCCTCCCAGGAACTCGAAGCCTGGTGCATCTGAGGACTCAACCAGCGCTGCTGGGGCTGGACGGAAGAGCCTGCCGTGTCCACTGCTGGGTCTGGCCCAGGGGCTCTGCAGAGACTCCAAGAAACCTGGAAAGACAGTGTGTACGTGTCAGCTAGTTAGTGTTCACCCCCACAAAATTCAAACACGCATCGGATAATTACGTGTTAACTTGTAATTATGGCATTGTCAGAAAGCAGAGGAAATGTCCCCTATCCCTCTGGATTGTCAGGCTTCAGATAATCAAATTAATATCAGACAGATCAGCAGGAGAAAGCAAATAAATTTAATTACATAGGGTACAGGGAATCTACATGGAAATTAATTTCTAAAGTCGGTGAGGAAAAATGGGCACATGTACCCTGAGCTAAGGAATAAATAGGGGCCTGGGGCTCCAAGAGATAAGAGGTGGTTTACATGATGAGGAGAGAATTACTCAGATGGTGAAGACCAGATGCTCTATAATTAGACGCTTGCCTTGCATGTAGATAGGTTTCTCTGCTAGAAAAGACGTCTCTGTTCAAAACCGCACTTCTAAGGAACATCCCCAATTTTTATTTTTCTAGTTAGTTAAGGGAGTAGTAAATGTTTCCCTGTGAGTCTGTGGGGCCTAGATTGACCTTAACTCTAAATAATCCATATGTTAAAGTGACACATCTTGAGAAGGTCTATTCTGAACATTTTGGGATGCTCCCTTCAGTTTCACAGAATTGTTATTAAATTTGTTAGTTGTTGAACTTGTTTTGTGATTATGTTAAAGCAAATAGTATTTATCTATTAAAGATATATTTATTGAACTATTTATGGGTGTAGTAATAGTATCTGGAATTTTCCTTAGAAATATTCTGGTAAGGGGCCTCCCTGGTGGAACCCAGGTTAAGTTACAGCACTATGAAGCTCTCTGCAGTCCCTGCAGCATGAGTTCCATCCCCCACCAGGGAGCTGACCCACATGGCACACGGACCACTCCTGACCCACTTGCTGCTCTCCTCAGCCGGGTATTTCAGTCAATCTGCTTGTTCTGCTCCCCACTCTGTCTCTGGTGAATCTTATTCCCACCACACCGCTGGCCTACACCCCAATTCTTGAGTGAATAAATACAGAAAAAATAAACAAATCTTTAAAAAATACTCTGGTAAGGACAAGATGTACTAGCGTTGATATCTGTAATATTTTTTTTTGCAAATGTATCAATAAACAAGATGGATCGGTGGATAAACAAAAGGAGAGATATAAACAAGTATAGCAAAATGTGATAGAGAAAAAAATACAGCAAAATGTTGATTATAGTATTAAATTACTTGAGTCTACAGCATACAATTCTTTAAGCTTTTCTACATACTTGAATAATTTCATAATACAATGTTGGGAGACACTAACAAAAAGTATTTTAGAGGATGCATGAAATAAAATTGGCAAGTTGATTTTTTTTTTGAGCTCATCATACCACCTCTTATTTTGTATACGTTTGAAATTTCCCAAATTATTTTACTGGGATGAAATTTTGGACATTATGCTAAATGAATAAGCCAATCGCCAAAAAGTACAACTGTACTATTTCATTTATATGAGGTACCAAGTACAATCAAATTCAGAGAGATAAGAAGTAGGATGATGGAAGCCAGGAAGTGGGGGGGAGGAGGAAGTGGGCAGGTCTTGTGTTGTGAGGTATAGTTTCAATTCTGCAAGATGAAAGAGATCTGTAGAACACAGCAATGTGACACTACTTAACACTACTGAATTGTGTGCTAAAAATTGATTCATTTAAAAAAAAAATCTTATTGGGCCCTCCCTGGTGGAGCAGCGGGTTAAAGCACAGCACTGAGAAGCTAAAGCCACTTCTGCATGAGTTCGATCCCCGCCTGCCCCGGAGGAGATCCACATGGAGAGGCAGACCTCTCCTGACCTTCCCTCTGCTCCCCTCAGCAGTGTACTTCATCGATCTGCCTGTTCTGCTCCCCACTCTGTCTCCGGTGAATCCTCTCACCACCCACATCTCTGGCCTGTACCCCAGTTCCATATGAATAAATAAATAAATCTTTAAAAAAATTAAGTTTACTAGGCAAATATATTCTGGGGGTACTTGTTTCAGGCACTAAGCTAGATACAGTATATAAAGTCCAGTAAAGTCAACTCTAGATTTTAATCATGATGAAGTACTGGAAATACCATGAAATTTTTTGAGTAAAATGAATGTTTCAATTCCAGTTCTTCCTCTTTTCAGGTATGAGAACAGAAACTGTTTCATTTTCACTTACCTAAGCTCAAAGTGAGTATGAAAATTCCTACCATTCAATGTAAAGATTTTTTTTAGACAGAATATGGAGCGTTTACCACCAAGATTTTTGACTTGAAGAAAATATTCAACAAAATTCTCTAACCTTGGAACAGAGATCTCAAGAGAGGAGGATAAAAGTAGTGAGCAGTGAGTGACTCTTGTGACATGTGTATAAAATGAAATCTAAGTGGGTGATGACTGAGCACTTAAGAGCATTATTTTCAACTAGAAGGGAAAAGCCAGTAATAGCCCAGGACTTGAATATTTTTATTGAAGTATACTAAGAATTAGGCACAGAAAGCCATTATAGTATGAATGGGTTTTCAAAAGGTAAACACTCTTGCAACCAATACCAAATTCAAGAAAAGAACTTGGCCAGTCACACCAGAAACCTCATCCAATTTCAACCCACCATTCACTCGCCTGACTTTGAAGCAGTTCCTCTTTTGCATTTCGTTATCATTATATCACCCAAATGATACACGCTATAGTTTAGTCTTGCTAAACTATAAATTCACTAAAAATTCATTAGGTTTTCAGTCTCTCAATTCTCAAGTTTCTCACTCAAGTCTGGATTTTCCACACCTAGATTTGGGGGAATTATGCACACATGTGGTGCAATATATAGAGAGCCCCCACTCCCCCCACCCCACCTACTTCAGAAGCCAATGACAAGTCGAGGGTGTTAACTGTGCTTCTGACCAATGAACATCAGTTGGTGGTCCCCACAACTTTCTGCCCAGGCTCAATTCATTTGCAGAGCAGCTCACAGGAAACTGTCCACCAGTTTATAATAAAATAGGATAAAGTCAGTTGATGAGCACCCAGCTGTTGAGGGTCAGGTATGTAGGCAAGGCTGTGGGTTGGGCACTTCCTTGCCAACTGAGTGGGGCTCGCCAGCAGCTCCACATGGTCACCCACCCCAAGCTCTCCAAGCCCCACACTGCTAGGATTTTTACAGAGGCTGCATACCAGAAGTATAGGGATCACTAACTCCATTTTCAGCCCTTCTCTGGACAATGGGGGTGGGACTGAAAATTGTGAGCTTCTAATCATGACTTTTTCTTTTTGGCAAGCAGCCTCAACTCAAAAGACACTTCTAAAAACAAACAAACAAAAAAGACACTTCTGCCATTCATCCACAAAATTCCAAGGGATTAGGAAATCTGTGTCAGGAACCAGGGTCAAAGACCAAATATTACAGAAAAAGATGCTCCCGGCGCCCTTAACACCTAGGAAATGCAAAGATTGTAGTAGTTCATGCAGGGACCCAGGGGTAGAGAGCAACATATATTTTTTGTTGTTTCACATGCAGTTGAACATATTTTTCTGACTCTGCTCCCTGCAAATTGGCAGCTGGGCGCAGAGACCAGAACTGGCTCAAGTTCGATCTCTTTATCAAGACTGTGAGGAGTGGCAAGTCTCCTGGAGGCACCTGGTGTCTGGTCATCATTCTTAAGATGTTAGTAGTTGAGATGCTCAGAACCTAGAGCCTCTCATCGGTGGCTGCAAAACGATGATATTCAAACTTGACCAATTCTTTCTCACTTACCAATTGCAATACTTCCTAGAGATGTTTTTGCTCCTTTATCATTTGGTTACTTCTGTTACAGCTCATATAGAAAAGCAGGATACAGGCTTGATTCTTTTTCCTTTAGGCCCTAGTTTTCAAGAAAAGGATTCTCCTCCCTAAGTAACTATTGAAGATCATTGCAAACTCATGATTTTAAACATATTGCATGGGTCTCAATAAAACTGCAATTATTATTTTCTTAAAGCTCAAATGGTCTCGTCAGAGACCAGTGGGAAACTCCTGGAGCTGCCTTCCAAGTCCTTTGGCCAAGACCTTGACAACTTTTCACAAGATTCCAGGGTCAGCTTGAACAGTTCCAATACTGGGTCTGGAACCAGCCATTTCTCCAAGAAACTCTGGTTTCTTTACATGGCAAATGATACTTCAAGACCAACGACAACCTGCAGTTGGTTGCCCACTGGTACTGAGTTGATCACTCTTTCTTTCCTCTTAGCAAATAGAGCTAGAAAGTATGCACACACACACTTTTTTTTTTTTTAAGATTTTTTTTTTATTTATTTATTCATACAGAACTGGGGTACAGGCCAGAGCTGTGGAGGGTGAGAGGCTTCACCAGAGACAGAGTGGGGAGCAGAACAGGCAGATCATGGAAGTACACTGCTGAGGGGAGCAGCGGGCGGGCCAGGAGAGGTCTGCCACGCCATGTGGTCACCTCCGGGGCAGGCGGGAATCGAACTCATGCTGAAGCGGCTTTAGATTCTCAGTGCTGTGCTTTAACCCGCTGCGCCACCAGGGAGGGCCCCACACACACTTTTTTAAAAATAAACTATCTTATGAGATCATATTATATTTTGAATTCAAATTCAGGGACTTGAGTATTGTTTTAGTGTTTTAACTTAACCTCTTCCATTTTCTACCTGTATTTCCTTTCCTCCACACCAAAAATATAGGTTCTCAAAAAATACAGGGGCTTATATAATTAGGCTACCTCATCATTTTTCATTTACTTTAAACCACTGTGTTAGGGGTTCTGAAGACCACCCCATTTTCTATAATTGGCTCATAGGTTTAAGCACATAGTTAAGTTCATAGCTAAAGTTTACTACAGCAAAAGGACATACAGCAGAATCAGCAAGGGGAAAGGACGCAGCGAATGTGAAGGATGCCACGTGTATCCTCCTTATGCCGGCTCCCTCTTACGGTGGGTCAAAACTCGCTGTTGCCTAGCAACATAAATGCAGGAAGAGAGCCGTGACGTTTCTGCCCAGAGAAGCCATTAGTGCTTTACTGGAAGCCGGTAAATAGGCACGCTCAGAATGCCATGTACCAAAACTCCAGACTCCTGCAAGTGTTAGTGGGCAGGAGAGACACTCTGGCACCCACAAACATGCACACTTTGCAAACTCTTAGTATAAAAGAACTTTAATAGCTTATTGTGCCTAGAGAGAGAAGAAAGGATAAGAGTTTCCCAATGAAATACCCAAAGTTACCCATCCCCTTGTGGTTGAATGCTCAGCCAAAGCGAGGCTGCTGAAGTCTGAAAACTCGCCACAAGTTCAAGGCACCTCTGGTGACGACTCATGGGAAAGAAACCAGACAAAACTGGAACCAAAGGGACAAAATCAGAATATAAATCAAGGTAATGGCTGCCACTGCCAGCCTCCCCATGCCTCTCACGCACAACTCTTCCACATGTCTCTGTATGTCTCAACCCCATGTGTCTCCTTCCATGTCCCCCAAGTCCCTGGTGCAAGCCCAAAGCTGAGAAGCAAACACGCCCCTTTTCCTGCTCCAAGTCTTCTCCAGCAGCTCCACCCTTCATTAGGTGAGGCAGGGAACATGGACCCTACCCTTTGTATGGAAATGACACTGCAACACCTGGAAAGCAGGTGATTACATAAGCCACACTGTGCTGCCTTTACCAATAAGGAGTTATAGAAGCATTCCCCAAGCACAAATTCACAGCCAAGAGCCAGGCAGGCTCTTGGAGCCTGCAGGCCTTTCAAAGGCTGTTAGTCTCACCCTCACTTGCAGCCCTTCTGGGTTGTCCATCCCTGGGTCCTTGGCCAAGGTGACTTGATGGCAAAATTATCAATAGGACCCCAGGCAGCAGGGCGAGACCACCTGCAGTACTGGCCCCAGCTATACCTTCCAGCAGTTGGATGTCACCATTTAAAACAAGCCCTATTAACGCAATTTCTATTTTAGAAAGTCGGTTAACTTACTGTGGAATTTTCCACATGAACTTTTAGGTAGCGCCATGTGCCTGTTCTGGCATGGCACGCAGCAGTCAGGAACTGGAAGTTGACCAGACAGCAGCAGTGTGGGCCACTCGGGGCACGCATACAGGAAGTACGGTCCAGAGAGCACAAGTGTTTCCCTGAAACAGAGCTTACAATTATTCAGGCTCCCCCAAAGCAGGACCGCCATGCCGAATGGATTAACAGGGCGCCCAGTGTATCCTGCAGGGATCCTGCAGCCCCGTTCAGCACAGATAATTCAGTTGAGTCCCTGTTTTCAGACGGACTACCTACTTCCATCAGTTTTGCTTTTTCGTCACTTCCTTGTTCATCCCTCTCATGAGTGTGGAGGACACCTGAGGGTGCCCCTGCCACTTCATTATCAGAGCTCTGTCAGGTGTGATCCAGGCTCAGCAGTCCATTCGAATTCAACGTGCAGCTTGGAAATAAAACACCACGGGGCATTTTTCTTCAGGAAGAGGGGAAAGCTTCCAAGAGCAGTTCAGAAAAACAAATATCATTAACACCTTCTCTACTCTTGGCACCTCCCCTGGTTTCTTTCTGTTTCTCCATGGTTACAACGTCAGTGTGTCGCATTCAGCTATGTCACCTTCCTTTTCCTGGTCATTTACTCTGCCCCAGACTTTTTGCCTGGAAGGATTGTGTGCAAGAAGAAAAAAGAAAAGCATTGTCCTAGGAAAACAATGTTTTTCACTAATTCATTGATTCTCTTACATTGTTGTTCATTTTCAGACAGTATTTGGTTTCTCCCCTCAGGTCTAGCTAGCCCCTAGTTCACCCACCACCATTGCACCTGTCATCCACCACCATAGTCTCTTGTGCTTCTCCCTCCCTTGTCTGGACCCCTCACCGTCGCCCTCCCCTGCTGGATGTCTCAGATCTGTACTCAGCTCTATGTTTTGCGTCTTTCCTGACCCTTTGTGTGTTTTCTTTATATTCCACATATAAGTGAAACCATCGATGTTAATTTTTCTCCTTCTGACTTATTTCGCTTAGCATAATCCTTTCCAGTTCCATCCATGTTGCTGCGAATAGCATGAGTCCATCTTTTTTGATACTGAGTAGCATTCCATTCTGTATAGAGACACCACTTTTTGATCCATTTATCTGTCTTGGGCCATTTGGGTTGTTTCCATAATGTGGCTGTTCTAAACAGTGCTGCAATAAACATAGGAGTGAAGGTTTCCTTCCAAATTAGTGTTTTTGTGTCTTGGGTTTAGATCCCTAGGAGTGGAATTGCTGGGTCATGTGGTAGATCTGTCTTTAGTGTTTTGAGGAACTTCCACACAGCTTTCCATAGGGGCTGGGCTAGTTTGCATTCCCACTAGCAGTGTAAGAGTTTCCTTTTTCACCACATCCGCACCGCATTTGTTGTTTCTGTGTTTGTGTGTGTGTGTGTGTGTGTTTCTTTAGCAGGTGTGAAATGGTATCTCATTGTGGTTTTGATTTGCATTTCTCTGATAAGTGACAGTTGAACTTTTTTTCATATGCCCCTATGGCCATTTGCACTTCTCTGGAGAAGTGTCTTTTTAGCCCTCCTGCCCTTCCCCCCCCACTATGTTGTTTATTTTTGTTGAGTTGTGTGAGGTCTTTGTAGATCTTTGCTATCAGCTCCTTACTACTTGTATGCTGCGCAAATACTTTCTCCTATCCATTAGGGTGTCTCTTCATTTTGGTTGCTGTCTCTTATGCTGTACAGAACTTACTAGTTTAATGTAGTCCCGGCTATTTATATTCTCCTTTGGAAACAATTTAAAAAAAAATTTACAGTTTAACCAGAAAGACACATCATATTCAGGAATTGGTCAGAAGAATCCTTGTAGGATAAGTGATGGTCAGGCTTTTGTGCTGTTGACCTCTGTGGCTATCACCTATCACCTGCTGCCTTGAATACAGGAGGTGGTTGGGAGTGTGGGTTTGGGGTGCATATGCCTGATGATGAACACCTGGAGTGTGGTATGGGCATGCGGAAGTGGGCACACCTGAACCCAGAAACTGGGGCATAAGGGTGGTGGCAGCAGAGAACTGCTATGGCTTGGGGCTACAAGTGGACGAGTGACTACCTACATCATGACTTGCTTCCACCACAATCCTAATTTTGAAATGGAAAGGGGAAATGAGTTTATATACTTTCATCCTGAGCCTAGAAAAAAACCAATCCATTGCTCGGGAGAGCTACATTTAATAATCAATTACCTTGTGAAGCTGTACTATTGGGAGAGAGGGGACAGAAGTGGGTCGGGTTATCATTTCCTAGGTACAAACTGCAACTCATCTGGAAAACGGAACACAGGAAGTCAACAGCAGTGAGCTCTCCAAGATATCTGGTGTACAGCCTGCGAGGAGTGGGTTGAAGGCCAAGTCTCCCCAAAATGTCCAGAATAGGTTATTTCCAATGCCTACTGATGTTGGGGCCCTGGGGTGCTGAGGGGCCCCGAGGTTCTTGATCTATGGGAATCAGTATAGGAGAGTTAGAAATGAAGCTTTATTGTAAGTCTAAGGGCAGGTTTGTTGAGGAAACGGAAAAGGAACATTGGCATGGATGCGAAAGGGCGAGAAGCTGCCTTTTGAAAGGGGCAGGATTATTTGGAAAGACACCCCTGCATAGAAACAGGTAGGCACTCTGGGGGTAAAGTCTGTGTTTTGCCAGAGCAAGGGGCATTATTTAGTGGCTTTAAATGGAATTTTCCATTGTTCTTGGTGCAATTTCTCCCTTTGGAGGAAAGTTGTTTTCCTGAAAAGATTGCTAGCTTTCTCTACCCCCACTTCTGTTTCCTGGCTTTGCCTGTGGATCTTCCAAAGACTAAGTTAATCACTTCACCTCCTCCTTGGTTAGTCCAGGAGACTAGAAGTCTAGGGGCAGGAGTCAAGGTGTTTGTCTTTCCCAGCAGGGTGCCAAGTTGGAGCCAGTTAATTATTGCTAATGAGGAGGGGTGTTCAGGAAATGATAAACAATTAGGAAAGCAATTTAGTGAATGCTAACAATTCTAAACATGGAATGTGATTCAGTGGTCAGAGTTTAATTCTGCTTATTCCTGTTTTTTTTTCTGTTCTAAGTTTTCATCACTGTCACCTTGACATGTGGAATAGGTCAATAGAGGCCCCTGTGGGTTTCAAGAGAAACTGTTACCATTGTTTCAAAGAATGATGATTACCCAGATTTAAGGTCATCTCCAGAAATAACCTTTTTATGGCAGAAATCTATCTTTATGGTAAGGCAAGCAACCAGACCATCTGATTTTGCCTTATGAGTCATCCTCTCTTCATCATGTGAGACCCCCTCCTCTCTCCTAGCAGGCCCAGGCATGCATATACAGCCCCAGTCTGTTCCATTCACTTAGAATTATTGCCGTGTAAATCTCCATGCATACGCAATTGATGTCGTTGTGGCGAGGTGCTAGTTCTGTGAGCAGGTCCCTGGGTGACCTCTGAGAAAAGTTTCGGCTGAGCTCCCCTTTCAGTGGTGTGTGGTGAGTTTACCCAGGAGAAGGACACGTTGGCAGAGACACAGGCAGGCAAGGGCACACTTTTAAAGGACAAGTTTACTGGGAAAAGGAGAAAGGAAAAACAAAGAGTCACAACTCTAGCCACAGAGTAGAGCTTCATTTTCCCAGGGCAGGAATTGCTCTGATACAGTGTTCCTTTTGCAGGGAGGGATTCATTCTGAGTCCCAGGCAAGTTAGGGTTAATTAGGCAGCTTCAGGGCCAGTGCAGGCAGGAACTTTGGGAGAATTTAAAAAGCTTATTGAGATAAGGACAGAGAAAGCCAGGAGGGCTAGTGAGGGCAGTAAATTTTACAGCTAATAAGAAAAGTAAATTTTAAGACTTGGCCAGGGGCAGTGAAGGGAAGAAAGGAAGACTAAGATAAGAGCTGGACCGCTGGACCCAGCTGCCCCGGGAAGAGCAGTCTGAGCGTTTTGGAAGTTTCTGTTGTGGCTTTGTGAGACACCAATCTGTAGTGGCCTAGTGGCCGGGACTCAGCACTGCCGCTACAGCCTGTGGTCCATTTCTGGCTGGGAGACTAGGCCTGAAATTATGGTATCAATTTCTTTGTGAAATTCTTATCTATTGTTAAATCAATCACCTCTAGGGTGTGACTGAGTGATGTGTAAGGACCATGGTCCTCTAATGGCCCCCCAATATCCAACTCCCCACCTCTGGTCCAGGGCTAGGGACATTTCCTATTGCAGTCCACATTTAAGGAGTTTCCATTTCTTTTTTTTCCCTAAGATTATTTATGCATACAGAACTGGGGTACAGGCCAGAGGAGCAGGTTTGCGGAGAGGATTCACTAGAGACAGAGTGGTTAACAAAACAGGCGGATTGACAAAGTCCATTGCTGAGGGGAGCAGCGGGCAAGACAGGAGAGGTCTGCTGGACCATGTGGGTCAGCTCCCTGGCTGGGGATTATAGCTGGTTTAACAAGTATTTGAATCATGACTCCCTCGATTCAATGTCTGGCCTGTGAAGCCTGCATCCTAAATGTGACACAAGCTATACAACCTCTGTTGACAGACACCATCCGGATGGAGGGGAAATGCTCTGAAAAGTCAGACTTTCCACGCTAACTTATGTTATGACCTCCCTTTTTTGTATAATCGTAATATCAAAATATTCTGAGCAACCTTCAGCTTAGAATTGGATTGCCTCAGCCGCATAAGGCCTGCCTGCCCTGACAAGCAAGCACTGCACCAGGGTGAGAAATTCCTCTGAAGTCAAAAGTGACTTGACAACTGGCTGATCAATAAAAGCAAAAGGGCTGTTTCTGCAAAGTCTCTCACTGCCCCGATGGAGGAAAATCCAAATCTTATCATTCTACTATCTCACCTAGCCTTCTATTCAGCTTCTACAGAATTACTCAAACTTCCTACTGTCTGGCCTTTAGATGTGGAAATTCATCCAAGTTGCCTGTTCAGAGCTAATCAGGTTTTCTACCTGCTACACTTCAAAAGAATTCACACAAGACTTCTGGCTGGTCTTTCAGGATTCTACTATCTAGTCTTTAGATAAGGAAATTCACCTATGTCTCCTATTCAGAGCTAATTATGCTTTCTACTGTCTAGACCTCAAGGAAATTCACTTAAAACTTTCTAACAAGTTTCTTCAAAGAACTTTTCTGTAATTTGATTTACAAGAAATTTCCTTTTCCTGCCTCCTAGGATGTCTCAATTAAAAAAATTAAGTAGTAGATAAGGTTTAAGGGACTTTATTTTAGTTAATCCTCACTATAGTAATATTAGTCTTAAACTTTGTGCATCTATGTACCTGTTTTAACCTTGATAGATTGATTTTAGAATGTTATAATCTCAACTAAAGGTCAAAAGGACCCCAGACTATTCTTAGAAAAAAGGTGATTGTGATCTCAGCCCCTTTCATATGCTAATGTCATCCCTCTGCCTGCTTGGAATGTATAAAATAAACCTCTGCTGAAGGCGGAGCAGTAAGATTTGCACCCAACTCTGACTCCCATGTCTTCCTCACTCCCACTCCCCATTACTCCCCAATCTTTGGAATATCCGCTTGCTGACTTGTTCCCACCTTGAGACCCTGCCTGTGTCAGCCTCTCAACAGCCTGAAATCGGGGCAGGTCCCCGACATAAATGTTCTATTCTAAGCCTCCATCATGATTAAATTTGTTCTTTTTCGGCAACCAATCTAACGTGATCATCGGTTTGCTTGCCCAACCTCAAAAAAGAGTGGGGCAAGTTTTCCCTGGTGAAGGGATCACCCTCTCTGCAATGTCCACACCCTTACCCATCCCCACATGCAGCTTTCAACAGTAATCTTAGGCTAGCCAACAATTAGTCTCTGAATCCGAATTACAGCACCAGTCAACCCATTGATTGCAGAGATCCACCTTTTCCTATCAGCATTTGTATGATATCCAAACATCCCATTCAGTCAGCACTCATGACATTTTGACTATATGGCGCCACAGAGGCTGTCTTATACTGGCAACTGTTCCAGAATCTGATTTCTGCTCTTTGAGCTGGCTTTCAGTGGAGCAGAGCTCACGGTGAGGCTGAAACAGCTGCAGTGTCAGTGTAAGGTTCCAGCTCAGAGTCACGCCCAGGCAATTAGTATCAAAACTCCAAGATCTTTCAAAAGCCAGTAGCTTTCCTTCAGGACAGCAAAGCCCAGACAGGAAAGGGCCCGGCAGCTGTGTTCCCAGGCTGACGCTTTCCTATAGACCCTTTTTCTCTTGTCAGCTTTAGAATTCAGTTCAAAATTTTACAGCCACTAAAAATATGTATCAATGCTGCAAAAGCTGCAGCTGCTAAGAACCAGGCATTTCATTGCAACAAGAACGATCAGAAAACTAAAATTTGGGTTCCAACTCTCCAAAAATGCGTTGTTTTCTGGAGCTTGTGTCTCTTTTCATATTGTTTCCTTTATTCTAGAGGTTTTGATAGGCAAAATCATTCCTGTGGAGCCCTGTTCTGTTTCCAGTGGTCAAGTTTAAATTGCAATCTTCCCGCAGCAGCAGAAAGGAAGGGAGCTGTGATCTACCATGTCCCACTGTGCAGCTGTTCCTATCAGAATGACCTGTCTGGCGCTCATGAAATGAAGCATGGAACATTGTACATCCATTTTTATCATAAGCCCAGAAGCAATAGTCCTGAGACACAAAGCTGTTTAAAAACCTCCCCTTCCCCCTCAAACTCCTGGCTGTAAAATCAGCGTTTACAGGGTTAACGTGCCAGCCGCTGAGATATCCAGGCTGCAGTGAGAAGAGCTGAAGTGGAGCTTAGGCTGCTGATACAGGAAAGAAAGGGTAGAGCAGCTTTTTGTTCTCAGTTCCTTCTGGTTTTGTTTTTCTTTAACCCTTTTCTTTCTCTGGTTATGGAAAGCCTTGCTTGAGCCCCAGGAACAATTTGGCTATTTTCCTTTTCCTTGGAGGAGTGAGAAACCAGAAATTATTTTTGTTATGTCTTTAGCTCATTTGAAAGTCATGGAGGTGGGGGGTGTTTGAGCCCCTTCTCCTCCCATGTGGAAAACAGAATAAAAACCAAAGGCTCTTTTCCCTCCCTTTAGCCAGCAGGGCCAAGGGCAGCCAGGGACCCAGGAAGCCATCTTGTCTATCGTTGGATTTATCATTTTCAGTTCCACTGGGAGCTCACACCTCCCACAAGACATGGCCGCTCAGTGGCTGGGCAGGCCAGCACCGCCACCGGCCACCAGGATCTTGCCATTCCCTATGCCTTTTCCTTACTTTAAAAATATTTATTTATTTATGCACACAACAACTGGGATACAGGCCAGAGGTGGGGGTGTGAGAGGACTCACCAGAGACAGAGTGGGGAGCAGAACAGACAGACTGACTGGAACACACTGCTGAGGGGAGCAGTGGGTGCGCCGGGAGAGGCCTACTGGGCCATGTGTGTCAGCTCCCTGGCTGGGGATAGCTTCACAGTGCTGCGCTTTAACCCACTGCGCCACCAGGGAAGGCCCTCCTGTTTCTTAATTTTCCCTAAGTAATGCTCTGTCCATAGTTCAGTGAATTGGCTTGTTGGAGTGAGCCACACTGCTACAGCCATATCACTGTGATTCTCTGCAAGGACTCACAGGATTTGGAATATATTCGCAGTGGAGGTTTCTAACAGCAAATAGATATGCAACAGAATATCAGCCAGGGAAAGAAACACAAGAGGATGCAATGAGTAGGCTTTCTTACGCTTTCTCTCGCAGTGGGGTCACGGAGAACTCACTGTTCCCACAGCAACAAAAATGCAGCAGTGCGTGTGTGCTGTTTCTGGCCAGAGAAGTCCATTAGAGTCTCGGTGCCCAAGGTTTTTATTAGGACTTAGTCACCAGTTACCCACTGCTGAGCACATCCAATATTCCAGACCCCAGAAGGGAAGCAGATGCTCGGTGTGAATTGCACTATGCAGATTCTAGGCACGGTCAGCCACTTAGGTAGGGAATCGAGGAGCACCTCAGAAATGCTAGTTTCCAGACCCCTTCGCAGGGTATATCATGCAAGCAGATGTCTCCAAAGATAGCACTCTCAGACTTGCTATAAGACCCCTTTCTGGGCAACCACAAATGCAGTGTCAGCCTAACAATGCAAACACCACCAGCACAGATATGTATTATTATTGCAAATAGTTTTCAAATGTGAACGATTCTCCCTCTTTGTGCTCAGTTTTTTCATGGTTTTTCTAACTCTACATTGCCTGAGTCATCATACTAAACACTCAGCTGTCCTTCAGTCCTCGTGCTTAGTTGCATGCCCACCATCAATCCTTATGTCTCTGACTCTCTGGTCATCTTGACTTTCTGCAGCTTTAATAGCTTCCTCAGGAAGGATTTATGAGGACAGTATACTTTGCATCCTCACATGCTGATAACATTTTGTCTATGCCCTTTATAGTCTAAAAGTGTTTCTTGGCATAAATTTGTAGCTCACATTTTCTTTCCTTGTAGATCTATTTTTTTTTAATTGAGGAAACATTGGTTTACAACCCCGGATGTGATTCAGAATCATAGACTCCCACCTCCTCAGGAGTCTATGACACCACACCCTGCACCAGGGCACCGTAGCCTCCTCCAGAGTCCACTGTACCCCTCCCCACTTTATTTTCACCACCACCACCACCACCATCCTCCCTCCAACCCATCTCATAGTCTCAACTCCATGGTCGGATGGATATCTCAGGGTTGTTATTGTTGTTGGTTTGCTTTGCTCGGCTCTTTTGTGGCTCTTTTGTTTTGCTTCTCTGAAACAATCCAGTATTTGTCTTTCTCTTTTTGATGTAGTTCACTTAACACGACCCCCTCCAGTTCTACAGTGCTGTTGCAAAGATCTCATCTTTTTTATTTTTACAGCTGAGCGGTATTCCATTTGTACATCTGCAAGATTTTTCCAATCTATTCTTCTGTCCTCGGGGAACTTAGGTTGTTTCTATAATTTGGTACCGTAAGTCATGGCACAGTGAACAAAGGAGCGTATCTTCCCCTGCCAATTCGCGTTTTTGCAAACTTTGGGTAGATATGTAAAAGAGGAATAGCGGGGTCATATGGTAGATCTATTTTTAATACTTTGAGAAACCTCCAGACTGTTCTCCAGAGGGGCTGGGCCAGTCTGCATTCCCACCAACAGTGTCTGAGGGTTCTTTTTTTCTCCACATCTGCACCAACACTTGTTTCTGGTCTTTTTGGTAAGGTCCTTTCTCAAGGGTGTCTCGTTGTGGTCTTGATTTGCATTTCCCTGCTAATAAGCGTTGATGAGCATTTTTTCAAGTGCCTGTTGGCCAGCTAGATGTCCTCTTTGGAAAAGGGTCTATTTAGCTCCTCTGCCCAATTTTAGATTGGGTTATTTAATTTCTTTCTGTTCAATTGTATGAGTTGTAGATTTTCAGTATCTGCATTATGTCAGCTCTGTGACATGCAAATATTGTCTCTCATTTGGCTGGGTGTCTTTTTTGTTTTATAGATACTTTCTTTTCTGTACAGGAACTTTTTAGTTTGATGGAGTCCCATTTGTTTCTATCTACTTTTGTTTCTTTTGCCATGGGAGACAAATCTACAAAGACATTACTGAAGCTACTGCCACTGAGTGTTTTGGTGTTTTCTTCAGTGTCTTTTATGGCTTCAGGTCTTCCATCCATGTCTTTAATTCATTTTGAGTTAATTTTTGTACTTTCATTATTATGCATGTAACTTTCCAGTTTCCCCAACATAATTTGCTAAATAGACTCACCTTACCTGATAGTCTTGACTCCTTTGTCATAGGTCAACTGTCCATATAAATGTGGGCTTATTTCTGGACTCTCAATTCTATTCCATTGGTCTGTGTGTCCTACGGGATCTCCTTCATAAGTTATCTGCTTCTTTCCCCTAGCCACTTTCATTACTCTTTCTTTGTCTTGAACTCGATAATTTCATGACTATGTGTCTTGTTTTAGGCCTCTTCTAATACATCTTGAATGTTACGCAACTTTATTCTTGAATAAAGGGTTACTGTCAAATCCATTAATGATCTAATTTTATTGCCCTTATATTTCATTTGCTCTTTTACTTTAGATTGTCAAAGAGTTTTTTTTTCTTTATCTAAATCCAATAATTTACAAGAATATTATTTGGTGGACACTATTCTAGGTGGATATTCTCAAGTACATGGTATGCAGGTATGTGTGTTTTCTGTCCCTCTCACCCCCCAGGGACACCAATTGAATGTATGCTAGACATATTGAATTTATCCCACACCTGGTACTATATTCCTTTGAATAGTCTTTCTTCTTTCGTATTTCAGTTTGAATAGTTTCTATTACTATGTCTTTCTATCATTGCCAATCTTTTCTTCCGCAGTGTCTCATCTGATGCTGATCTTATCCATGCCTTTTTCATTTCAGATATTGTAGTTTTCTGCTCTAGATGTTTTATTGAGCCTTTTAAAAATCTTCCATTTCTCTACTTAATGTTCTCAATCTAGGCTTTTGAGCATTTGGATCAGCACCATAATGACTGTTTTAATGTTCTTTGTTATTGAGCCGTGTAATTTTGGGTTCAATTTGAATTGATTTATTTTTCTTTAAATTGTCCTGTTTCCCTGGTTTGTTGCATGCCTGGTTATTTTTTACTGTGTATCACATTGTATGAATTATACCTTGCTTGAGGTTGGATATTATTTTCCTCTACCAATTGTTAAGTTCTATTCTGGGAAACAGTTAGTATTATCTGGAAACAGCTTGATTCGGGTTTTGCTTTTAAGCTTTATTAGTCAGGGGCAGGGCGACATACTGTTCCAGCCTTTCTAATCCTTCTTTGCTCAGCATTTGGGTAGTTTCCTCACATGCATGAGCTGAGGAGTACTCAACCAAAGACTCGAGCTTGCCCTTCTACAAATCTCTGGCATCTTCTCCACTGGTGTGCAGCTCCCTCCACTCTAGGGTCCTGCTCTGTGAAGTCTAGCCACCTTGGTTTCCTTGGGTTCTCAGGTTCATCCCAACTCAGGGAGAGTGTTGGTGTCTGCCTGGCTTCCCTCTTTCATTGCTGTGACTGGAAACTATCACGCTGAGGTATATTTGTGGGCTCACTAAATTCATCTCCCTTTTCTCAAGGACCACTGTTCTTCATTGCCTGATGGCCAATGTCTTGAAGGCCATTGTTTCATTTTCTCGTTAGCCCTTTCAGATTGAGAGGTCAAATCTAGTCCTGTTACATTCTCCTAGCCAGAAAAAGAAGTCTTCTTATTTATATTTTGCTGGTGTGGTCTCTCAATGTGCAGTTTTAATTTTTTTTATTATTTCAGGCCATTTTCTTGAGTGATAGTTTTTAGTATTAATTTCATTCCTGTGGCATATTTTCTTTGTCAGGGACTCCTATGGTGTATGAAGTGTACATTCTTTTTCTGACTTTGAAGGATATGTAAATTGCCCTAAAATCTTTTTATAAAAAAATATTCTTCCGGCCCTCCCTGGTGGCGCAGCGGGTTAAAGCACTGCACTGAGAATCTAAAGCCGCTTCCACATGAGTTCGAATCCTGCCTGCCCCGGAGGTGACCACATGGCGTGGCAGACCTCTCCTGACCCGCCCACTGCTCCCCTCAGCAGTGTACTTCGTCGATCTGCCTGTTCTGTTTCCCACTCTGTCTCTGGTGAAGCCTCTCACCGCCCCTGAGCCTCTGGCCTTGTACCCCAGTTCTGTATGCACAAATAAATCTTTAAAAAAATATATTCTTCCTTTTTACCTTCTGTTTCTGTAAACCATCATGCATTGTGTTTCTTTACTCACTCTTCGTCATTTTATTTTCCATTCTGAAATGACTTTTTTTAACAGTTATGAATATTTCCTGAGATCTATCAAGTCATTTCTGAATTTTTCTAGTTCTTATTTATGTTTTTCTTTCATTGATATACATCACTTTCTTACCATCATTAAGTTTGTTCAAAATAGCTGTGAGTAGCTCTGATCTGGTCTTTGAGCATGTGTTTCTGGCATGTTTTCATTGTCTCAAAGGATGATATTCTACCTCTTATTCTTTTATACTTACAGCAGCATTGTATGGAATTTGCCCTCTGTACACTTTTTGTTGTTCTTTTTATGTTAAGTTAGTTTTTCTTAACTTTTGGAAGGAGGTGGGATTCAAGCTAACTTCTCAAATATCAGAGCTCCCTCTTCTGTTGCTTTTGCTTAGTGCTAAAAATTATGGCATTTCCCCTTGAGCGTTCTTGATTCTACTCCCCCATTTTTATCTGGAAGTGTAATGCTTTCCTATAACAAATCTAAGTCCTATTCCCTAAACCCTGAAAATGTTACCATATGGTAAAAAAAAAAAAAAAGCAGGTGGGAACTTTGCAGATATGATTAAAGATTTTTTTTTAAATAAAGGGATTATCCTCAATGATCCAAGTGAGCCTTAACTTCAATGACAAGTGTTTTTTTTTTTTTTCTAAGAGGGAGCAAAAGGGATATCACACAAACAGAAAAGGAGAAGGAAATGTGACTATGGAGGCAGATATTGGAGTGATGTGGCCACAAGCCAACAAATGTCAGCAGTCACCAGGATCTAGAAAGGCAAAGGAATAGATTTGAGAGCTTCCCAGAGGGAGCATGGCAATAACACCTTGAGACTAACAGGCACTCATTTTGAACTTCTGTCCTCTAGAACTGTGAGAGAAATTTCTGTTGTTTTAACCACTAAGTTTGTGATAATTCATTACAGTAGCAACAGGAAACCAATATAGAATCTTATGATGGAAGTATGGTTTTGCCTTAACAAATAGCTAAAAATGTGGATGAGCTTTGGAATAGGCTAATTGGATAGTAAGTAGGGGCTAGAAGAATGTTGAGGAGCACGACAGAAAAGGCCTAGATTGCCTAAAATAAATTGTAGAAAAGTAAATGCTGCTGGTGAGGGTTCAGAAATGTGAGGCATGTAGTAGGAAAAAAAAAAAGCCTACGTTGCTTTAGAGGATACACATATCATCACAAATGGAATATTGGTATAAATGTGAACGTTGAAGGTGCTGCTTACGAGGACTTAAAAGGAAATATAGAACATGTCACTGGAAATGGGAAGTGTTTTGTCCCAACTTCTGTGACGGGCTGCAAGAAAGGAAGGCGGGAGGCAGAAAGGCTGAGCAAGCAGAGTTTACAGCTCCAGGATAGCAGCTGAGACAGAGCCCCTAGGGTGGGGTCCGCAGCTACTGCCAACTCAATAAGGGGGAAGGGTCTCTTATATAGATTCTAAACTCAGATTCTAAAGGGGGTGACTTATGGCTGTGTCCTTGATGTGAGGCCCAGTTCGCTGTCACCTTCAGCTAGTCCCATCCAGGATCTCAAGGTCAGTTTACTACCACTTTATCAAGCTTGGATGCAAGGCTCAATTCTTTACCGCCCTAATTCAGTCCTTGTCAGTAAATCTTTGTTCATTCCCAACAGGAAGAGAGGTGCTCCTTGCTGTATATTGACAGAATATCTAGCCTAATTGTGCCCAACAGTTATGTGGAAAGTTAAACTTATAAACAATCAATTTGGATGTTTAGCTTAAGACAATTCCAAGCTAAGTATTGAAGGTAAAGTGTCGGAAACTCTTTGTCCCCGATCACGGATTATTGGGGGGTAGAACAGGCAGGGTGTCAAGGTGGGAACGGTGTTGGCGAGCGGAGATTCCTAGAAAAAGGGGAAAAAAGAAAAAAGGGGAGCGGGCACGAGGAAGACA
>NW_004567128.1:27473549-27489713 GCF_000260355.1 Condylura cristata | reverse complement strand
AAATTTTTTGTAAATTAAATTACAGTAAAGTTCTTTGAAAAACTTGTTAGAAAGTTTAAGTGAGTTTCCTTGAAGTCTAGACGGTAAAAAAAAAAAAAACTGATTAGCTCTGAATAGGTGACTTGGGTGAATTTCCATATTTAAAGACTAAATAGTAGGAAGTTTGAGTGGTTATTTAGAAGCTGAATAGAAGGCTAAGTGAGATAGAGTGATAAGATTTGGGTTTTCCTGCGTCTGGCAGTGAAAGAGACTCTGTAGTAACAGACATTTGTTTAATGACTTTTGACTTCAAGAGGAATTTCTCACCCTGGTGCAGTGCTTGATTGTCAGGGCCAGGTAGGCCTTATGAGGCTGAGGCAATCCAGTTGTAAATTGAAGGTTGCTCAGAATATTTTGATATTATGATTATACAAAAAAGGGAGGTCATAACATAAGTCAGCGTGGAAAGTCTGATTTTTCAGAGCATTTCCCCTCCATCCGTACCGTGGCTGTTGACAGAGGTTGCATAGTTTGTGTCAGTAGAGCTTAATTTCTATTTGTTGCTTATAGTAAATGTAGTGGACAAAGTTAAACTAAGGGGTGAATTCAAGCAAAAAGGCACAGGGGGATTTGATGATTTGAAAAATGCTCAATGTATGCAGATTGCACAAGATGCTAAAAGTAGGAGATCCATTCTGAGGAAAGGGACCTGGAGAGAGGCCACTGGTGTGCCTGGGCAATCTTTTGCTAGTACCGAAGAGATTCGTCATGTGATACATAGATCCCCTGAACCTTCACTGCAGAAACCAGGGCTAGAGATAGATTGAGGAAAGATCCTCTTGTGAAGATTCTCTTGTCCAATGTCGTGAGTTCCTACAGCATACACAAGAGAATTTTATATCTCCTCATAAATACTGCCAAATTGACTGGAAGGGACAGAGACAGGATGAAATGAAAGAAGAAGGTCAGACTCCTAAAGTTCTGCAGCGGGAAACAAAATTATAAAACTCAAATTTATATATATTATTCTTCAAGAAAATGGAAGAATGACTTCAAGGGTAGAGTTTTGGACCCATGGTGAAGATCCTGCAGGTTACAAAGGATTATTCTCAGGTCTTGAAGCCTGTTGGAATTTACCATTTGGATTTCAGTAACAAGAACATCTTTTTTTCCTTCCATTTTCTCCCTTTTGAAATTGGAATGACTGTAACTTTTATCTTAAGCCTGTCCCACTACTGTATTTTAGGAACAGATAATTTTGTTCTTTTACTTCACAAGTCCACAGCTAGAGACTTCCATTCCTGATGACTATTTTGGCCCCCTCCTGCTTGCAGTCTGTCAAATGCCCTCACTTCTTCTGCTTTTTCTTACACAGAAAAAGTTCTTGTGGCTGATGGTTACTTATCATTACTTCCATGTATTTTGGGTCACAGATACTTCAGTTATCAACTGCTGTATAAATTGAATGGCTGATACAGTAGCTATTTTGTTGTTCATGAGTCTGTGGGACAGAAAGTTGGGTAGTGCTCAGTAGGATGGCTCATTTCTTCTTCATATGATATTTGAGGCAGCTGGAATGGGATCGGAAGTCCAAGATGGTTTAATCACATGACTGGGGCCTTGGCATTAGTTCTTAATTAGATCCTCAGTTCCTATGCACATGTCTTCTTTTACACATGGTGTGGAATACTTGAAGACCTCTATCTTCAGGTCATGCTTCAAGGATAGCACATACTATCCTTTAAAGGATTCTTTAAACGGTATCTTGTTCCCTTCTCACTATGAAAATGTAGCCTAACCATGAGTCTGCCCTGACTTCAGTGCAGATCAGTTTGGGCAGGGGCCAGGTTTTCTCCTTTTGTTTCTGGAACCAGGGTCTTAAGTGAACCAGTGATGCTCACATTCAACAGACCGATCAGGTTTGAGCTCAATGGACTAATCAAGCTCAAACTAAATGAACCAATAAGGTTCAAGCACTCCAGCTGTTAGTCAAGGGCTTAAGCTAATCTTGAACTACTGGACACTGGACATTATTTCGAGTGAGACAGCAGACAGCCTGTGACCTTACAAACTTTCTTTTTCTTAATCTTCTGTTTGTTAAATGAACAACAGGGATCCAATTGTTGGACTCCAAGCCTGAGTGGTGATTTGCAATTGAGCACATGGTTGAGAACCCACAAAGAGTGACCTATTCCCCACCCTTAGCACTGTTCCTTAGTACTGTTTTAAGTACTTGTTAGGCAGTTTCAACCAAAGCAGAAGCTCAAGATCTCTTAAGACCTGGGCTCAGAAAACCCAGAATTTCTACTACATTTTAAAAAAAGATTTATTTATTTATGTATACAGAATGGGGTACAGACCAGAGGTGTGTGTGTGGGGTGGGGGCAGTGAGAGGATTCACCAGAGACAGAGTGGGGAGCAGAACAGACAGATTGACGAAGTACACTGCTGAGGGGAGCAGTGGGTGGGTCAGGAAAGGTCTTCTGTGCCATGTGCGTCAGCTCCCTGGCCAGGGATCGAACTCATGCTGTAGTGGCGGCAACAGTTTCATAGTGCTGTGCTTTAACCTGTTTCACCACCAGGGAGGGCCCTCTACTATATTTTATTGGAAAATAGAACATAAAACCAGCCCAGACACAAAGACTAAAGAAAATAAATTGCATATCTCGATAGGAGGAGTGGCAAGCACATCAGGGGATGGATATATTGTTGGCAGACATGTTTGCAGAATATTTACCATTGTGGGGAGACTGTGTCCCTTCATATCATTGTGAATGGGTTTTGGTTTTCCTATCTAGTTTCTTAGTATATTGGCTTATATTTAAGACTATTTTGCTGGCACCAGGTTCCCAGTATTCCTTCTATTCTTTTTTTTTTTTTTTAAGGTTTCTCCATAAAAGAACAGAAGGTTTGGGTGAGGCTAGAATGAGGAAATAAAATTATTCTAGGGGCCCTCCCTGGTGGCGCAGCGGGTTGAAGCACAGCACTGAGAATCTAAAGCCGCTTCCGAATGAGTTCGATTCCCGCCTGCCCCGCAGGTGACCACATGGTGTGGCAGACCTCTCCTGACCCGCCCACTGCTCCCCTCAGCAGTGTACTTCGTCGATCTGCCTGTTCTGTTCCCCACTCTGTCTCTGGTGAAGCCTCTCGCCGCCCCTGAGCCTCTGGCCTGTACCCCAGTTCTGTATGCACAAATAAATAAATCTTAAAAAAAAATTATTCTAGATGGCTCATTCTCCTGAGAAATTTTCTGCAAAATGCCAATAATGCATGTCTATGTGTTTGCCTTTAATCTATCAACACAGAAAATTTGTAGCATGCTTATAAGTAATGGAAAGATAATCACAAGCAGAATTTATAAACGGTAGAGTGGGATCTGCTTTTGTTGAGTTGTATAAGTTCTTTGTAGATCTAATCAGTTTTGTGGGATGCAAATATTTTTTCCCAATCTGTGGGGTGTCTCTTCATCTTGGTTATTGTCTCTTTTGCTGTACAGAAGCTTATTAGTTTAATGTAGTCCCAGCTGTTTATCTGTTCCTTCATTTTCTTTGCTTCTGGGGATGAACCTTTAAAGGTGTTTCTGAGGTATATTTCAAGGGGTGTTTTGCCTATATTTTCTTCTATATAGTGTATGGTGTCAGGTCTCACATTCAGGTCTTTTATCCATTTTGAGTTGATCTTTGTGCATGGTGTGAGGTAATGGCCTAATTTCATTCTTATGCATATGGTAGTCTGGTTTTCCCAGCACCATTTATTGAAGAGGCTGTCCTTGTTCCAGCACATAGAGTTTGCTCCTTTGTCATGTATTTCATTTGGCTAAAATAGGGAAACAACCTAAAATATCCAAAAACAGATGAATGGATCAAGAAGTGGTAAATGTACATAATGGAATACTACTGAGTAATCAAAAAGATAAACTTATGCCATTTACTGCAATATGGTTGGCGCTGGAAGGGATTATACTTAGTGAAATAAGCCAGAAGGAGAGAAAAATATTGGATGACTTCACTCGAATGAGGAACATAGGGAAACCACACAAGTGATCAGAAAAAAAAAAAAGACAAACTAGCAGGCAAGCTATAAATCAGAGCCATTCAGCAGGGGAGGGAGAGGGATCCTCATGGGAGGGAACAGTACAAGAGACTGTGGTGATGGTTCTCGGGTGTCTTGGTGGTGGGAATTTTATTGCGACAACACCTGAGAGAAGTCAAACATTGTATAAAAACGAACAATGATGTAAAAATCAAGAAAAGTGAAAAAATATCAAAACAGTAGAACTTCCAAATTACTGAGCAAATGTAAGGAAATTGAAAAGGAGACAAGAACAACAAAGTAGAAAATGGAAGACTGTTTAATGGGAGACACAAAACCAGATGTATCATTAACAAATGAAACAGATTGAGTTCTCCTATTAGAAATTGTGAAATTGGGTGAAAGACAAAAATTATGTCTTGCTTACCAGAAGTACATTTACATAAAGAGGCAAAACTAAACACCAAATAAATGCAAGCAGAATAAAAGAAGGCCTGATAATATTAACATCAAGTTAAAACCCAAGGGCAAAAGCATTAAACACATTAAAATGAAACATTATGTAGTAACATCAGAAGACATAATATATATAAACTGGTCCTCCCTGGTGGCGCAACGGGTTAAAGCATAGCACTGCAAGCTAGCCGCAGCTGCTCCCTGGCCTCGGAGGTGACCCACATGGCACAGCAGAGCTCTCCTGTCTTTCTCACTGCTCCCCTCAGCAGTGTACTTCATCGATCTGCCTGTCCCACTCTGTCTCTGGTGAATCCTCTCACCACCCCTGCATCTCTGGCCTGTACCCCAGTTCTGTATGCATAAATAAATCAATCTTTAAAAAAGAAGATATAATATGTATAAATGTTATACAAACAAAAATAATACCACCACAAATTCATATAAATGTAACAAAACTTCAAAACCTTAACATGTGAAGATTATACCTACTTCAGAATATGATGGATCAAATTAATTAAAACACTTAAAAATAAAAAAGAGACGAAAATTATAATCAATAAGCTAGATTTAATACATACACAAGAACTTTGTGTTTTAAAAGCAGACTAAATGTTTCTACTCTTAGGTCTATGCAACATTAAAAAACTTTCAGTTGAGATACTCCATGACACAAGTTTTAAAACTGTCTCTGTGGATTCCTCTTTGGCAGCAAAGAAAACAAAAGAGAATATAAACAATTGGGACAACATCAAACTGAAATCCTTCTATCACTGGAACAAAAATATATCTTACTGAATGGGAGAGAATATTTACACACCACACACTGACGAGGGGCTGATACCTAAGATCTACAAAGAGCTCATACAACTCAACAAAAGAAAAGAACCCAGTCAAAAAATGGGCAGACGAGTTAAAAGACATTTATCCATAGAAGTGGCCAAGAGTCACAAGAAAAAATATTCATCATACTTACTGTCAGGAAAATGCAAATCAAAACTGCAATGAGATACCACGCCTACCTTGAGGATGACCCAAATCAAGAAAGAAGAAGTACTGAAGAAGATGGAGAAAAAGGGCCCCTCTTACACTGTTGGTGAAATCCCCATGGAAAACAAATTGGGGTTTTCTCAGACTGAATGAATCTGCAATATGACCTAGCAATTGCACTCCTAGGTATCTACCCAAAGAACACACAAACAAATACACCAATTGGGAGGGAAACATACTTTCCCATAGTCCTTGTAGCACTATTTACAATAGCCAAACTATGGAAACAACATAAGTGTCCCAAAACAGGCGAGTGCATCAGGAAGATGTGGTGCATATACATAATGGAATACTACTCAGCTATAAAAAATATAAATTCAGGGCCCTCCCTGGTGGCGCAGCAGGTTAAAGCACTGCACTAAAAAATATAAATTTATGTCATTTCCAGCAACATGGTTGGAGCTGGAAGGGATTATGCTCAATGAACTAAGTCAGAAGGAGAAAAAAATGTATGGTTTCACTTGGAGGAGGAACATAGCAAAATAAGTCAGAAGGAAGACAACTGATGGCACAAGCGGTTAAGTCTCAGCACTATGAAGCTACCCCAGCCACTGCAGCACGAGTTCCATCCCCAGCCAGGGAGCTGACTCACATGGCACAGCAGACCTCTCCTGTTTCTCCTGCTGCTCCCCTCAGCAGTGTACTTCATCAATCTGCCTGTTCTGCTCCCCACTCTGTCTCTGGGGAATCCTCTCAGCCCCCACATGTCTGGCCTACACCTCATTTATATCTACATGCATAAATAAATAAATCTTCAAAATAAATGTCAGAAGAAGAGAGATGCTGAGTGGGGTAACTTAAACGTGAAATATAGGAAAACCAAAGTATCTGATAAAGCCACAGTAACAACAAACCCTAGAAAGTTGACTATGGAACAGAAATTGCCAAAGAGGTAAGGGGAGAGTGGAGAAAAAAGTGGGGACGGAGCACACTGGGATATGGAAGAGGATTATGGGTACTTTGGTGGCAGGCACAGTGAGTAAGAACACCTGAAAGGGGAGATCCTGTACTTCTGAAACAGAAACAATGCTGTAAACCAATGGTACCCCCAAGAAAAGAAAAAAGGACAAAATTCATTTTGTAAAAATTTATCAAAGAATAAAAAATAAAAAAAATCAATTTAATCAAAAGATTGGCATGTGTCTAATACAGAACATAAGCAAAGACACGTGGAATCCCTGGATACAAAGACTTATGGTAATAAAAAGCAGCAACTCTCCTCAAACTATTATATTAATGAAATACAATTCCAGTCATAATCAGAACAATTTTGTTTTGTTGAGGGCTTGGAAGGGGATAGCAAGCATTTTGAAACTGGATAAAATGATTTTAAATTTCAGAGAGTTCCTAGAAAAATTAATTTGCAAAAACAAAAATCTTGTGGAATCAAATAGATTATAGAGACACAATAGGATACAGGCCAAGTGAAATATATTTGTGACTTTATAGGACAGAAGAGAAATTTAATTCAGTAGATATAGGGCAACGTGCTCCAGGAATGGAACTGACGCTGTTGCCAGCTAACAATGTTGAATTTCACCTAAATTCTGTGATCCTGGTAAACAATGAAGATTTGGAAACACCCTTATTCTTTTGTGTTCTGGGAAAATGCTTACTACAAAAACCAACAACCCCTGACTCTGGATATGAATTAGATAGGATTCATGGATACACCCCAACCTGGTTAACCTATGATAAGACCAGCCACAGACTCTCCAAATTCCCATTCTTTGCATCATAAATGCCAAATAATCAGAGCAAAATGGTTATTAAACAAACTCTAGTTAGGTTTCCCCGTTGCTACAAGTTCCTTTAACTCTGCTTCCCCGAGCCGGAGCAAGCACACACAAAAATGTGGACGATATTCCCTTTCTCAGCCTCTCCTGGGAATCCACTGAGCCCAGCAGGCACTTGGGTTGGCACTCGATGCCACGTCCCCTGCTTTGGCAGCTTCTCCTCCACAGACCCTGTGTATCTCCACTTGCATTCTCCCCACCTTTTCTATAAAGGAAAAATCTTCTGTTTGGTTTTGAGTTGCTTGTGGATTTCTGAGATGGGAGCATTTTCCCTATTGCAATTGCCTTTGTTAATAATCTCCTTATTTGCTTTTATTTGACACAGCAAGAACAAAGCTTCAGCTTGACCTCATACCATACACTAGAGTAAATTTCAGCTAAATTAAAGGTTTAAGTCATTAAAGCTTATTATCAGAATAAAAACGAAATAAATGTTAAGACTCATTTTAGGACTACCTGGAATGCAAGACAGTATACACAGAAGCCATAAAAGAAAGTCTAGACATTACTGATAGAAGATGCATTTTCCTAATTACATATCAAAGGACATTTTTAAAGAACAAGAACAGAAAGAAGAAAACACAGCAATGCACCTAACAATGAGTTAATATCCCTAATGTGTGGAGAGTTTCTACAGATTTATGAGAAAAAGGTAAAGCATTCCAGGGCCCTCCTGGTGGCACAACGGGTTAAAGAGCGCAGTACTGCCCATTCAGCATGAGTTCCCTCCCCAGCCAGGTTGCTGGCCCAAATGGCTCGGCAGACCTCTCCTGACCCCTCAGGAGAGGGGTCCCCTCAGCAGTGTACTTCGTCAGTCGGCCTGTTCTGCTCCCTGCTCTATCTCTGGTGAAGCCTCTCTCTCTTTCTCTCTCTCTCTCTCTCACACACACACATCATCATCATCATCATCTTCATCATCATCATCATCATCTTCATCATCTTCATCATCATCATCTCTGGTCTGTACCTCAATTCTGTATGCATAAATTATATAAATCTTAAAAAAACACACACACACACATTCCAAAGAAAACAGGACAAAGAGTAAGCTTTACAGAAGCAAAAATCAAAATGATCAACAACAACAAAAAAATCCTTAGTTGCAAAAAGAGTTAGGAACATGCAAATTAAAGCAATTAAATACTACTAGTCCTCAGACTGGAAAAAATTAAAGAGCGTCAGCATCCAGTGTTATAGATTTACTTTAAAGACCTCATATTTTGCTGGTGAGAGTAGAAAATATTCCCCTCTTTTGGGCAAGTGATTTGGCTGTATCTATTCAACAACAAATTATATATCCCCACCTGCATTCAATAACAAAGCTTCAAAATATACAAAACAAAAATCAACTGGCACAAGGGAAACCTGATTTATCAACAATACAAGGGGGAGGATCTCTCTTTCCTCTCAGTAAATCATAGGGCAAGTGGAAGAAAATCATCAGGAAGGATAGATACATTTCAAAAGGCCCAACTGAAGGGCACCATTGTTAGTGGGCAGAATAAGGGGCACCATGGGACCCCCAAACCTGCCTGCTCTGAATGGATTCTGCCATCCACCACATAAACACAAAGCATACTCTAGTGTGTAAGACCTTCGATAGAAAAGACCTTTAATATGTTTCACAAGACCTTTAATACAATTTTAATAATGAGAAAGAATATAGTTTCCAAATGAAGCACCCAAAGGTCCCCATCCCTTGTGGGCAAACTCCCAGCCAAACAGGGCTGGCCCAAAGCAGGGCTACTGAGGCCCAAAAGCCCGCCAAAAGTCTAAGGCACCTCCTGGTGGGAACCCACAGGAAAGGGGCAGAAGGGGCGGGGCCAGTCTGGAAGGAAAAGAGCAAATCCAAAATCCAAGTCAAGATAAGCCACTGTCGGCCTCCCCATGGGTCTCTCACCCATGTCTCTGTCTCCTTCCATGTCTTTCTAGTGTCTCCTTCCATGTCTCCCAAGCTTCTGGTACAAGTCCAAGGTTGAGAAGCAAAGTGTGGATTCTTCTTCACATGTCTCTCGTCTCTCTTCTTCATGTGTGGCCTCCAAATCTTCTTCCTCTGGACTTCTCTCCCAAGTCCTCTTTAGCTTTCCATCACCACTCAGCTCCCCATTCCTTGGATGGGGCAGGGCACCCGGAATCTCCGCTTTCCCTGGGTTACACTGTTGAACCACCACTACAATGGGCATGGCCAGGTGCTCCTGGGCTGTGGTCTCACCATCCTGCCCAAGTCACTTGTACATGCACAGGTCCTCATCCAGAGGGATGTGTGCTGCTTTCTCTAGTAAGAGGATGAATATTATGGGGTGGGAAGTAAATCAGCTTTTTGGTCTCTCTGGTTATGCCCAGTACACTGGACACATTGATGGGCAGTGTGGATTGTTCACAGGCTTAACTCCAAAACTGTTCAGGAATCCTGAGACCAAGACACTTGGTGAAGTTTTACAGCATTACCAGGAATGTGACAAGGTTGAGGAGCTAGGGCCTGGAAATGTACAGAAAGAAGTCTTATCCCCATTCCCCCCCTTTTAACATACTGTATAAATAGTTCATTCACAGTGTTAGGTCACTCCCACGGGGCCAGGTGGTCCATCCAGACACTACCCAGGACAAGCACCAAGTTCCGTGCAGCCTCAGGGCCTCTACCTTGACTCTATGGAGGAAATCACCCCTGTGTACTGTGCCTTTCACATTGCAGATGGTGAGGGGTCCTGTTGTCCGTGAATTCCTGTGCACATCGCTGTCCCTGCGAGCTGGTCCTGCCCAGCACCTTGGTGACCCTAGTCAGGCTAGTGGGCTGCTACAGAGTAAATGAAGATGGCTCAGGCTTTGCTCCATTGGCCTCTGTGGCTCTCACCTGTAGCCTTGAATGCAGAGGCTCTTGGGAGGTGGGCTCAGGGCACGCATGCCTGAAGACAGACAGTGGAGTATAGTGTGGGCATGCGTAAGTGGGTGCACCTGAGTTGAGAGGCTGAGGCTATAAGGCTGGCAGCAGAGAGAATGGAACTAGGAGAGAACGCCAGAGGGCACAGACAGAATAAAGATTCTCCAGGGGGCTGGGAAGCCTGCCAGACTCCTGGGGCTCCCCCCCCCCACCTCCCTGGCCTGCCCTGTACCTGGTTGCCTCACTACAGATGGCGTACAAAGATCACTAAAAGCCTGAGAAATCCACAGAGGGCTCCTGGACTCTCCTTGCCCATCGCCTGAATCAATAGAGAGCCCTCCCTGCTGCCAGCCTGCACTACAGCGGCTCATGCTCCTGCCCCAGACAGCGGCCTGGGAGCAGTGGGGCCCAGAGCTCTATCTTCCTATTGTAACAGGGTGGTCCCCAGGAAAAGGGGAGGTTGCAGGTTCCCTGCCCCACCCAAAGGAGGGTGTTTCTGAGCTGAGAGGAGAAGCTAGCGAGGAGACTGACAAGGAAGCAGAACAGAGAAAGAAAAGGAGACCTGAGGGAGGCACGTGGAGGAGCAGAGAGACACGTGAAGAAGCGGCTCTTGTTTCTTGGCCCTGGACTGGGTGAAACAAATGTGGGTGAGAGACCCGTGGGGAGGTTGACTATGGCAGCATTTATCTTGATTTTGATTTTGCTCTCTTCCTGCCAGACTTGTCTGGCCATTTCTGACCCCTTTCTATGGGTCCTGGCCGGAAGGTGTTTTAGGCTTGTGATGGGCTTTCAGGCCTTGCTTTGGGCGAATCCCTTTGGGTGGACTTTTACCCACGAGGGGATGGGTGACTTTGGGTGTTTGATTCAGAAACTGTGTTGTCTCTTCTGTATCCTTTACTAATTGTATTAAAGTTCCTTTCCATTAAAGAGCTTATATCTTTTGTTTTTCAGATGGCAGAACCTATTTAGAGCAGGCAGGTTTGAGGGTTCTAGGGTGCCCGTCTCCATGCCCTATAACACTTTGACCGAATTATCAAACAGCTAATTTAAGCGTTGGTCACTTGGTTTGCTGCTATCCTCACATCACACATCTCTTCCACATAGTCACTCTGAGATCTCTGGTACAGTTTACTGGCTGAGAATCCAAGCAATGTGGCCTTTGTGACTGTATCGGGAAGAGGGCACCCTAGGATGTTTTTGAGGGTCCTACACCTCACCTCCCAGGTGATGTCATTTCCTTGTGGCTCTGTAATTCTTCTAGCCTACTTCATCACTGCCTATGCACTGGTCAGTGGTGTTTCTACCATGAATGAAATGTAGTTATTTCCAGGGTGTCACGTTTTGCCAGTGTGCTGACCTATCCCTTTACGCTTGTCCCTAAGCATATGGCTGCCAACAAGCGGGCCTGCTGGTGGAGGTCCTCCTGCCCATTGTATACTTCTTGGACAGTTTGCTGGTGCATGCTACAAAAATAGGGAACATAGGAGTGCAGGAAATAGCTTGTTTCTTCTGGAAGGTCACTGTTGGGAAAGCGCTATGACCAGAGAATGTTATTTTGGGGCAAGGTCACTGATATTTCTGTAGTCTCAGGTGCACAGAATTATGGGAGAGAATGCTGATTTATATAGTGTGGGATGTTATTTAAGTAATCACTTCATCTTGAGAAAATGGGGAAAAATAGTCCAACCAACAAGCTTGAACCTATAGACCAAAACTACTTGGAAAGTAGTTTTTTTTTCACCCAAGAGATGAAAACTGAGCCTGTTCTCCTTTTGTCTTTAGGGAAATTTCAAAGGCTCGGCATCATTCAGAGAACATTCTCAGGCCACAATACTAAGTTAGAAATCACCCTCATCAGGATTAACTTCATGCTTGTTTAAGAAGATGAAAAATTGTGTCAGAAACTGTAACATTTTCAGTCCTCCCTCTCAACCTTTCTTTGAGCCTGAGAACAGGATACCCTGGACCTAGATGGGCCACATTGCCATCAGCTCCTTCGGGCTTGTGGACCGAAACCTACCCTACATGTAGATGGCACTCAGTCACTGTTTCCTTTCCCTGTAAATGTCCTTGTAAGGTGTGCGGAAAGGAGCCCACAGAGCAGCCTGACAGTTCTCACCCACATCACCCCCACCACTGTGCTGGGAGACACAGAGCTGAGCTGTTGTCACTGTCTCCGAAACTTGAATAAAATATCTATCACTTGCCCCTTGCGGAGTTTCTACAAGCTTGACAATAAACTTCTGAATAATTTATGGTTAAAAGGGGGGAAAAAGTTACAAATTAGCACTTGAAACTGAACACTAATGAGAAGAAAATTATCAAAATTTGGATCTTAATAAGAGAATTTACTTTGATGCTTATAGAAGGAAACCAAAGTGGCTCACTTTGTTTTGCAAAAAAATGAGATGCAATGTCCCACTGATGGAGGTTTGGAGTAAAAATTCTAGGCTGGAAGTGTCATAAATCCAGAAAGTGGAGGTTGGATAGAAATGATTGACATAGCCATTAAACCAGCTACAGAGAAGAAAATCTTAGGTGCTAACTGCTCTGGGGAGTATCAGGAGGCTTAGACCAGAGATGTGGTGATGGAGACTGAAGGCCATTCTGGACGATCCTGAGTCCTTACAAATCAACCTAGTCACACCCTAGAGTAATTAATCTAACAACAGGTAACAATTCCACAAAGGAATGAAACTCTCCCCTAAACACCACCATATCAATACAATTTCTGCACTGGTAAAATGCAGAGTTTGTGTGTTTCCCTAAAAACCTGTCCTTCTGAAAGGTTCCCTTCACTTGAGGTGACTGCAAACGTCTTGGTCTCCAGGGTAAACTTGCCGTTTGTCAGCTAAAAGGGGAGCTGTACATGAACTTTCCTGAGATCACCCTGCCCTAGGGCCCTGCTCACTGAACCCAACACCTCATCTAAAGGAGATAGCCACCACCCAAGTTATAGACCCCCAATTACTCCTCTACAGATACTCGGTCCCCGGAGCTAGATCACCTCCGCTCCCCACGCCCAGAGTGGTTAAAACGCTCGCTGCGGGCGACTTCCGCTTCCTGGCCTAAATCTGACACGTACTATTCCCCCCGTGGCAACTACCCTGGGTCGGTGACAGTCGTGGAACCAGGCGATGTTCCCAGCCGCCGGGGGGACAGAGGTGCCATCAGGTGGGCACGTAGCGGCCCCGGCTCAGTCTCGCAGCTGCCAGCGGCCGTCAGGGGCCATTCGCACCCCTAGGCGGTGGCGCGGGGCGGGGGCGGGGCCCGAGGCCAATTTCCTGGCCGGCAGCTCGGAAGAGTCTTTGTAGCCTGGATGGGGCGGGGGTGAAGGGGCGGAGGCCTTTGCCTCCCCACAAGCTTAGAATCCTCATCTCCCCGCAGTGTGGCCTGAGGGCGGGCCCCCCAGTGCAGAAAAGGGCATGCACCCAGCCAGCAGCTCGGCTGGAGCGGTAGCATTGCCGCTCAGGAGGAAGCGCGGTCGGAGTGCCCGGACCTGGGTATGGCCGGGTCAGATACTACGAAATCCTGCAGGGGGATATGGGGCAGGGGTCTGCTGGCTCCGCAGCAGAGTGACGACCTCCCAAGATGGCGACTCCCATAGAGACGCTCCCACGGGTTCAGCCATGTCAACTGCCTGACAAAGTCACTATAGAAATTTTGAAACACACACATACACATGCCTAGTAAGTGCACCCTGTGTAACTGAGGTCGGTAGGTCACTTCCAAGTCGACAGTGAGTATGTGCAATAGGAAGTCCAGTGATGGAAGTCTCTCAGATCTCAGAGGCAGTTGCAAGACTTAAGGGTTGGGGATCAAGCTTAACAGAGAAAACTATTTGGGGACAGTAAAACGTCGACATAACTATGGGGGTGTTACGACATGGATTTCATTACAAATGATGAAACTGTAGAGTGAGTGAGTTATAGGTGAGCCTTCTCTGGAGTCACTTATGAGGAGGTGCCTAGACTAAGTAAAAGGAGTGAGTGAATGGTGCGGTCAGTGGCTAAAGGAATGGGTAATTTGGTTGTAAGCAAGTGATGGGGGCTCTATGGGATACATGGTGCAAAGCCTGTGGGGTAAGTGATGAGGGAACTGTGAGGTATTTGAGAGTCTGTGGGATTAGTGATTGTGGAGTCTGTAGGGTGAACGATGGAGTATCTGTGAAATAGGCAATAATGAATTTGTGGGGTGAGTGATGAGGATGATCAGAAGTCACTGATGGGATTTGTGGGTAAGTGATTGGCTCTATGGGCTAAATGAGGTTGGTCTGTAGGTTGAGTCAGATGAAGGATTAGAGAAGTAAGGAATGGGGATGGTGCTATGACTGATGTTGTCTCTCTATGCAAGTGGTGGGGCAGTATCTGGGGTTAATTGGGTAACTGATGGGTATCAAAGACAATGGTGGTCTGTGAGGTGAGTGATGGGAGTCTTTGGGAGAGTAATGGGTGGTCTGAGAAGTGAATATGGGTACTGAAGAGTCAATGAATGAGTGATGTGGGGTTTTTGAAATGATACAAACCATTGAGGTGAGTGAAGCAGGGTATGTGAGGTGTATGATGGAATTTTATGGATGTGTAGTCAAAGCAGCTGCGGGTACAGTGATGGTGGTGACTGATGGAAGGGCCTGAAGAATCAGATTTACTACTGTTAAAGGGAGTTTGTGATAGGTGGACTTAGGACTGAGATGGGGTTTGTTCTGAAACCTACTTTTGACTTTCATGTTGTTTCTGTGTCTTTGTTTTCTATGCCATTATCATCTGTCCTTGATTTCGTTATTTCTTTTTCTTTTGTTCTTATATTTAAATTCCTCAATTGAATGTTTATCTCAATATTGAATCATTTTCTTTTATCACATAGTCATTCAGTTCATGTTTTTTTCTCTGTGAACACTTTAACTCCATGTGACATATAGTGATATGTGTGCGATATATAGTGTTTCTGTTATGGTTTACTTCTAATGTTTTTTAATTTTGGTTGTGGTTTCCTCTCTACCCCTTAGTTATTTAGATATGGGGCTTTGATTTCCCCAAAAGTTGCAATTTTTGTTACTGATTCTAAATTATAGTCACACACTTTCATCTGAGTGATTATTGGGTGCAGGGATGGATAGTTTAAAATTCAGTATATACCACCAAATTATTTTCTAAAACTTTTGTCAAGCTGGAACTCCCACTGGCACATACAAAGGCTTATTCCAAGATCATCTTTCACACTGAATGTTACTGTTTTTTTAGCATTTCCCCATCTGAGAGCCAAACACAAGAGAAACTATTTTGATGTGTATTTTCCTGAAAACTACTGGTTGGACATTTTTTCAAAATTATTGGCCCTTGAAATGTATTTTAAAAATTTCTCATCATTTTTTCCTTCATGTGGTTTATCTTTCTGACTAATTGTGAATATTAACTTTGTCATTTCTTATATATTTTTCATTGATTTCTCTTTATATCTTGTCTTTCAATTAGAATGAAATAACCATTTGATTGGATATATGTCTTTTTTCTTTACAGATTTTGAGTATCTTGTCTTGCCTAGTGAGGTCTCCTCACTTTATACTCAAATAAATACATGCTTTAAATGTAGCATTTTTATTGTTTCAAGTTTTAAAGTTAAATTTCAATCCAATAGAAAATTATTCTGGTGTATGAGATGGGATCAAAGTTTGTATTTTCCATTTGGATAGAAAATTTGCCTCCACTAATCAGTGAATGAATAAAACTTTCTAACACAATTAAATGTCACTTTTGTCACATAAATTCCCAAATGTATATTGTTCTATTGTTGAACTCTATTTTTTATTTCTTGTGATATATGTATCTAGCCCCTTTTAAAATTGTATTGTATTAGAAATAATTTTGATGTTGAATAGTGCTGGTCCCCTCACTGGTCTATTTTGTTGTGGTTGTTTGCTTTGATAGTCTTCAGCGTTTATTCTTCCACATGAATGTTTAGACCATTTTATTTAATTCT
>NW_004567128.1:27470808-27473344 GCF_000260355.1 Condylura cristata | reverse complement strand
TGGGGAGCAGAACAGGCAGATCGAAGAAGTACACTGCTGAGGGGAGCAGCGGGCGGGTCAGGAGAGGTCTGGCTCGCCATGTGGTCACCTCCGGGGCAGGCGGGGATCGAACTCATGCAGAAGCGGCTTTAGCTTCTCAGTGCAGTGCTCTAACCTGCTGCGCCACCAGGGAGGGCCCTGTCCTCTAGTTTTTATAAGTAGTTTGCTTTGCCCTTATCATATGCTCTGTAAATGTCCAATATTTGTTTTTGTCATTCTGACTTGCATTACTACACACAGTGCTTTCAAACTCCTTTCATTTTGCTATCAATGGCAGCATTTTGTCTTTCCTTGTGGTTGAACATAGTATTTTTAAAAAGATTTATTTATGCATACAAGAATTGGGGTACAGGCAAGAGGTGTGGGGGTGAGAGGATTCACCAGAGATAGAGTGGGGCAGAACAGGCAGATTGACAAAGTACACTACTGAGGCGAGCAGATGGCAGGTCAGGAGAGGTCTGCCGCACCATGTGGGTCACCCCCTGTCCAGGGTTCGAACATGTGCTACAAGAGGCTGCAGATAGCTTCACAGTGCTGTGCTTAACCCCTTGCGCCACCAGGGAGGCCACCTGGACATAGTGTTACATTATGCAGATATGCCACATCTTCTTGTCCAGTCATCTTCTCTATAGTCACTTAAGTTTTTTCCATGTCCTAGTTATTGTAAATAACGCCGCAACATTGTAGAACATATAATTTTTTGAGCTAATGATTTCATATTCTTTGGATAGGCACCCAAGAGTGGGATTGCTGGTCACATAGTATTTCTGTTTTTATTTTTTAAAGGTAAATCCAGATCACATTCCCAAACAGTTGCTCCAGTTTATATTCCCACCAGCAGTGTAATATGGTTCTTTCTCTGCACCCTCTCCAGCACTCGTTGATGGAGATTTTTAAAAAGATTTATTTATTTATTTATGCATAGACGACCTGGGGTATAGCCCAGGGAAGGGAGAGAAGTGAGGGGAATCACCAGAGAGAGCGGGGAACAGAACAGGCAGATCTACTGAAATACACTGCTCAGGTGAGCAATGGGAAAGACAGGAGAGGTCTGATGCACTCTACCTGAGTCAGCTCCCTGGCAGGGGATTGGATCAAACTCAGGCCATTCGGTGATAGTGTTAAGGGGAAGAATGTCCTAAAGGAACTCTGCAGAGTCTTATGAACTCCACCCTCTACTCAAGCTTTCTGGACCCTACACACTACTCCCGTGATTGGAAACTACAACTCCCAGCATTACAAGGGAGAGAACTGCGAGGACCCAAGGGCGGAGCTAGCAGGAATTCTGGGACATTTAGGGGATAAATAGGGCATCATTGCATCTCACACTCTCCCTCGGGAAGCGGCTGTCCTGCCCGCGTGACTCTGTTCAGTCAGCCTAGCCGTAAGGTATTCCAGATACTTTGTATCCTGCTCTCTATTCCTGGGCTGTTTTCTATTCCTTTCCCCTTTTGTAAATAAACCTGTTATTGACCCTTTTGTGTGTATCTGCAGTATAACCAAATTGTGAGAGCATGGGTGAGGCCCCACAGACAGGAGGCCCAGTCTACTCTGGGCTACCTGTAACAAAGCACTGAAACTTAACCTCTATGCCACCAGGGAGGCCTGATAGGGATCTTTTTAATATGTGCCATTCATATGGGTATGAAATGATACCTGATTGTGGTTTTGACTTCTACTATGTTTGATATTTCAAAGAATTGTCAAACTGTTTTCCAAACAGCTACACCATTTTATGTCCTTCTAGTACTATGTGACACTTCTAATTTGTCACGTTCTCACCATCACTTGTTATTGTCTATCTTTGTCTTAGTAAGTGTGAAGTGATAGTTCATCCAGGTTTAATTTCTATTTCCCTAATTACTGCTGATCTTGAGAATCTTTTCATATATACAAAGTACTGAATATTTATTTCTTTCATATTTTGAAATCCTGATGTCTGATTTGCGGGTACTAGGGGGTAAGGCCTTGTCAGGAAAATTAGGCCTGAGGGTAAAGCTCTCATGAATAGAACTAGTGCCCTAATTTTAAAAAAAGACCCAGGAGAATCCTCCCCCCCCCACCATGAGAGAACACAGCAAGAAGATGGCCACCTAAGAACCAAGAAGTGAATTCTCACCAGACATGAAATCGGCTGGTCCCTTGATCTTGGATTTCCCAGCCTCCAGAATTGGAAGAAATAAGTGTTTGTTATTTAAGTCACCCAGTCTAAGGTAGTTCAATATAGCAGCCCAAAGGGACTAAGACAAAATGCTCATTGGCCATTTATATATCTTATTTGGAGAAATAGCTATTCAAATCCTTTGTCTATTTTTAAAGTGAGTAATTTATTTTTGTATTATTGGTTGTAAAATTTTTTATATATATACTTGATGCAAGTCCCATGTCAGATATGTGATCTGCATATGTTTTCTCCCATTTTTTGTGTGTCTTCACTTTCTTGGTGATGACCTTACAGCAAAAACTTTTTTGTTTAAGATTTATTTATTTATGCACA
>NW_004567128.1:27464605-27470358 GCF_000260355.1 Condylura cristata | reverse complement strand
GGTCTGCCACACCATGTGGTCACCTCCGGGGCAGGCGGGAATCGAACTCATGTGGAAGTGGCTTTAGCTTCTCAGTGCTGTGCTTTATTTAACCCACTGCGCCAGGGAGGTCCTGGGAATTGACTTTTTCACTGAACATAATATAATGATCTTGAAAAGCATCATGCATGTTGTTGCAAGTAGCAGTACTTTATTTTTATTGCTGAGTCGTATTCCGTGGTATGGCAAAGCCACTGTTTTACCAGGAACTTGAAGGGCATTAGGGCTAATTCCGAGTTTTGGGTAAGACGTGTTAATCTGCTATGAACATTCGTGTACAAGTATTTGTGTGTATATAAGTGTTTTTATCCCTGGGATAAATGCTCTAGTACAATAGCTGTGTCACATGGTAATTGCATGCTTAATTTTAGGAGGAACTACCAAACTGTTTCCCAGAATTGCTATACCATTTCCCACCAGCCTCGGTAGGAGAGTCAGGTATTTTTTGCATCCTCGACAGCATTTTGTGTTCTTCACTTTTTTTTTATTTTTCGCATTCGAATAGCTATATAATGATATCTCGTTGTGGTTTTCATTTACATTTCCTTGATGATTAAAAATATGGAGCACAGGCCCTCCCTGGTGGCGCAGCGGGTTAAAGCACTGCACCGAGAAGCTGAAGCCACTTCCGCATGAGTTCAAATCCCGCCTGCCCCGGAGGAGACCACATGGCGCGGCAGACCTCTCCTGTCTCGCCCGCTGCTCCCCTCAGCAGTGTACTTCGTCGATCTGCCTGTTCTGCTCCCCACTCTGTCTCTGGTGAAGCCTCTCACCGCCCCTGAGCCTCTGGCCTGTACCCCAGTTCTGTATGTACAAATAAATAAATCTTTAAAAAAAAAAAATATGGAGCACATCTTCATGGCCTTCTATATATCCTCGCCGAAGAAAGTCTGTTAGTGCATTTTGACTATTTTCTAACTGAATTGTTTGGGTTGTTGGGTTTTTGAGAGTATGGGATACGAGTCTTTGATCAGATATGTTATTTGCAAATATTTTCTCCAGTCAGTAGCTTATCTTTTACCTTCTATTTCCTTTTCATCCTCTGGTCCTTTTCAGAAAAAATGTTTGAAGATTTGGGGCAAGTTTCAGTTTATCAAATTTTCTTTTTATGCTTTTGGTGTCTGGTCTAAAAGCTTTGTGAGTCTCAATTTTCTGACACCAACTGAGTATCTAACAACTCAATTAAATTCTGACCTGAAATTAGCCTCCAGTTCTCTGAGTCAAAGGGTTCCGCCCCATAGACTTCCTCCACTTCATATGCCTTGCAAGTCCCAGGCCGTCCATACTTTAATGCACTGGTTATAAACTGGGGGTTCCCGTGGCCTCCTCCTCAAGTTCAATCATTTGCTAGAATGGCTCACATAGCTCAGAAAAAGTTTTCCTTCCAGTTACCAGTTTATCATAAGGACTATATCTCAGGAAGAGCCAAGTGGAAGAGAAGCGTGGTACAAAAGATGCCCAGGGGACAGGGCTTCATGCCTCCCTCACTTTGCCTCCTCCACCCATGTCTGTTCAACCTGGGTGTTCTCCAAACCTCGTTATTTAGGGATTTTTTTCTCAAAATATTTACTTACTTATTCATTCATTCATTCATACATACAAGAACTGGGGTATGGTCAGAGGTGTGGTTGTGTGTGTGTGAGAGGATTCACCAGAGACAGAGTGTGGAACAGAACAGGCAGACTGACAAAAATACACTGCTGAGGGGAGCAGAAGATGACACAGGAGAGGTCTGCTGTGGGTCAGCTCCCTGGCCAGGGATGGAGCTACAGTGGCTGCCGGTAGCTTCACAGTGCTGCACTTTAACCCCTTGCCCTACCAGGGAGGCCCACTTGTTAGTATTTAATGAACCTTCCTCCATGGACTTTAAACTATCAGGACACCCCCCCACCCCGCCCACGCACACATCCTTAATCTTTTCAGCTCTTCTGTTAAAGAGTTTAGTTTTATGATGGCAGGTTGCTTTGGATGACGGACAGATTTTGGAAGGAGAAACAAATTTAGCTAGAGCAATAAGCACGAGAGGCTCATGGGCTCGCTCATGGTGTCAAGGTTTCTAGCTTTCACTAGGAAATAAATCCTGGGGCTCCTGGAACAGATGCTGAAAGAGAAAAACATTTAAGCTTTTTTCTTTCTCTTAAACAATATCTCAAGTGTTCCACAGGTTCACAAGCCAATGAGTTTTGGCCTCCAGTCATTGCCTTCCAGGACTTTCTTCAATCTGTAATAATGTAACCAGGGTTTATGCTTTAAGTTTTAAAGAAGTGTGAGTGGTTAGCAAAACATCAACAGGACAAGACCACTTCTCTGACAGTTGGGCTTGGTGGTCTCCACTCTGCCAGGTCCTGAGTAAGGCCCACCCGTGAGATCTGAAGGGATGGAAAGGTTCATCTGGAGGCATGAAAGTATTTTCTTTTAATAATATAATAATTTATAAAAATAATGTAATAGTTTACTTTTATATCATTTTGTGCCTTTTCCCATCTCAGTTGTAATCCCCGTGGGCTTCCCATCACCAAATCACTCATGTGCCATCACCATGGTCCAGTGCACTTTCCTCCCCCCACCGTTTTTGATCCCATTCCCCACTCCACCCCTGTAAAATGTCTCTGGTATATAGTTGTTCATTATTATTATTATTATTATTATTATTATTTTCTCCCCTGGTCCTTTATACTCCTGCTATGAGTGAAACCACCTGGTATTTTTCCTTTTCTTTCTGGCTTATTTCACTAAGCAGGATCCCTTTCAGCTCCATCCATGTTGCTGCAAAAGGCATGTGTTTATTTTTTTTTAGTTGCTGAGTAATATTCCATTGTGTATATGTACCACATCTTTTTAAGCCAGTCTCTACTTTTGGGCATGTGGGTTGTTTGTGGCATGGAAGTCTTAAAGAGAACAAAATTCAAAACAGCCATAATAAAATCTCCTGAATAGATTTTATCGCCTGCTTGATCCTATATTCTTGTACTATGTCTGGGGCAGTGCTCAAAACTGAAGCTTGGAGTGGTCTTCCAAAACCACTTCCAAGGGGGATTAAAAGTAGCCCACTTCTAGGAGGGCCAGATGAGGCTGGATTGAAGAAACTTGCAGTGCTGTGGTATCTGTCCTTCCACCAGTTTTATTCCTGAAGCATCTGTATTTTTGGCATGTCCCAGGGTTCCATCAGCCCAAGCCACTTCACTTGTTCTTGTAGGTTTCTGGGGGAGCCCTTTGCCTCTTGGCGAAGCATCCTGAGTGAGCCCATCTGGAATTTCAAGGCATGTTCTGGGACTACTTGCAGGTGCAGCCTTTGATCTTGGGGTGAGAAAATAATCTATGCGTTAAGTTTACCTAAAAGGTCACAGCCAAGGAGAGGGAGCTGACATTCTTCCATTTGTAGAAAGCTTTGTTGGAGGTGTGTAGCATCAAATTGACATTCCAGGGGCTGTAAGAAAAGTTTTGTTGTGGCCTTTGCGTAAGCCCGGTGGCTAGTGCAGTCCTCTTACTTTTTCAGCTCCCACTTGCACTCCGCAGGCATTGCTGGCTGGACAGAAGTTATCTAGCCTCCTGCAGGCCACACTACCTCCCTCCCTTCCTCCATTCCTCTCCCCACCTTCTCTCTCACTTCTCCCTCTTCTAAGTCCCCTTGTAAATAACCCCCTTGACTCCCCCAAAACTAGGCATTTTTATGGAGGTTTTTAGGGAAGCTCCATTATATAAACACAATGATTAAATCAATGGTCATTGGTAACTGGACTCAATTTTCAGCCCCCTCTCCTCCCCAGGAGGGAAGTGGGGTTGGATCTGAAAGTTCCATACCTCTAATCCTACCCTCTAATCACATGACTGGTTCCTTTGGCATCCAGCCTCCACCCTGAAGTTACCCACAGCCCACCTAGAGTTGCCTTATCAGCACCAACTCAGGTGTGATTGAAAGGGGCTTTCCTAGAACAACAAACTAACAAAGGATTCTGCTATCACTCAGCAAATCCCAGGAATTTCAGAGCTATGCAGAAACCGGGACAAACCAAGTATTTATTTCCAGTGCTAGATCCTGAAGATTTTCTAGTTTTGATTAATAAAAACTTCACAGGTTTTGAATTTTACATTTAAGTCTATGATCCATTTTGAGTTAATCATTATGTAAATACTGACTTTCAGTTTAGGTTTTTTTTTTTTTTTTTTGCCTATGGATGTACAATTGTTCTGGCCCCATAGAATTATTTTGCACCTTATTCAAAAATCAGTTGACCATATTTATGTGGGCTCTTTCTGGACCCTCTATTCTGTCCCATTGATCTGTGTGTCTGTCCCTCTGCTAAAGTCACAATCCCGACTTCCTGTGCCTATGCAGTCAACTTTCATGTGGATGGAAGTGATTCTCCCACTTTGTTCTTTGTCAATATTTATTTACCTATTCTAGGGACTGTGCCTTCCACATAAATTTTAGAATATGCTTGTCTATGGATGTTCAACAGATTATCAAGTGCTTATTTGCTCTCCATCCACCCTCTTGGGTGACATATCTCTTCATGAATTTTACCCATTTTCTAGTTGGATTGTTTGCTTCGATGGTGAGTTTTGAGTGTGTTTTATATTCTATATGATAATGGGTCTTTGGGCAGATAAGGTGCTTGTGAATAATTTCTTCTGGTAGCTTGTCATTTAATCTTCTTTCACAGCTTTTAATTTTGATGAAGTGAAATATATCTGGTTGTTTTTTTTTTATAGATCGTGTTTTGGATGTCATGTCTAAGAATTTTTCACTAAACCCTAAGTCCTGAAGATTTTCTCCTATGTTGTCTTCTGACAGGTTCACATTTTGCATGTAAGTCTATAAATGCATTTTGACTTTTGTACATACCAGAGTAAAGTGTGATGCTTAGATCAAGATGCCATTTTTTGTTAATGAATATCCAATTACTCCAGAATCATTTTTCCAAAAAAAAAAAAAAACCCTTCAATTATTGAGTTGTTTTTGCACCTACAACAACAAACTTATTGACTATACTTGTTTGGAGCTCTATCTTGATTCTCTAGTCTGCCCACTGACCTCTGTGTCTACCCCTTCATTGATATATTGTCTTGATTCCTATAGCTTAAATAATAAGTCCTGAAATCAGGAAAATTGATTCCTTCCACTTTATTCTTTGTTAGAATTGTGGAGTTTTTACTAAGCCACCGTTGGTTTACCACACTGGTGTCATTTATTTCTTTTTAATTTTTAAAAATTTTTTATGCATACAAGAACTGGAGTATAGACCAGAAGTGTTGGAGGTGGGTGAAAGGATTCACTAGAGATAGAATGGGGAGCAGAACAGGCAGAAATAATGAATGAAATAATGAATTACATTGATTACATATCAACGTTTGGAGAATTGATATGTTTCTATGTTGAGGTTACCAAGTCATAAACACAGTATCTCTCTCCATCTTTAGATCTTTGTTGATCGCTTACATCAATGTTTTGTGCTTTTCAGCATACAAACCCTGTACATGTTTTGTTACAATTATACATAAATGCTCCAATTTCTTGAGTGATGTAAAGTTTTGTATTCTTACTTTATTTCCTCATATTCACTGCTTTCATTGCTAGTATATAAAAACACAACTTAGGCCCTCCCTGGTGGCACAGCGGGTTAAAGCACTGCACTGAGAAGCTAAAGCCACTTCCGCATGAGTTCGAATCCCGCCTGCCCCGGAGGAGACCACATGGCGTGGCAGACCTCTCC
>NW_004567128.1:27463062-27464421 GCF_000260355.1 Condylura cristata | reverse complement strand
AAAAATAATAAATAAAAAAAACCCCACAACTTATTTTTGTTTTCCGGGGTTTTTTTGGTAGCTTCCTTGGGGTTTTCTAGAAAGACTTCCATGCCATTTGCAAATGGGGACAGTTTTCAATTTGTATGCCTTTATTTCATTTTCTTTGACTGCTTATTAGCACTGATTTTGAAGGCTGCCTTTTTCTACATCCCAATAGATGCCCAAGATCAGCTATTCTTTGCTTTTAAAGGGCAGAATCCTGACTCCAAAAGTACTCTGCAAAGCTGCTTCACTACATGGTCTAAATTCCCACCAGTGAGGTTGCATTGACAAGATGCTCAACATCGTTGGTCACACGGGAATAGAGATTAAACTGAAATAAGATACTACATGCGCTCCTCTCATGATGCAGAAGGAGGCCCTTATTCCACCCCCATGGAATGTGAAGTCCTGAAAGCTGTGTCATAACTGAGGGCCCTGGACATGTACACTTGAACCAGACAGGGAGATTCTCACATAAGGCAACAAGCCCATCACAGGCTGTGTGGGCTTTTTATGTCTTGACAAATGTTCCAGACCCAAGGTTCATATTTATATGGCCGAGTGGGGATTATAAACACCATGCACAAGACTTCCCTTCCTAGAATTGCTGTATCCCACAATTTTGATGTTGTATTTAATTTTCAGTTAGTTCATTGTATTTTTATTTTTATTTTTTGTTAAAGATTTATTTATTTATTCATACAGAACTGGGGTATAGGCCAGAGATGCGGAGGGTGAGAGGATTCACCAGGGACAGAGTGGGGAGCAGAACAGGCAGATGGACAAAGTACACTGCTAAGGGGAGCAGCGGGCGGGTCAGGAGAGGTCTGCCGAGCCATGTGGTCGCCTCCGGGGCAGGCGGGAATCGAACTCATGCGGAAGCAGCTTTAGATTCTCAGTGCAGTGCTTTAACCCGCCGCGCCACCAGTGAGGGCCCTCATTGTATTTTTAAACATCTTCCCTGAGATTTCTCCTTCCATCCTTGGATTATGTGCTAATATGTTGTTTAGTTTCCAAATGTTTGGAGATTTCCCTGTTGTATTTTTTTATTGATTGCTAGTTTGATTCTGTGATACTCAGAGGAATATTCTGGATTATTTTAAGTCTTTTACTTTTGATAGATAGGTTTGGGTTATGATCTCTGTCTGTCTGTCTGTCTCTCTCTCTCTATATATATATACACACACACACACACACACACATATATATAAACTTATATATATTTAACTTATAAATACTCCAGTTTCTTGACTGATGTAAAGTTTTGTATTCTTACTTTATTTCCTCATATTCATTGCTAGTATATGAAAACACAACTTTTTTTTTTTTTTTTTT